>NC_064623.1:230759276-231066428 GCF_023898315.1 Schistocerca nitens | reverse complement strand
GTCAGAGCTCTAGCACCCAGGTGTCCAGAGTTACATCGCCCATGTTTGAAGAGGATCAAAAAGAGGACGAAAACCCAATACTTAGCTTCCTACGATCAATGAAAGAAGAAGCTGACGAACAGCGTAAGAGGGAGAAGAAAGAAGAGGAGAAACAACGTAAGAAGGAGAAGGAAGAAGCTGACGAACAGCGTAAGAGGGAGAAGGAAGAAGAGGAGAAACAACGTAAGAAGGAGAAGGAAGAATCTGACGAACAGCGTAAGAGGGAGAAGGAAGAAGAGGAGAAACAACGTAAGAAGGAGAAGGAAGAAGCTGACGAACAGCGTAAGAGGGAGAAGGAAGAAGAGGAGAAACAACGTAAGAAGGAGAAGGAAGAAGCTGAAGAACAGCGTAAGAGGGAGAAGGAAGAAGAGGAGAAACAACGTAAGCAGGAGAAGGAAGAAGCTGATGAACAGCGTAAGAAGGACACTGAGGCAATAATTTCGCATATAGGGGAAATTCGTGGGGAATTACTAACAATAAAGAAAGAATGTGGAGAAGCAAAACAGATGTCACTGGTAGCACAAAAAGTAGCAGGCCTAGCCAAAACGGCAGCAATGGGGGCAATGAAAGTTGCAAAAGTAACTTCTCAACTCGCAGGTCGCTTGCGACGTGCGACACAAGCCCACTCAAAATCCCTAGCGTTCTTAAAAACCCAAGGTAATATTGTGGTTACGAACATCACGAAACGAATGAAAGAAGTAGAGAGTCGGATAGCAACACTAGAGCGAAACGGGCACACGAGCACTGCGCGTTCGGATACCAATGATGGAGTACACAGAATTGTATCTCCGAGGAAAAGCCCGCCGTGCTCTAGCCCAGTGACAGAGTGCGGAACTAACAATGCACACGCGGAAACAGAGAGTAATAGCTCCAATAATTGCAGCCCACTTAGAAGAGCGAATGCTGAATGCCACTTCCACTGTGATACAGACGTAGCACATCACAGTTATCAGCAAGATAGATCAGGACACTCAGCAGACGTGCAAGTATCGGAAACGAGTGACAACACCAGTGCGAGGATCGGACAGAATTTTGATCACAATCACTTCCTGTCGATACTAAAATTCCAGAAATTCAAAGATAATGGAGGGTCGATGCATCCGAAGAGCTGGGTGATGCAATTTACAAATTCATTACCGTCATCATGGCCAACCCAGGCAAAATTAGAATTCATGTGTGGACACATCGAAGGCCAAGCCGCGGAAAAGATGCGGGGTGTGGCAGTGACGTGTCGGACTTATCAGGAATTTGTTGGTGCATTCCTGCGGACCTACTGGTCAAAGGAAACGCAAGACAGGATTAAAGAGGAAATAATATTTTGTCCTGAACTGGAAGTGTCCGGGCATAGAAGCGCAACCAAATTTTTTGATGATTTACTCAAGAAGAATCAGTTTTTAGATAGTCCATATAGCAACGGAGAAATCATTAAATTTTGCTTTTCCAAATTGCCAGTTAGGTATCAACAGACACTTGTCGGGAAGTGTGGATCTGACATAGATGCATTCAAGAGTCTACTGCGCGATCTCGAAGTAGTCTTCGATAAACAAGACGCAAAGGACAGGAAGAAGGCGCAAAATAACAAATACCACGGGCCAGCAAGGGAAGACGACAACAGATCGCATAATCGCACTGGTCAGTTAGGAAACCAGGGTTACGGAAATCAAGGTTACGCTATTCAAGGTTATGGAAATCAGAGACACGGAAACCAAAATGTCAGGGAACAGGGTCAATCTAGACAAGCAATCTGGGACAGGAGGAATGACGAACGGCAAAGCGACCGTAATTGGAGAGAGCGAAATCAAGGACAACAGGAGAACCGGGAGATAGAAATTAGGCCTCCAAATCCTAATGCACGTCAGAGGAGGGGGAGTCTAAGAAGGGATTGACGCTAGTCCATAGGACTCCACCACTTCTCTCACACAAAGAAGTTCGTGGAATAATAGTAGTTTAAGTGGTGTACATATTAGAATAGGCAAAGATATGAACCTTTCTTCGGGGAACAATAATCGTTGCATTAATAGATTAAGATTGTTAAAGTATTAACACGCTGCGTTTTCTCGCTTAAGAATTTACTGCTGTTAAATTTTTGTCTATGTTCGGGATCTCCTCTGTCGTTGCGATAAGAGGGACTAACTTTCCATGAGCAATGTTTTTGTCCTTTCCTATATGGTGTCCATGTTAAGGGATAAAGATGAGTGACGAGACGTCGCACAAACGGGCGCATACAAGAACGTGCTCTTAGCAGCGTTCTGAGAAGTCGTGATACGCTCCATAGCGGCCACAACCAGTTCGTGAAACGTTCATACCAATGCTTGCAGGCACGCGTCAGTGCACTGCAAGATTGTGGTATATTGCGTGATTTCGAGGATGAATATGGGCAGTATAGTTTTTTTGCAGAGCTGCGCCAGCATCGTTGTCTTGCCAGTCGGGGTGATCCTGTGAGCGTTTGACTCCAATGGTGCCCTAGACGAGAGAAATGCGAGCATAAAGCCTACCATGCCAATGTGCTGGTTGGGGATTTAGCGTGCTGCTCGTGACTGTCACAGATGAATACACAGGGACTTATAATTGGATATTCGTGACATACTGTGTAGCTGGCGTGTGTTGGGCGACTGAATCCTCAACAGGAACCAGTCCTGGTTTGGTCATATTGCATTGCTTCTGGAAAGGTGTGCTTTGATCGCGAAAACCGCATCACATAGAGAAGGAAGTTGCAACTATAAATTTATTGTCGTGTATAGCCATGGCTAACCCAGTCTCTGGAGTTTCAGTGAGGCGTAATGAAAACTCGGAGGTCATGTCGTACGGCGCGCACATCACTGTCGGCAATAGCGGCGAGCGGCGAGACATCTCAACGTAACAGGAATTATGTAAAAAAAAAAAAAAAAAAAAAAAAAAAAAAAAAAAAAAAAAAAAAAAGTGCGATATACTAGGATAAATTTAAACTGTAGGATTTAACAATAACTAGATTAATATTGTGGGGCTTCTCTACCACAAGTGTTGTGTTTGGCGCGCGCCTGTTGAGATGCTATTTTTCAGGTCACCAAACCACAGACCCGAGATGGAGGGACGACCGGCGAGCGAAGTTGCATGTTCTTTATAGCACAGTAAAACTTAGTCCTGCATAATAACATAATTGAATTAAAAGACATAGAATGTAGATCGTTGGCAAATGGTAGTTAATTCTTGAGCATGTCTACTGTCGATCTATGTAAGTAATAGTAATATTGGTGCGGGCCCGCACATTTAGTTGTTCATCCATTACATAGCATCAGTTATCACCAACCATGTACAATACTGAGATCGGTCTCTACACGTATATCAAAATAAATTATTTCCATGTCTAGATTAGAGGTTATAATGATTGTCATAGATTAATAACTATAAAAGTAAAATAAGAGTGTCTGAAATAACAGACCATCAATGTGTCATTATGTAAATTTATTATAACATAGAAGGTCATGGGAAAAAGTTAGGCATAAGATTTTTGTAAGAATTGTGCAGATGACGGGGATCGTGGCAATGCGGAGGCCGGCCGGAGCGGGAACAAGAGGTCTGCGGCTACCTGCAAGAAAAGAGCGTCAGCGCGCTACCTGACGTGAAGGGTGCGAGAGCATCCGGTCCTACCGGGCCACAAGCGAAAGTGAGGCTGGCCGTTGACACTGACACGCGACCCACACGCGACAGCCTGCTAGCTCTCCAGACGCGGCAGCCGTTTGGAGGGATTCCCTGCGGCAGACGTTGTCGTGAGTACACGAAGAAGATCACATATCGTGTCAGAACCTGCGCCTCATGTGCCTCAGGACAGAAAGGGACGCTATATACTCACCTGTTTGGGTTTTTACAACTCACTAGCATTGGCCGATCTGCATACACAAAGCAGTATCGTGCCACACTAACAAATGTATGGTCTCATTTCTTACTTCTCCTCTCTATTAGAGAGCAGTTTTAACAATAGTCGCTCCGAGTTCGATCCTGTATGGATGACCTCACACACTTGTGGAGTCACTCCACGTGCCATCATCCCTCGTCGAACTGCAATATTGGGAAACGTAAAGTTCTGTCCAGCGAGAGAAGAGACCTAGACTAGTGATGTATCCCAACAAGTAGATCTCAGAGACAATTAATCGACGTGAGGAGAGCCTATCACTGTGTCTTCCTACCGTACTACCGTGATCATATGCGTGGGTCTTGGTGCAATCTCAACAGAGTACTGCAGAAGCTCCAGCACACCCTATTGCCGTTGCAACAACGTAGCAACAACACCCGACGTTTAGCCTTATGTGATGTCAGTACTGTAGAATTTGTGAAGTGCTACGGATATTTCAAACAATGTGATTTAGTGCCTCATTCTCAGCACAGTCGTGAACTTTGTGCAATGTGCACGCACAATTTGATGCCCCATGAACCTTGTTTTTTTTCTTAAATTTCTTTCTCTTATGTTGTTTTTGTAATGTATGTTATACCTTGTATGCGTTTGTGTTTTACACTGTAATTCTTATTACAGATTACTGTATTCTTCTCCACACCATGTTTTTTTTGTATTTTGTGTTTATTGTTGTGTGTATGCAAACAGTGTGCCTGAAGTCCCCATAAACTGAAGCAGATACCACCACTGTCGTTGTGAATGGACCATCAGTTCAGGGAACATTTTGTAAAGGTTATTCTTGCTGCAGGGAGACAGAATGAATCGGAGGTTGTAACTAGATTCTGAAAGCTCACAAAGAGATTGTTAACTTAAATAGTATCATGTGTGAGTGAGTTCAGGTTAGTTTAATGATTAAAATTGTTGTAACATCTTGGGCATTTAATTGCGGAGCACTCCAACTCTGATTGTAAAGAATGAACTGCTCCATATTTGGCTCAGATGCCCGGGCCATATTTAGAGAGTGAATGTCTGCGTGAATCGGTGTTTGGGAAGGGGCTCCCTGGGTATGGATGTGTGATGTGAGTGTTAGTGTTCCATATTAAGAAGGTGAAGTTGGCTACATCATAAATAATCCTCCCTCTATGAGTTGCATTTTTCAGTTGCAATGATCTTTTTTATAGAGTGCGGTATGTGGAGTCACTTTGTAAGATTGTTCTTGGGCGATTGACTCACTACCTTGCTCCTAAGTGAGCCAACCGCTCACCAATTACAATCTAAAATGGCGTAGGGGCAATGAGAGGTGGCATGAGCCCCCTCTCATATTTCTATCTTACAATTCTCCTCTCTAGTTGCATGCGGTGGAGGGTTGCTTTTCCTTCACACGCGAACTTCCCACGCAGCGTCTCTCGTCACCCGGGTGGTCCGGTGACAGGCGGGCTCTGTAGAACTGGAGAGGGTTAAGCCGACGTGTGTGAGGCAGTCGAGTGAATGCTTTGCAGACGCCGACATTGTCAAGAGACACGCCCGCTGGGGTGTGAAGTAGCGGCTGGGCTAGAGGTTCCGTTACTTCGGAGAAACTTTGCGAAAACACTTTCTGGCGGGCTACCAGCGAGGCGTGGGAATGACTTGTGTACCCACGCAGTTGTGGCGGGAAAATTCCCGCACTTTCTGCAAAATAGTAACGGTGATTGGTTTGCTCAGGGCATAGCTCCGTGACGTAGCAAAATCAGCACAGAAATTGGCGCCAAGAATCTCCATTGGTGGAATGGTAGTGCTCCGGCAATGGAGTGGAATTTCCGCCGGTTTTCGAGTTGCTGATTGGAACGTAACCACGGCCACTGTCGTGGGGGCGGGAATGTTCTGTGTTCGGCCTGTACGGGTGCTCTTGTGGTAGTCGGCAGTCGCCTTTCGGTCGAGGACGTCGAAGCAACCAGCCCTCGCCTGCGGTACGCCAGATCGTGTTCTAGCAGTTGATAAGGCAGTTTTGGTAATGTATGTCCGCAGCACCGGCAGATAGGGATTTTCCTAGGTGATAATCAGAGCTCAGCAGAGCGCGCCTGTTCGTCTTTTTCTAACTCTGTTCTGTCTTGAGTAGCAGCAATTACTGTTGGGTTAGCTGTGTGTCTCTCTTGAGATTTGAGTGGCAAGGAATTGGCTCCACATACCACTTCGTCTTAAACCTCACGATCTAAGTTAGGGACAACTTCACCTTTATAGTGTTTGTATGAATCTCCAATTTAGCCAATTTGATGTTTTATAAATATTTCCTGTATTTCTTTTACTATTCTGTGTTTAATCTTAATAAATCATATTGTTATTTTGGACAGAACTTTCATTCTGTTAATCGATAGAGCAACCCCATCATTCCTCCCTATGTTAATGAAACCTTTGTTTATTTAACTTATTTATCAAATTAAATTATTGCAGGTGCCAAACTCTGTTCTACTCCACTGGCAGGGTTGATTAGAGTCAGTTCGCGTATTTTTTTTTTATCCTTGTGCAACAGCAAAAGTCGGAGTTAGAATAGGGGGGGCTTAGAGCATGATTTACATATGTGGATTCTAGTAAAATTTAGTGATAAATACACTGCTAGCCCCGGCACCTCGGAAATTCTTTGCAATTTTATATTGTTTCCGTTCTTTTCAAAAATCCACTTGACAGGCAATGGAAATTTTCAGCCTACTGATATTCCAGTCGCATTCTGCCGATGCATTCGCATCGTGTAATCATTTTTATGGGTGGCGAGCGCCGTGACCACTTTCTGTAAGTTTGCACAAAAACTTTTCCCACAAGGTACGTTTTAGCACAAGACGGTATCGAGGCGTTCGCTCATAGTTATTTTTGTAATTTTTTGGGTTGTAGATAATCTGAAGATACCGACCACAGACGAAACGCGTAACTGAAATCTGAAAATGAAAACATCCGCAACCTGGACTATTTTTATCTCGAGTCTTACACTGGTTGCTGTATCAGCCACAACGATGGAATGGGGAACAGAAGAAATAATTTTGTGTTGAAGCCAAATTTAATCTTATTATTATTAGTATTATTATTACTTGAATCTCATTTGCACCGACAATCTTGTCCCAATAAAATAACCTATCCGAGCAGTGCATATAAACAGGTGACAGTGACCAAGAAGACGGAGGTGATGCTTCGGAAAAGTTCGAGCCAGGTAGAGCGAGCGAGGCAAGCGGAGAGGGAGAGGGAGAGAGAATGGGTGGTTTGCAGCCTGAGAGGCCCTGCCGCAGCCCAGCCTCTGAGGCTAAGGCTCGGGTCTCACCTGCAGACAGCAGACGGGGGAAGGGTGCGTGCCGCAGGGGCTGGCCGGCGGTGGCCCGGCGAGCCTGCTAACGAGGACACGCAGCGCACCGCGCTCTACTCTAACAGGGCCTCGCGCCACGTCACAAACGATGCGAACCTACACAAAACCTCCCACAACGCTTACGTAATGGTCCTTCAAGACACGTCCACGTAGGAAAAAAAAAAGACTGTAGAGTACGTAAAATCCTGCAACATATTTTGAATTCTGAGAAAAATAGGAAAATACTGGTGATATGTGTACAATAACGAGAGGGAAGAACAAAATGCAATAACCGAGAGAGAAGTGCTGGTCTTATGAAGGGCAGTGGGCAGTGATGCAGTCCTTCTCCTCTACTGGCCAGTCTGCACATAAAAAGGAGGCCGAAATAAAAGAAAGCCTCAGGAGTGATATTAAAATTTTGAGTGAAAGAGCACCAATGATGAGATTTGCAGGCGAAAATGAGGAATTGCAGGACGAGCTGAATGGAATAAACAGTCAAATGGACACACACAATGAATCGAGAGTAACCCGAAGAAAGAATCCAGAATTTTGTTGAGGAAAAATGAAAATTTTGAATAAAGACATACCGCTCTCCGCTGTTCACTATTATTTATTACGATTCCAATATCGACACGTGGTCATTGGTAAATATCGTGGGATAATAAATCGTGGGCCGCATTATCCAACAATACTTGACAATGACCGTGTGTCGAAACTGCAATCGCAATAAAAAATAGTTAACAGACTGAGGCGGTATGACTTGATTCGAAAAAAAAACAAAATTATTGAAGAGTACCGAAAATATTACTAGTTATGCATTTGACAATAGTATTGGACATTATACAGTAGACCAAGGCAAGAGAATCGCCGGTCGGGGTGGCCGAGCGGTTCTAGGTGCTACAGTCAGAAACAGCGCGACCGCTACGGTCGCAGGTTGAATCCTGCCTCGGGCACGGATGTGTATGGTGTCCGTAGTTTAGATAGGTTCAAGTAGTTGTAAGTTCTAGGGGACTGGGCCGGCCGCGGTGGTCTCGCGGTTCTAGGCGCGCAGTCCGGAACCGTGCGACTGCTACGGTCGCAGGTTTGAATCCTGCCTCGGGCATGGATGTGTGTGATGTCCTTAGGTTAGTTAGGTTTAAGTAGTTCTAAGTTCTAGGGGACTGATGACCTCAGATGTTGAGTCCCATAGTGCTCAGAGCCATTTGAACCTCTTTTTGAAGGGAAGAGAATCTGCTAACACGGAGCACTCTACCCCGTGATGGACAAAATACAGACACTGCACACGGACTAGGCACAAGCACAGAGGGCACTCCTCGACTGGTTGGTTGGTCGATTTGGGGGAGGGGACCAAACAGCCAAGTCATCGGCGCCATCGGATTAGGGAAGGATGGGGTACCAAGTCGGCCGAGCCCTTTCAAAGGAACGAACCCGGCATTTGCCGAAGTGATTTAGCGAAATCACGGAAAACCTAAATCGGGATGGTCGGACTCAGTTTTGAACCGTCGTCCTCCCGAATACGAGTCCAGTGTGGCAACCGCGGCACCACCTCGCTCGGTTGACTACGAAAGGGTGTGGCTTACAGCGGCCGCTCAACCGCCGCTGTACCCATCCTTTTTTCCGCCTGTGCACATCTTTGCGCTGCCTGGCTGTGGACTCGTAGCACTGTGCAACTAACGTTCGCTGACGTCGCGCGATTTTTGCCACCAGCCTCCGCAATGCCGGTCCGATCCTGGCCGTCAGCACAGACGGCCCACCAGGTACCGGTTCAGCTCTGGTCGTCACTTGGCGCCTCCACTTGACAGTCGACTGAACGGCAGGAATGTCCGCGACGGATTCGTCACTGGGCGCTGAAGCCACCTGGCCGGCCCATTCCGCCGCCACTGCTTCCCTGCCGGCCACACACACCACTCCCCACTACCTTCTATACTGGCGGGTCCGCCTACGGTGACTCCCAGTAACGAATTTTGAGGAGCAAATCTCCAAGGTCAATGAACTTGTCAGTACGTGAAATTACAACATAAACGTAATAACAGATAAAAATAAAATATTTATGAACCCAAAAACAGTCAAGCCATTAAGTTTAAGCACATGCAATCAACAATACAACTAGAATCAGCTTAATTTTTCAAAGAACTCCTCGACAGAACAGGAGCGACCAATGAGGACACTTTTCAGTTTCGATTTGGAAGCGCGTGGGTTACTGCTAAGATTTTTCAATTCTTGTGGTAGCTTTTGTTTAGGTTTTTATGTCGGTAACGCCACGTAGCGCTCTGAATGAAAATCGCTGACTGTGCTGTGTGCAATCTGTGGCTGGTGAACTCATTGTTGGAATATTCGCTTGTGTAGTGTTGGGCAGTTGGATGTGAACAGCGCGTAGCGTTGGACAGTTGATGACTTCTGAACATTATTAAGGTAAATACATTGTTTGTTCTCTATCAAAATCTTTCATTTGCTAACTATGCCTATCAGTAGTTAGTGTTTTCAGTAGTTAGAATCTTATTTACCTGGCAGTATTGGCGCTCGCTGTATTGCAGTAGTTCGAGTGACGAAGATTTTTGTGAGGTAAGTGATTCATTAAAGGTGTAGGTTATTGTTAGGGCCATTCTTCTGTAGGAATTACTGAAACTCAGATTCCGTTGCGCTAAAAAAAAATTGTGTGTCAGTTTAGTGATGATCAGAATAAGTAAAGAGAGAACTGTCTGAGTACGTTCAGTTTTACTCAGCAGACTCTGAATCAAATAACGTAGAAGTTTACCAGCACAGTACTTCATAACTTTCCAAAGGGGACGTTTCAGCTTATTGAAAATGCATGCAGTAGGATAGTACACACCAACTCTCGAGTTACGGGGGTCCGATCCAAATTCAGGTTTGATTTCTGCCGAGCATTAACTGAGTGAAAGCTGCTTATTCTTGGGAATAAGCTAATATTGTTAACAAGAAATGATAGTAAGGAGTTTATACAGGGTGAGTCACTAACTGTTGCCACCAAGAATTACTCCAAAAAAATGATAGCAGCTGAAACTTTTGTGGGACAAAAGTTGCATGGGGCAACAGGGGCCTTAATATGACGTTGGTATTTTTGTTGCTAGGTGGGGCCGCTTCAGAGGTATGAAGATCAGCTTTTTTTTTCTTTTTTTGTATAATGAGATGCATTAGTTGGTACCTATTTTCTGATAGCGGCTATCGAGACGAATCCGGTGGTGTGTTACAGTAAGGTCTTTGAACATCAACGAAGGTCAAAAAGATGGCATGAACGTCTATTTACAGAAGGTGTTCGAAGTGATGAACACTGATATCAACGCATTGCTGCAATCATGGATTGAGTGGTGTTCCTTATCACTTCGGCAGTTTTCTAAGCACATGCTCTGACAATTCTGTCTCGCATATCTTCAGGTGTAGTTCGAACGTCTTTATAAACAACGTCTTTTACGAATCCCCAGAAGAAAAAATCCTGGAGGCGTCAAGTCTGGCGAACGAGCCGGTCACGACACATCGCCTCTGCATCCAATCCAACGATTAGGGAATTGGGTCTGCAACTCATTTCTAGCCATCAGCGAAATATGTGCCGGACATCCATCGTTTTGATGCCACATTCTGTTCGTTATTCCTAAAGGTATTTCTTTGAATAATAGACTTAAATGTTTTCTGTACGAATGTGGTGTTCTCCTACCATTAAGATTTCCTTCGATGAAATACGGGCCTATAATTGTGTCCTCCAGAATCCCACACCATACATTCAGCGAGCACGGTTTTTGGTGTGGAACTTGCAGCAGCCAACATGGATTTTCAGTTGCCCAATAATGCATGTTTTGCAAATTAACATTTCCATGGTTAGTGAATGTAACGTCGTGAATAAATAAAGTCATGTTAATAAATGTGTCATCCCTCTGAATCTATAGTTGAGGCCATCGGCAGAATTCAATGCGACGAATACAATCCGTACCAATTAATTCTTGGTATAATTATGATATGGTAAGGATGATATTTATGGCGATGCAGAACACGAACAACACTACTCTAGCTCATGCCAGATTCCCCTGCGATTTGACGCAAACTAACACAGGGATCTCGAACCACAGTGGCAATACTACCAATTTCCGTTTCCTCGTTAGTAAATTTCCTTTACCGGATGTGTATCCGATGCATTAAATATCCAGTTGTTCTCAATTTGTCACACACATATTTAAATGTACGAAGTGTAGGGTGAGTACGTTGAGGATATCTTTCAGCGTATAGGTCGTTAGCTCTCACTGATTTCGTTGCCATGCTCCGTAAATGAGAAGCATATCGACTTGTTCTTCGAAGGAATACATCATTCACATTCGCTTGATTCGACGTTCCTGTTAATGTTGTACTGCGAAACCATGGAAAGGTGTTTATATGTCAATGGCACGTTAGATGAATACACCGTATTGGGCGAATATATACTACTTGCACAATATACGAAACAGAATTGTCATGTGCTTCGATAAGCGCCGAAGTGATAAGGAATACCACTCAATCCATGATAAGGAGATTGCAGCACTCCACTGGTTCAAAATGGTTCAAATGGCTCTGAGCACTATGGGACTCAACTTCTGAGGTCATTAGTCCCCTAGAACTTAGAACTAGTTAAACCTAACTAACCTAAGGACATCACACACATCCATGCCCGAGGCAGGACTCGAACCTGCGACCGTAGCGGTCTCGCGGTTCCAGACTGCAGCGCCTAGAACCGCACGGCCACTTCGGCCGGCCACTCCACTGGTACCAACGGTCATCACTTCGAACACCTTCTGTAAGTGGACGTTCATGCCACCTTTTTGACCTTCCTTGACCTCCAAAGACCTTACTGTTGCACATCATCGGCTTCGTCTCGATAGCCGCTATCAGAAAGTGGCAAACTATAGCATCCCATTTAAAAAAAAAAAAAAACAAAGTTGACCATATCTCTGACGTCATATTATGGCCCCCGTTGTCCCATGCAACATTTGCCCCACAAACTTTTCAGCCAGTATCATATTTTCGGATTTATTCTAGGTGGCAGTAGTTAGTGACTCACCCTGTATATTGACAGGCCAATGTCAAAATACCCAGACTCGTGAATAGGGGTCGACGAGAGGTTCGTGAACTTAACACCACTTATTGCCCGAATCGCCCGTTTCTGAGTCAAAAATATCCTTTTAGAATGGGAAAAGTTACCCTAAAATATAATACCATACGACATAAACGAATGGAAATAAGCTAAGTAGACCGTGTCAAACGATCACTCACTTCGGATACCGTTCGAATAGTAAATATGGCAGCATTAAGTCTTTGGACAGGATCCTGAACATGGAGTTTCCTCAACAGTTTACTATCAATCTGAACACCTAGAAATTAGAACTGTTCAGTTTTACTCATCATATGCTAATTCTGTGAAATTAAAACGTCAGGTTTTGTTGAATTGTGTGTTAGAAACGGTAAAAACTGAGTCTTACGGTGTTTGAGCCTTAGTTTAGTTTCTATAAGCCACGAACTTATGTCACGAACTACACTAATTGAAACGTGGGTGTCCAGATATTTTTTATTACATAGTGTGTACCACTTTGGCGAGTATGGGGTCGCTCCTTATTGCGAGATTATCAAACACACGTATGCATACAGTACAACACGTGGTCTCGGCACGAATGAAGGCTCTCACTGCTTTATTTCATCACGACGACTGTTTCAAATGGACTTTGTTGCGCAAGGTGATAAATGCACGTATTAAAAGTATATAGCATAGTTGCAGGTTAAAGAAAAAGGTGGCGTAGAAACGATTTTCACCTGGTGCGGGAAATGGCTCCTACAAAACACACCAACAGCGTATCCAAAGGGACGGAAGACGCGGGTGGAGGTTAGGAAGACGAAGAGGAGGACAGAGAGAGAGAGAGAGAGAGAGATGTCGCTAATACGTGCTGTGCTACCTGTTGACTACGGAAGGGAGGAGGGCCGCGGCTGCGGCGCGTCGCTCAGCTCGTTAGGGGCGAGGCGTCAGCTCCGCCGGACCGCCTCTCCCCTGCAGAGGACGCACCCGCCTGTCCCGTACCTAGTAGAGATGGGCAAAACTGTCCTTTTCAGAGATCGGATCAGAACTGTTCACTCCCTGAAATGAACTAGCTCGTTTTCATGACTCACCATTCATTCACAATAGGAAATAAATGGAAGGCACATTGCCCTTTAAACTTGGTCTATTCCAGTACTATACCTGTATTTTGATCTTATTTGATCCTATTTTGAAGTAACACAGATAATGAGTAAGAATTTTGTATTGTTTACTGAAATTTCCACGATATGACAAAGTTTTTGATTATTGATTTATTTTGCACTATCGGGTTTTTTGGGTGATTGGAAAATGTTGTAACTTGAGATTTTAAATTAGCAATATATTTGGCTATAATGTATTAAAATTTCATTAACCTCGTACAAATACATCGCAAGCCATATATTTTTAAAGTGAACGTTTCCTTCTGAAGACGCCTAAAATCGCAAAATCCGTATCAGAATAAGAAAAAAATATATATAAATTTGACTGTAAGACTAAAGTGCTGCATATAGTCTTATGCAGAATAAAACAAGGAATATATTGGTGTATCACATTTTGCGATACATTTATCGGTTCGCTCGTAATTAAAGCGTAAATTCGAGTGTCCGTAATAAAAATCCTATAGTAAGAGGAGTCGTCAGGAACCTAATCTGATCAGTTTAAACAAATAAAAATAAAATAAAAACAAATGATGTATACATAACATAATAATGTAATATACATAGCGGTATTACTACGAAGAACAATATCCAGAATAGACGAACTCCGATGCAGAGGCGCTGAGTCAAGCAGGTCGAGCCGCGAGCTGTATTACTGCGTGAGCTAAGACCGCAGAGACCAGAGTGACACCTGAGTTGATTTGCTCAACGCTCTAGCTAGAGTCGAGAATGGTGGGGTGAGCGTTGAGCGGGCGAGTTCAGAGGGTGGGGGGAGCGGTGAACGGCCACCAGTCACCCGCTCCGAGACAAATCGTCCTTTCTCTTGCGAGCAGGTTGTTGCAAGTAGTTCTTATGTTCTCCGCTAGGAGGCTCTGTCTTGTTGCTTGCATCAACCGCCCAGAGGGCAGGACGTGCGACTGAAACGATCGCCGACAGAGTGCGATGCTAAGTTAAGCTGCTCCAGACACTGCACACGGCGGAGGAAGCACAGAGACAGCACGGCATATGTGAAACACAAAATCCAATGGGGCACTGCACAATGCAGGCAGCCAAGGCAGAAGCAGGGCAGAGGCCGGCGCTGGCTGTGTTGTGTGGCTTGCAGTGTGCTCTGACCAGCAGAGGCCCCGCTGATATGCTCCATCTCTCTCTCTCTCTCTGCTGTGGGAAACGTTTGGAGCTACCGTTCTTTTTTTCTGAATCACCGATTGTTCACTCCTTTGAAAGATTCAACTCTATGAATCAGTTCAGGAGCGGATCCCCCATCTCTAGTACCTAGCGAATGGTTCAAATGGCTCTGAGCACTATGGGACTCAACTGCTGTGGTCATTAGTCCCCTAGAACTTAGAACTACTTAAACCTAACTAACCTAAGGACATCACACACATCGATACCCGAGGCAGGATTCGAACCTGCGACCGTAGCAGTCGCACGGTTCCGGACTGCGCGCCTAGAACCGCGAGACCACCGCGGCCGGCCCTAGCGAGCGGCATCCAGAGAAACGCCGAGCTATCTATGTCTTTCCTTCGCTCAACTGTTGACATACGTTTAAGAATCTTAGATGTAAATCATTGTAGGTCGATATTCTGTCAGATTTAGGTTTTAACTGCATCACGTTCTGGTGGCCTCAGCTGTGGACTAGGAACGTGACATTCTATATTACAGCCGGCCGCTGTGGCCGAGCGGTTCTAGGCGCTTTAGTCCTGAACCCCACTGCTGCTACGGTCGCAGGTTGGAATCCTGCCTCGGGCACAGATGTGTGTGTCCTTAGGTAGTTCTAAGTCTAGGGGACTGATGACCACACACGATGTTGATTGTGTGACCTTTACTCGGGTGCTTACCATCGGATAACTGTTTATTTTGTACAAACGCAACACTATGGGGATTCATTTCATTCACACTTCTTTGTTTCTACGCTACGGTGACACAGCTTCCTTCAACGTATTCCTCTTTATCCTAATTCAGATAGTAGCCCGTTCATCATAAAGCGGCTCAGCTGTCACAGATTTGCAAACAATCCAAGCTACATGTAAAAACAGCGCATCTCCTCCAAAACCACGGAGCCGAATTCAATCTAACTTGCTACATATATAAAATGGCTCTGAGGTCATCAGTCCCCTAGAACTTAGAACTACTTAAACCTAGCTAATCTGACATCACGCACATCCTTGCCCGAGGCAGGATTCCAACCTGCGACCGTAGCGGTCGCGCGGTTCCAGACTGTAGCGCCTAGAACCGCTCGCCCACTCCGGCCGGCTGCTACACATATACCTCAACGTCAGGCAACAATCGCTGTGGGAGTAAGAACCACTCATCTTTTCACGGTTTACAAGATGTCACGTCATGAGCTACGAGAAGCGTGAAAAACTGCCGCATCACGTATGACTTTTAAATTCGACGCTTGTGTGCTACTAACTCTACTCGCAACACGTTTTGCAGACAGCATCCAAAAATGTTCAAATGTGTGTGAAATCTTATGGGACTTAACTGCTAAGGTCATCAGTCCCTAAGCTTACACACTACTTAACCTAAATCATCCTAAGGACAAACACACACACCCATGCCCGAGGGAGGACTCGAACCTCCGCCGGGACCAGCCGGACAGTCCATGACTGCAGCGCCTTATCCATATGTGCCGCTAACTGTAGCCACACAAATATATCATTGTACGACATATGCTTCAAGCGATACGGCGCCATAAACACTGACATGCATGAAAAAATACCGCGTGAAGTTTTAATACATTTATTCTGTACTATTAAGACACACCTACTGTCGAGTCGGCTTGAGGAGGTCCGTGACACCTGGCTGCAGTTTTGACAGCTTCCAACCGCAAACCTCAGACAGCGAAAGCGAAAGCAATAACTCAATGGCAGCGAGTCTCTATAGCTTTACCTAGCGTTAGCTTTACCTACTGAGACGTACGTCGGAGGAAGCACTATCAAAGAATAAGACTCACCACGATGCACAACGCCTGTCTTGCAGCATCAACAAACGCTGTTCGGTGCTCACCTGTGTGATTCATTCGCGACTTTTTATATACACTACTGGACATTAAAATTGCTTCACCACGAAGATGACGTGCTAAAGACGCGAAATTTAACCGACAGGAAGAAGATGCTGTGATATGCAAATGATTAGCTTTTCGGAGCATTCACACAAGGCTGGCGTCGGTGGCGACACCTACAACGTGCTGACATGAGGGAAGTTTCCAACCGATTTCTCATACACAAACAGCAGTTGACCGGCGTTGCCTCGTGAAACGTTGTTGTGATGCCTCGTGTAAGGAGGAGAAATGAGTACCATCACGTTTCCGACTTTGATAAAGGTCGGATTGTAGCCTATCGCGATTGTGGTTTATCGTATCGCGGCAACGCTGCTCGCATGCTCGAGATCCAATAACTGTTAGCAGAATATGGAATCGGTGGGATCAGGAAGGTAATACGGAACGCCGTGCTGGATCCCAACGGCCTCGTATCACTAGCAGTCGAGATGACAGGCATCTTATCCGCATGGCTGTAACGGATCGTGCAGCCACGCCTCGATCCCTGAGTCAACAGATGGGGACGTTTGCAAGACAACAACCATCTGCACGAACAGTTCGACGACGTTTGCAGCAGCATGGACTATCAGCTCGGAGACCATGGCTGCGGTTACCCTTGACGCTGCATCACAGACAGGACCACCTGCGATGGTGTACTCAACGACGAACCCGGGGGCACGAATGGCAAAACGTCATTTTTTCGGATGAATCCAGGTTCTGTTTACAGCATCATGATGGTCGCATCCGTGTTTGGCGACATCGCGGTGAACGCACATTTGAAGCGTGTATTCGTCATCTTCATGCTGACGTATCACCCGGCGTGATGGTATGGGGTGCCATTGGTTACACGCCTCGGTCACCTCCCTGTTCGCATTGACGGCACTTTGAACAGTGGACGTTACATTTCAGATGTGTTACGACCCGTGGCTCTACCCTTCATTCGATCCCTGCGAAACCCTACATTTCAGCAGGATAATGCACGACCGCATGTTGCAGGTCCTGTACGGGCGTTTCTGGATACAGAAAATGTTCGAGTGCTGCCCTGGCCATCACATTCTCCAGATCTCTCACCAATTGAAAAGGTCTGGTCAATGGTAACCGAGCAACTGTCTCGTCACAATACGGCAGTCACTACCCATGATGAACTGTGGTATCGTGTAGAAGCTGCATGGGCAGCTGTACCTGTACACGCCACCCAAGCTCTGTTTGACTCAATACCCAGGCGTATCAAGGCCGTTATTACGGCCAGAGGTGGTTGTTCTGGGTATTTCTCAGGATCTATGCACCCAAATTGCTTGAAAATGTAATCACTTGTCCGTTCTATTATAATATGTTTGTCCAATGAATACACGTTTATCATCTGCATTTCTTCTTGGTGTAGCAATTTTAATGGCCACGAGTGTATATTTTTAGCCTTTCGCGATTTACCATTCTGTGGTGACAGGTTAGTGTATAGATTTTCTCTAGTTATCATTTTATAAGAAGCTTTGGGCCCCTTTGTCCTCTCAAGAGGTGGGCTGTTTCTCCTTTTATGGTGAATTCTTTGCCACAGAGACGTTTACAACATCGCGTTGCGGACACGCCTAGCAGCGGCGCCCTGCATGCAGAAGCTGACAGAGATATTGCACTACAAACGTAGTTCACCGTTTTCGTTTCTAATAGATAGTTGGCAAATTGTGAGGTAGTGGATCTACAAGACGAGGTGCACTATTCGTCAACGGTGTGTTTAGTCAGCGAGAAAGGCGCCAAGAGCGATTACTGCAGAGATACAGGAGGCCATAGTTTTAATAAACAACCTTAGGGAGGGCGGCACATCCGCTTCAGGAAATAAATTGCCTAGAGTCGCAGTCTTGTGAGGATAGAGTCTCTGGTTCGAATCTAATTAGGAGCATTTTTAATATATGTAAATTCTACATTTTTAAGTGAAAATTGTAATACACAAACATCGATTCATTAAAAAAAAAGTTTGGCTGCCTTTGGTGCGGAAGGATCCTGATTCGATTCCACGTACCTCCTCAGATTTTTTTTTCTGAGGGCGGGAGGTGTGGTCGGGGTCCATTCACCTCTCCTGAGAACAAATGAAGAGCACTTGAATAAGGAAGCAGCGGCTACATCCGGATCCATCCACCGCTAGTGACGGCTGGAGGGCCTGGCCGCACGCTCATCACGATCACCTGCGCTCCTTCAGTGGTGTTTGGGACTGTACAGCACAAACAGGAAAATTCACCAAAAGTAAGAAATCACCCTTCTACCGAAAAGACGAAATGGCCCAATAGTGTATGCAAGGCTGCTGCTAAAGCGACAACTAATGAGACAAAACGTACCACTAACCTGTTAATATGGAACGACAAATCGCCAAAGGCTACAAAGTTATAAATATATAAATAAGTCGCCAACGTATCACAAAGGCGTGCGTCGAGCAGCTCCTACAATACAGGCGTTCTGCGTCGTGGTAACTCTTATTCTCTCCTACTGCTTCCTGCGACACACGTCTCAGCAACGACCACCTACATGCAGGCCCTTGCTGTGTGTGGGTACCATCAGCGAAGAGGGTACGAAGGGACCAGGGGAAAAGTTGGCGGTGCACTGTCCACCCTCCGTGTCTCTCTCTCTCTCTCTCTCTCTCTCTCTCTGTCAATCGGAGCTCTTTCGGTCGCAAGACAACACAGCTGTAGTATTTCGAGGTATTAGAAGCCACTATTTGCGCAGAGACTGTGCCACCAAGGACGCACGATACTCTGGCGCACAGTGTATTCCACAGTAAGACGCGCGGCACACGACTCTGGGAAGAGGACAAAGACAAGATCGCTCCCGCATTCCTACCACATTACCTCACCAGTTTTTTTCCTTCTTTCCTCTTCTCGCGGCACGTGAAGCAGCGGTACCGTAAATTGGCAGTCATCAATTCATCGCTGCTGATTTCCAATTCATTCAACTTCTATTCACCAGTCGCCGATAATGTCAGTATTAAATGACGAATTTAAAGAACTGCATAAAAGGACAACATAAAATACATCTGGTATCATACGTATTAATCAAGAAATAAACAAGAAGCATTGTTGGCCAGTTGAAATCTATTAGTATGCAAGATACGCCATAATTTGATGAAGACATTTCTGGGAATGTACGTGGCAGTGAATCACGGACAGTGAGGAAAACGGAACAGAAGAGAATCGAAGCGTTTCAGATGTGCTGCTGCACGCGAATGTTGAAAATTACGTCGAATGATAAGGTAAGGTACGACGAGGTTCTCCGCAAAATCTGCGAGGAATGGAACATATGGATGTCACCGACCAGAAGAGGGGACACGACGAGACGTGTGTTAATAATTGAGAGAATAAGTTCCACGGCACTAGATGGAGCTGTAGAGCGTAAGAAGTGTACAGGAAGACACAGACTGGAAAACACCTGGCAATTGATTGATGACATACGCCGATCAGCCACAACCTTATGACCACCGACTTACTGTGGCTACAAACCCGTCCGGGAGATAGCAGCGACGCCTGCCGAGGTACGACTGCTGCTAGTCAGACACGCCACGGTGCGTGAAGTAAAACAGGGAGCGTGCTGTCCCCGTGCAGAATGGGGAAGCCGTGTGATCTGAGTTTGACCGAGGGCAGATTGAGACGGCCCCGAGGCTCGGCACGAGTATTTGGGAAACTGTACGACTTGTCGGGTGTTGGAGGAATGCCGCGGTGAGTGTCTTCAACACGTGGCGAGATCGTGGTGAGACCGCGTCCGTACGTCGTGGGATTGGGCGGCCAGCCCTCATTACAGATGTCGGACGACGTAGGCTGGACCAACTGTGGCGGACAGAAGAGTACAAGTGTGTCTGAACACACACAGCACCGAACACTCCTAACCGTGGCCGACGACCTCTGCGCGTGCCAGCGTCAACGCCACGACATCGCCAACTACGGCTGAAATGGGCCCTGAACGTCGGCACAGCGGCAGAGTGGTACACGGTCTGATCAGTCCCGACACCTTCTTCGTCACGCCGATGCGAGGCCGCCAATCCGTCGACATCCACGGTAAAAGCCCCTCGACACCTTCGAGGCGCGACGGAGACAAGCTGACAACGGGTTCATTATGCTCTGGGGAACATTCGTGGGTCCAGTTGAGGTCGTGCGAGGACTATCGTCCACTGGTCGCAGGCCACGCACACCCCTTCGTGACGATCACGTTTACCGATTACGGTGACATTTTTCAGCAAGATAATGCGCCGTATCACAAGGCCAGGAGTGTGATGGAGTGGTCCGAGGAACACAGTGGCGAGTTCCTATTAATCTGCTGGGCCCCCAGCTCGCCAGATTTGAATCCGATCGGACGCATCTGGGATGTGGCTGAGCTCGTCGCCCCCTCCCCGGACTTTACGGTAACTGGGTGACTTGTGGGTGCACGTGTGGTTGCAGCGACCTACCAGTGGCTCACTGCTTCCACGCCACGACTCGTCGCCGCTGTTGCCCGCGCCCAAGGTATCAGGTAGGTGGCCGTAGTGTTGTGGCCGGTCAGTGTCGGCTGCACGTGAAGCGGCTGGCACGAGACAGGAGTTCGCGGCGGGTGAGCAGACTGAGGACTCGAAAGTTGCAGTACGTATCCGACAAGTTTCTCAACAGACCGTAAAACTTTCCTTATACCTAACGGTAATTCCAGTAATTGTTCAAATGTGGACTGATCATTACTGCTCACTGTATATTTAACATAATGCGGAATTAGTCTCCACATTTATAGCGCCACTCGTAACAACGTAATTGTCAAACGAATAATAAACGACTGGATGACATTGCTCGTCGGCGAAGAAGACGTTCCTACACTGCTGTATCTTTTAGAGTTAACACGGACCGGGTTAAAACAAAAAACTGTTGACTGTCGTTATTAGTCGTAATAATTAACTCGCGAAGTAAGAAACGAAAAGGGTACAAATATTCGAGAAGTGACACAACACAAACATGTTTCTGTCTTTAGCTCGTTATTTAGCGTCTTATTAAGGTCAACATACAACATTATCTATACCAGGTCTGTGGAGACTTGCAAGTTAACTGACGACAATAAAAGGGAAGGAGGTGAAATACGGCTACAGCGACGTAATACGAAGTTTGCTGCGACATTTGAAGCAAGTAAGCTGCTGATAAAAGCGAGACGCGTAGCAAAAAAACGGCTAGAACAGGATATGTTAGTATACATTTCACTTTATGTTCTAGTGGAAGTGTGTGTTTCAAGTTCAAGTTGTGCATAAAAGGGTACCCGAAACGCACCGTGTAACACCCAAAGGACCAATAAAAACATACGAATTAGTAACGTAATGTGCCTTTTAGTCATCCGTTTAAAAGATCAGTGCCGGCTGCTTTGGAACGCTATGGATGATATACGTGGTCCAGTCACGTAACGTAACCGTCGCCTCTGTTCAGCGTTAACATGCAGTAACCGCTCACGGGCGCTAGGTGGCAGCACTTGCAGTGGAGGGTAAATAAAGCGTATCAGCGGAGGTAAGAGAGTCGGGCAAAACAGTGCAGCCGTTGTCGTAATGCGTAAACAGAGCGATTTACATGACCCCAAAATCATTGGCTTTCGCACCGAGGGTGGAAGTATTTCTGAAACGGCGAAGGTTGTAAACTGTTGACGTGCCGCCGACCTTAAAGTATGCCGTGCACGACAAAACGGCGCTGTCCAAAACTGGCGGCGAGGCAACCACGGGCTATAGATGGCGGGAGCGGGCGACGGCTGCGGGGATGTGAACGGGCCAACAGCCGCGCAAATACCGAGCAACTGGCCGCCCGGATGGACCGAGGGCTACCACCAGTGTGTGTGTGTGTGTCTGTGTGTGTGTGTGTGTGTGTGTGTGTGTGTGTGTGTGTGTATGTGTGTGTATCTCCTGTACGACGTCGCTGCCCGCGGCCTGGACAGCAGGCGGCCGCTGCGTGCCTCCACGCTGACTGCTTGCTGTTCACCGGCGACGGAGGCCGGAGTTTCCGCGCTCGTAATTCTGCAAGTGGACATTCACAGAGATGCGAGAGGTGCCCTTTTTAGATTAATAACATTTGATGCTGCACTGGATAGGAGGCCACTGGTGTGTAAAGCACGAAACGCCTGAAAGCAAACAACGATCGTGAGAGGAGTCGAGACCAGAGGACGGAGCGTTACGGACTGGGGAATGTTTTCGTAGCATTTGCTGAGTTATCTCGGCATTCCGGAAGGTGCAACTGATCGACACAAGTGCGCACCTGTCCTCGGGTGGCACGCCTACCTCTACACGCTGCTGGTGTTTCTGCGGCACGATGGACAAGGCAGCGTATCACAGCACGCACTTCGGGTGCGTGGTCGAAAGAACACTAGGGTGAGCGTACGGTACTCCCCCGGCATTTGACCCTAGCTGAGAATGTGCGACAACCGAGAACCCAGGCGCGGCTCCGCAGCCTGCCGGAAGTAGTCCTCGGTGCAGAAGGCGGCTATTCGTGGTCGCGTTAATGTAACTGGACACTGAGTATTCGTATCTGCATCTGTACTCTGCAAATCAGATGTTAGCGGGTCTTCCGTTCACGTACGGAGCGCACGAAGAATGACTTTTTACCCGCCTCTGTGCGTGCTATATAATCTTGTCCTCGTGAGCCGTATGTTAGCAATACACACGGAGTTGTAGCCGGTTGGATTTGTTCATCACGTCCGTCACACTCTCTCACAGGTCATCATTCCTGCTGCCCTTCTCCTCTGTCGTTCCCGCACAGTTATGACTGAGCCTATAAGACCGTTCCCTTTCACGTACACAGAAAATTTCACATTCAGATGCTAACTGTGACTCGTTGATATTGCAGTAATTGGGCACCACGTTTTTATCGTTTTGTGAAGCCCATAAGTTTATATTTTTGAATTTTTAGAGGAAGTCGTTAACCGTTACACCACTTTGAAATATTAGCAAGACACGATTCAATTATCTCTGCAGGTTTCCTAAAACAGTGTGTTACAGATAACGGCATCATCTCCCTAACGTCCTTGGGGCTTACTGTCACTATTGTCTGCGAGGTCATTAACGTACAATACGAACAGCAGGGGTCCCGGCACACTTTCCTCACGGACACATCTGTCGATGAAACGCCATGTAATAGTTAACATGCTGCGTCCTTCCTACCAAGAAATCCCGAATCGAGTGAAAAATTTCACTCGATATCCCGTACAGGATCGGTCTTTGTATAATAAGCGTACACGTGGTGCTGAAGCAAGCGCTTTTCGGAAATCGAGATATGCTGCACCTATAGCTTGCTCTATACGTGTAAAAGTACAGCTTAATGCACGTGGGTAGGAAAAACAACGTCGTCACGTTTGAATGCAGCGCTAGCAGCGTGCTGCTTGACACGGACGCGTCCGTTAAACATCTGGGCGTGACGTTGCAGAGTGAAGGAGCACGCAGGGGCGGCAGGAGGCAAGAAGGGGAACGGTCGACTTTGGTCTGTTGGGAGAATCTGAGGGAAGCACGTTTCATCCGTAAAGATCACTAGTGGGAGCCAGTCCAGAGTACTGTTCGAATGTTCGAGTTCCCCACAAGTTCCGATTAAAGGCAGGCATCTAAGGAATTCAGAGGTGGGCAGCTCGATATGTGATCAGCTCACGAGTGAATCCCTGTAGAGCCGGCCGAAGTGGCCGTGCGGTTAAAGGCGCTGCAGTCTGGAACCGCAGGACCGCTACGGTCGCAGGTTCGAATCCTGCCTCGGGCATGGATGTTTGTGATGTCCTTAGGTTAGTTAGGTTTAACTAGTTCTAAGTTCTAGGGGACTAATGACCTCAGCAGTTGAGTCCCATAGTGCTCAGAGCCATTTGAACCATTTGAATCCCTGTAGAGCAGACCGCGCTCTTTTCGTGGAATACTACTGAGAACATTTAGAGAACCGGCATGTGGAGCTGACTGCAGAACGGTTGTACTGCCACCAACGTACACTTCACGTAAGTACCGCGCACACAAGGTAACAGAAATGAGGGCGCGTACTGAGGCTTACAGACAGTCTCTATTTGCGTGCGGAATAAGAAAGGAAGTGGCCAGTACTGCTACAAACTACTCTGCGCCACGTATCGTACGGTGGATTGCAGAGGTCGTATGCAGATGTACATGTACCTGAGTGTCTCGATCCGCGTCTTTCGTCGTCTCGCCTGGGAAAAGCGTTGTTTCCGGAATGCGTGCTGGTTGGAGGAGGTCGCGCAGCTGGCGCTCTGGCACTGTGTTGGGTCCGCGAGTGGTCTGCAGCAGACGGCGGGCAGCGGCAGTTCTAGCCGTTACGAGGCCAGTCCATTTGTCATTCTATAATGAAGTCATTCTCCATTACATATGTCAACTTACGAGTCCAATTCTATTTATCTGCGGAAAGTTCCAATTTTTAATATGAAGGAACCTGAAGCTGACGCTCATAAAGTGCTGGGTAAGCCTTATGGTGAGGCCGCTGTTAGTTCAAATGTTCAACTGTGTGTGAAATCTTATGGGACTTAACTGCTAAGGTCATCAGTCCCTAAGCTTACACACAAGTTATCCTAAATTATCCTAAGGACAAACACATACACCCATGACCGAGGGAGGACTCTAACCGCAGGCGGGACCAGCCGCACAGTCCACGACTGCAGCGCCCAAGACCGCTCGGCTAAACCCGCGCGGCCCGCTGTTAGTGAAATAATGTACACAGAGTGGTTTAGACGCTTCAAGAACAGTGACTCTGACGTCCAAGACCGGTACGGCAGTGGAAGACAGATTTTCGAAGCCACTTAAACTGGCATAATCACAAGCGATCGTTATCGTAAGCAATTCATGAGTTTTGAGCTGAGAACTAAAACGGTCATATTACAGCGAAAGACAGAAAAAGTAATTTTGCAACTTCTACATCTACATGGATACTTTGCAAATCAGACTTAAGTGCCTGACAAAGGGTTCATCGTACCACCAAAATTCTCTGTTATTCCAGTCTCGTATAGCCCGCGGAAAGAACGAACACCTGTATCTTTCCGTACGAGCTCCAATTTCCCTTATTTCATCGTGGTGATCGTTTCTCCCTATGTAGTCCGGTGTCAACAAAATATTTTCGCATTCGGAGCAGAAAGTTGTGGACTGGAATTTCGTGAGAAGAATCCGTCGCAACGAGAAACGCCCTTCTTTCAATGATGTCCAGCCCAAATCCTGTACCATTTCTGTGACACTCTGTCCCGTATTTCGCGATAATGCAAAACTTGCTACCTTTCTTTGAACTTTTTCGATGTACTCCGTCAGTCCTATCTGGTAAGGATCCCACACCGCGCAGCAGTATTCTAAAAGCGTAGTGTAGGCAGTCTCCTTAGTAGATCTGTTACATTTTCTAAGTGTCCTGCCAATAAAACAAAGTCTTCGGTTAGCCTTCCCCACAACATTTTCTTTGTGTTCCTTCCAATTTAAGTTGTTCGTAATTGTAATTCCTAGGTATTTAGTTGAATTTACAGCCTTTATATTTGACTGATTTATCGTGTATCCGAAGTTTAACGGATTCCTTTTAGCACTCATGCGGACGACCTCACACTTTTTGTTATTTAGGTTCAACTGCCAATTTTTACACCATTCAGATATCTTTTCTAAATCGTTTTGCAGTTTGCTTTGATCTTCTGATGACTTTATTAGTCGATAAACGACACCACGATCTGCAAACAACCTAAGACGGCTGCTCAGATTGTCTCCCAAATCGTTTATATAGATACGGAACAGCAAAAGGCCTATAACACTACCTTGGGGAACGCCAGAAATCACTTATGTTGTACTCGATCACTTTCCGTCAATCTTGTCGCAAAACCCATCAAAGCATACTTGCTAAAGGGTAAAATGGAATTCACACCCGTCACATTCACCACACATTGCTCCCCCTGACTACCACCTTTTTCGATCAATGACACACGGCCTGGCTGGCCTGAGCGCCCGGTCACACGGACGGCTGCGACATTGGATCGATACATGGATCGCCTAGAATGACGCCCAGTCCACCCGCCTCGCGAACGGTGGGACAAAGTACTAGCCACCGGCGACCAATACTTTTAATCGTAAATATTTTGTACGTTTTTCACAATAAAGCCTCGAACTTGGACAAAAAACGGCGGAAACAAAGTTGAAGACCTAATGTGAGAAACGGACGTCAAGGATACTGGACGGTGGTTTTCTCGACCCGCTACCCTCCCGTGCACGGTTGGGGGGGGGGGGGGGGGGCGGTGTGGTGGTTGCTAACGCGCACCTCGCGCCGGCTGGCCCACCGACCCACCTGGCTGGGAAGGCCGCCCCCACCTCCTGGGTTTCCGCGTGCTTCTCCAGCCGCGTGGGCCGAACCGCGCACTCGCACGCCACGCACGCAATGGCGGATTTTTACGGCCCACCGCCTCCCACGCCGCCCCCATAGTTCGCTGTCAAGGTCACGTCTGGCCGCCGCCAGCACCTTACGGAACTTCCCATCATGCACCGAAACACTATAGGTCCGCGACTTACTTTTATATCCCAGAATAAAAGAACTCATATAGCACTCTGTGCGGAATGTGGGGCAACGTGGAGAAATAAATTTCTAAAGCACTCTCTCTCTCTCTCTCTCTCTCGATTTGCCCCCCCCCCCCCCCGTCCAATCCATCTCTCTTAGTGAATCACTGAAATACGTCGCAGAGAGCACTTTTTATTATACCAAAGCGGGATGTTAAAAGGCTGTTCACAGTTCTACTGGCGGATGAAGCGTGGAAAGAAAGCCTATTTCTGCGCCTCTGCGTCAGGGATTATTCTCGCACGTGAACTAAGATCTTATATGACGACCTAAAAATATAGATCTTACTACACGTCACGATCTTCTATATGACTGACAGTTCGATACCTCTGCTGGCACCTTCTGGTGTTCATAGTTAGCTGAACATTATCAAAGACCTGTGTCGCAAGCACATAAAAAAGGGAGCAACTATAAGTGTGTCACGTCACTGGAGATACAGCCGAACAGGCAGAGCAAGAAAGTGATGGGACGTTTATCAAAATGTTGACGTCGCGCAGCAAAGTTCGCCTCTTTGCGCGACTGCGTATTAACTTCCTCGATGCCCGAGAACCACGAAGCTGGGACTCTACAACCGTCTTCTCTGCTGCAGAATTATTCTTCTTTTCGCTAGCGTTTACCCCATCTTCTCAGGATTCCGCAAATTTTATTTTTATTATTTATTTCCGTGGTCGCGTGCCCTTCCTGGCACGATAGTCGGCAAGGTAGCCTCAGTGACGGAAGTAGAGGGTGCCATTTGTCTGTGAGTCGTGGAAGCTTTGTTCCTGTTTGACACCGTATGAGTGCTTGCTGAAAAGAAATGCTTGGGAATTTTTTATGTGAGAACTCCGAAACCTTTTAAATCATAAATCTTTATTAACATTTTACACCTTTATTCTTCACGTCTCGACATAATCACCCTGGCAACAAACACATATCTCGCAGTGAGAGACTAGTTTATTGACACTATCGCGGCAGGAAGTTTGACTTGTTGACGAAGCCACAACTTCAACTCCGCTTACATCGCTTCACCACTATCAACGGCAAGTCCTCGAAGGTGTTCTCTATGTTTTGGAAACAGAAGGAAACCGGATGCGTCCGAGCCGGTACTGCATGCAAGACGGTCGACGGCAGTGAACGCACGGCGTCTCATTGCTGCAGATGCCGCAGCACTCGCGTGTGGTCTGGCGTCGTCGTGCTGAAGGACGGCGTGCTGCAAATGTGGACCAACTCTTCCAATTCGCGCTTTCAGTTTTCTGTGAATCTTCAAGTATCTTGCAGCGTTTATGGTGGTGCCTTTAGGCACGAATTACAAATCCATCCCAGCTCGAATCTCCCACAACACTGCGAGCGTGACGTTGCCTGCCGACGGCAATGTCTTGTGGCGGAACTCTATCGACGCTCTCTTGTTTTCGGAGTCACCTGTCACAATGTTGTTAAGGAAGCCGTCACCCTCACGCCCACAATGCAATAGACATTGTCGACGGGCTGTGTCCGCCTTGACGGACGATCTCGCCTGGTGAGCTCGAGCAGGTTCCGACGACCCTCGTCCGTTCCGTCCCACGTCACTCATGTCGATACAATCATCATCGTAAACACCTTTCATTCTTTCATGGATTTCAATTGCAGACACGTTTTCTGCGGTTAGAAACTTGATTACACCACGCTGTTTCTCATCGACACAGTTACGCCACAAAACGCCATGTTTCGTGCCACAATGCGAAGCTGTCTAGCGGCAGAGGGTTGCAACTGATATCTCAAACGGTATTAAGAATAGAATAAAAAAATCGAAAACGTTACTTTTCTGCACGCCTTCGTATTTTGTTCCTGTATCGTACTCTCTGAGGCAAAATTTGGGGATCTGTTCAGAATTTGCCTAAACGAGCGTGGGAGACAGCCTGAAAATGACAGGCTGGCTGGCCATTAATCCACTCGCATCAAATGACGAACTGTAGTCGCATGAAGTTGTTGTGGCATTTAAATCGCACAACGACCTCAGCTAGCAAATGAGCTCTTCACAACGCACGGTGTTCAATTTGTGCCTAACAGATTGCTCTTAAATGAATGTCTTTCACAAGGTAGCTGATCCTAGTAAAGAACCAACATGGCGAAAGGGGTAGTTCGTGGTGATGATGAGGAAGGTCTACAGATGCTTGTCGATAGTGTTTTCCACGGCTATATTGAAGCGAATGATTTGTGTCTCACTGATTCTGATGAACCGCAAGCAGTGCCCTTTAAAATAAGAAGGGTGGCGCGGATCTTAAAGAGTACGTGACAGCTCTTTTTCCAGTCACGCAGCTTACAGCCAGTGGGTATACAGTCTGGTTGGTACCTGGTTTGAGGAGTGATAGTATCAGTGATTCTGAACAAAAAAAAAAAAAAAAAAAAAATACTTCGTACGGACATATGCCCTACTCCGAATGGTTTCCGAAATAGAGCACACTTACTGCATACTGCTATTTACTTCTGTATTATTTGTCACTGTTTACAATTTGCCACAATAGCATAGAGCAAATTGAGACAAACAATTTGATTCATTGTTTAGGCCTGTTGTCTATCAAGTCGGCAAACCTCCTCAAACTGGCCTATTAAAACTACCTAAGCTACAGCGCGAGATTTTAAATATCCTCGCGCTTCCTTGTCGCAAATTGTTAGGCGTAGAGAAAAAGATGAATAGGATGTTTTGTGAAGTAAATTTTCGCTGGAGGGCGTGGTTTTCAGTACAACGTACAAACGTTATATACAAATGTGTACTATCTCGGAAAACATTCGGAACAGAGCGTATGTTCCGACGCAGTTTTTTTTCTTCTTCTTCTTCTTCGTCTTCTTCCAGAATCACTAATACTATCACGCCTCAAAGCATTCATCTCTCCCCCTGAAGCTCTCTGTATAGACACAGTTTACAAATGAAAAGGTGGTCCGTTGTTGCCTACATTAATCTTCGTTTCATTCGTGCATTTCATTCAAATCTGCGTCGTTTTTAAGCATATACGTGACAACTTACGTACATCACGTTTTACATTTCATGTTTATCGTATTCATACACACACACACAATTGACAAATACATGTGGTCAGAATTGATACGTATATTTTCAACTCGTTCATTGTACGACGTAACATCAGTGGGAAGAAAAGACACCTGCCACACGGGCTTCAGGACCTACCTTTGCACAGCAGCTGTTTAAGGGTGCACACAGCTACCTAAGTACTCTTTTCGCAGGCGAGTATCAGCGAGCACTACCCCTATGAGATTTCAGACAAAACCATGGTTCATTTCCCGGTACACATAACGCCTATGTGAGGAAAAAAATACACTAAAAGGCTTCTTATGTGCTACTTAAGAGGAGAAAGAACAGAAAGTGCTTGAAAGTGCAAAAAGTGTGGTGTTGCTGTATCTTCAGTCAAATGTTTTCAAGTCTACCATACCCAGCAATCGTACTGGTTGATCCGTATTAAACCTGATTCCACAGCAGCCAGTAGGGTATTTAAATACGATGTCATTGGTCTAACCCGCAACTATGGTTCTATTCGGTTCAGACGCAGTTTCCTGGCTCGCAAGCTACGCAAAACCAGCCGGTGTGTCTACCGCAGTTACATTCGTTGTCGGAAATCTCAGCCGCTTCTCGGACTTCCCTTATATAAAAAATGGTTCAAATGGGTCTGAGCACTATGGGACTTAACATCCGAGGTCATCAGTCCCCTAGAACTTAGAACGACTTAAACGTAACTAACCTAAGGACATCACACACATCCATGCCCGAGGCAGGATTCGAACCTGCTACCGTAGCGGTCGCGCGGTTCCAGACTGTAGCGCCTAGAACCGCTCGGCCACCCCGGCCGGCAAACAGGGTAGTTGTAATACCTATTTTTGATTCTCCTAGAAAGCAGCATCAACTCTTGCTGGCATGTAACAATAGTGAGGTTTACCATTTACGATTTCAGAGATTGATCGACTGAAAACAAAAAAAAAAAAAAAATGGCCAGCTTACTTACAGTAGAAGACAAGAGCTAAGATTGCCGCCGTGTACGAAGTTGAGCAGCCGATGGTGCAAGTTCAGAGACGGTGGAGGCAAGAGCGAGGTAGGATTGCAACGCTTAACTCTAAGACAATAAAAACCTGTCATAACAAGTTAACGACAACAGGTAGTGTGAAACGTGCAAGTCGATCTGGAACATTCAAATCGGAACACAACGTGCTGTTCAGCACACCTCTGAACAGAGCTCTCAAAAAAGTTAACAAGACACGCTGCTTGGGAAACGGGATGGTCACGTGACACGGTAATGACCGTTTTGAAAAGTGGCCAGTTTTTTCGACCTCGCAAGCCGCGTTACGTGCAACAGCTGTTCGATGAGAACTGCGACAAGAGAATGGAATTTTGCGAGATTATGCTTTTTTGGGAGACGATTATCCCGAGCTGTACGACAACACCCTGTGGGGTGGTCGGACGACGTGGTATTTGACGCCGGAGGTCTCGTGAACGGCTACAGTTGGCATTATTGGTCAAATTCTTTCCAAAGGTAGCGGCTGGAAGAATGCAGCCGGCACTGCAGAGTGGCCTGCACGTAGCCCTGATCCAACACCACGACGCTTCTTCCTTTGGGACTGCGCTAAGGAACAAGTGTACAAGTTAAAACCAGAGCACATTAACAGTCTCGAACAGTATATCCGTGAAGTGTTTGCAAATGTTCAAGTTAAGGTGCTAAGAAAAAACGTGCATTCCGTTCCTAAGAGCTTCAAGATTTGTGTGCAAAATGCGGACGCATATGTTGAAACGTAACATAATAAGAAAAAGCTACCCGCTAATAATGGTGGTTGTGGTAAGTTCCTTTGGGACCAAACTGCGGAGGTCATCGGTCCACTACTTAATCCGACTTACACTAACTCACGCTAACGACTCGAACATCCGGCGGGGGGAGCCGCGCGAACCGTGGCAGGGCGCCCCTGACCGCGCGGCCACTCAGTGCGGTCCAGCTAATGACGTATTCATTGAAAATAATACTTTGATAAGTTGCATGCTTTTTGGAATACTCACTGCTACAAATATGTACTGGCTTTACAAGCCTGTACACACTTTGGCACAGCGACGCGACACTTCACTGAATCCCACAGCGCCGAGGTGAACAGGTGCGTCCGTTTTGCGTCTGACGAAGTGGTACGTATACTATTTTTTCCGCAGAATTCTACTTACGCGGTGACTAACTCTAGAAACGAACGGTAACGTAACAGAATGAGGAGGCGTTTCCTTGTTCTCCTGCAGACTTATAATATTTTAGAACGCGTGGAAAAGAAAACAGTCTCTGACCACAAATTTCTTCACTCAGTTCAGTAACTTGTTTAGATCTCACGATCGTCATTAGACCGATCTAAAAAAAAAACACTTTCATATTTATGAATAAATGCATTGTGGCAAGTTAAGTGGAAGTAGCACGGTCGTTCACACGACCGCAGAATTGTCTATCATTTAACGTATCCGTCCCGTTAAACTCAGTGAAAAACAGTGAATAAAATTCTTGCCGTACACGTAGACTGCTATTTGAGAGCTAGCAATTAGACTTTCAAATAATAATTTATTATGAACCCATTTTTAAGCTCTACCCATTTTTCATTACGTTTGTAAGTCATCCTACTTTGGTAAACTCGCTACCTCTTGGCTTTGTGCCACTCCAGTGTAAACAGGTGGCTGTCAGCGACACCTAGCGTCGAAGCCCTGTCACGCGCTCGTACTGCTGCAGTGCGTTAACGACGGCCCTACACCGAGGGCTGCTCGTGTTCGTCACGTTTTCATATTCTGTAACGATGCCAGTCAAGACGAAAAATATTATTTGCTTCTTTTACTTAGCTTAATGGAACAGTTGTGTTATTTGTTACGTGTTTCTCAGGTCACGTGAATCAACGCTGCTACTTCTACTGTTGTAGATGATCGTAATGCTGTTACTCATAAAAACGAATGTCCCATTTTTTAGTACGATGTGATTACGATTGTAACTGGCTACTGAACTGAATAAACAAATTTGTGGTCGACGAGTGGCTCGGTTTACACTTGGGATCGAGGTGACCGCGTCGCCCCACACCAGGCTGCACGTTTGCTGGCTGCTCTCTGCCGCACACGGGCTGTGGGAGGGGGCCGCGCTCCAGGAATACTCGCAGTTCCTGTCCTCACTGGCGGCTCATGTAAGCAGCTCCACGTCACAAGTACGGCGAGTTTCTTCTCTCTGCGGCGGACGCTTTCTTTAGTCTCTCCAGATAGCACGGCGCTGTCTCGGAAAAAATATATATTTTGTTCCTCGTGGAGTCCCACTGTCTCGGGCACTCGGACGTTGTCATACGTCGCTCACAAGCATCAGGCCACAAAGCCACGTTTGATGACGACCGAGCGGTCGTTATACGCCGATAGCGGCACTGAAATACAAGTAATTTGTAACAACTGACAGCCTGTGCATCAATATTTCGATGTATGGTGTACTGGCTTTTGTCTGGGAATCTTCGGCCCATATTTGTTTCACAATTTTCCTGACTTTTTCCAGCACTAATGGCTGGGTGGTATTATCACAGGTTCACCCTCCGACACCGTCACTACTATTACTGGAAAAAAAAGTCAGATAAATCGCTAAACAACATCGCCCGAAGATGCAGAGCCAAAAGCCAACACACCAACAAGTGGCCACGAGAGACTCAAGTGCTTTTTAAGATTTTAATGACCTTACAGAGAATGTTGATGCAAGTTTTGGAAGCAAACAATAACAACAGCGAAGGAAAAAGAAAGAGAGTGATGCAGAAGAAGAAGGAGGAGGAGGAGGAGGGGGAGAAGCTCACACTGAAGCTGACTACACTGCATTATGGATGTTAGAAAGAAAACCAGTCGCCAACTTGAGAAGTGGACATCCGCTGTGGAATTAGGAAGGTGTGGGCGGCAACTGTGACAAGCTGAAGCTTCTAGTCCGTCTATCGGGCGCGGTCGTACGGTTCAAGTGGCAGCGATCGGCGCAAACTTCTCGTGGATCGAGATTCCAGTTCTGGACCGGCACAAAGTTTTACCCTGTCGCGTGTGTTGTCTTGCTCTTGCTGCTTTTCCACTTTCCCTGCATTGGTAAAAGTTTGTCATTTCTGTGATCAAATGCCCGCCACGGCCCTCAGGGTTACTGCAAGTGAGCGGGGTGGCGCCCCGGCCAGCACAATGGACTCGCATTGGGGAGGGCGACGGTTCCAATCCCCGTACGGCCATTCCCATTTAGGTTTTCCCCGGTTTCCCTAAATCGCTCCACGCAAATGTCGGGATGGTTCCTTTGAAAAGAGCGTGTCCTATTTACTTCCCCATCCCTTCATAATCTGAGCTCGGACTCCGGTTCTAATGACCGCGCTTTCGATGGTACGTTAACCTCTAATCTTCGTTTCACACAACCGCAGACAGATAAACGTGGCGTACACGTCCTCTACACAGGGTGTAGACAACGGTGCCGGCTCTCCTCCCCCAGTCCATCTTGCGCCATATCGGCGTGTTACATGTCTGGCCGTAGCAGCAAAATGTGCACGTGTTCCATCGTGCACGAACCACATGTCATACCGTTGCTCAAACAATCCTGTAAGATGATGCCACAGAAATCGAAGGTAATTACGTCAATTGAGTTTGTTTGGTACCTATTACGTTCCAATGAGACGGTCACCTAGCACCCCTATCCACACATTCAGTGGGAAACGTCGCTGATGTGGAGATTCGCGCATTCCAAACGTGGGAGTTGTGACGACGTGTTTATTTATCACGAGTCAGACCTGTACGGTTGTCGTCGCCTCCAGTGACAGAGCGCCAGTCCGGGACCGAGGTGCGCCCCACTGAGGCGCTGGGCTCGTTCCAGTTGACGCTGGTGCGCTGGACTGCCGAGCAGTGCTCTCCACACGCTACAGCTGCCCCTTCCAGGGATTTGTGCGGCAAGTCTTCTTGTCGAGACACCTGGAGTGGTGTTGTTTCGTTTCGTTTTGTTTTAGGGCGCAAAACAACTAAGGTCATACGCGTCCGTGTCACAACCGTAGAGCAGTAAGACGAAAAAGCAGTTAAAGGCGACTACGCGTTAAGCCGAATCGACGGAGGGAAAGACAGCTAAACCGAGGACTTACTCGTGGGGAAGTGTCCGTAAAACACGCCATAAAGACAACGGAAATCCTTAACTACAGATTAAACGTGCTTCGTACGACGGATAAAAAGTAAAGTGCGGTCGACAGCCTGCGCATCGTTCGCTAAAACGGCCGATAACTCAAGCGGCAAACATAAATTAGAAAGTAAGTGTTTAAAAAAAGGGACATTCGGTCAGGAAATGGCGAACCGTAATAAGGTTGACGACAACGAGCACAAAATGGTGGCGGATCGTCACTAACCAGACGGCGATGGCTAAAACGACAGTGCCCAATACACAACGTAGCCAAAACTAGGTCGGCCTAGCCTCTGGGAGAGTTTGAATTCTGCGGAGCTTGTTCCCACGAAGGGAACTGGAAAGGGCACAGACGGTCGGCGACACAGAGATCAGTGGAGGGAATGAGGTAAGCAGCGGGCTGAGGTAGGAGGACTGCAGCCTCGGCAGGGGCGTCAGCGGCCTCGTTGCCCGTCGTACCGACGTGGCCGGGAACAGCCGTGTACAGCACACACAAGCTGTGAAGGGCACTGACAGAGTCCGACAAGATGACGCAATTGAAAAGCGTGTCTCCGGATAGACGGCGTGGCCTGGCACAGGGCAAAGAGCCGCGCTGTAAATACGGAGCAGTTTTCCGGAAGCCGATACCGAGAATTGTCAGCGCCGGTGGCGAAGGCACACCCGACCCCACGGTCAGTCCGAGAGCCTCCAGTGTAGACAAAGGTACTGTCGCCAAGTTCCGTGTGAAGGTCGAGAAACTGAAGGGGATGGAACGAGCCTGGAGTAGTGTCCTTAGGAAGATAATGAAGGCCAAGACGAACAACGGCCACGACACTGGTGAAGGGTTCACACCCGTCGGGGAAGTGGCAGGTAGTGTGAAGTTAAGCCGCTGTGGCAAGTGCCGAAAGCGGCTGCACGAGGTAACAGACAAATAGGGACGCGCCCCATACAGGCGGTCAAAGGAGACATCGAATAAGGAGGCATACGATAGGTGGCCACGCATGGCAGATAAACGGCATGCGTATCTGCTGAGCAGAAAATCACGGCGCTATGACAGCGGTACTCGGGCTGCTTCGGCGTACAGACTCTCAACCGGGCTACAGTACAAGGCGCCAGCGGTCAAACGGACGCCACGATGGTGGACTGGAATTAGGCGGCGTAAAGTCGACGGACGTGCAGATGCGTACACGAAACGCCCACAGTGTAGTTTCGAACGCACGAGGAACCGTTACAAACGGAGGAGGGTAGTCCGATCCGCTCCCCGGGGACTACCGCTGAGGACACGAACGGCACTGAGGGACCAGGTACAGCGGCCGGCCAGGTAAGACACGTGGGAGGACCGAGAAAGCTTCCTATCGTGCGCGAGCCCAGGAATTTCGTAGTTTCAGCAGACGGGAGACTAACAGGCCCAAGATCTAAAGATGTGGGGAGGAACCAATTGCGCCGCCGGAAATTCATAGAGACGGTTTTGTCAGTAGAAAAGCGAAAGGCAGTGTCGATGCTCCACGAGAACAGGCGATCGAGACATCGCTGAAGACACCGCTCGAGGAGACAAGTCCGTGGAGGACTGCAATAGGAGGCAAAGTCGCCGTCAAAAGGGAGCCGGAGGTGCCCGGCGGGAGGCAGGCGGTAGCAAAGAGGACGGCGCCCACGACGAAACCTAGAGTGTGTTCGACAACACACCTAAATGCACACGTGTACTTCGAGCAGCATGTGCGAAGCTCCAAGTTCGTCGTAGGCGTTCGTGCACCCTCGTAAACGTTCGGCTGTCAGGATGGCTCTTGACAAGGTACGAAACCAAGATGACAGCACGGACCGGCATGCCACGTCTGCACAGCAACACGTCAATGACGGCTGGCAACCACAAAGTCGCGGTTACCTCGCGAACGGTCGTGTACTTTCAACTATGTGCGCTTACGCTGTTAATGATGATACATTCTCTAACAAGAGTACAAAGACGCTTTTCTGTTTGTGTATTGTGTTTTGCAAGTACGAAACATCAATGAGCACTCGTTTCGATGCTCGCTGAAACTTGTAGGAAAAACTGCAGCAAAGCTACATCAGGGCTGGGCGGTGCCATACCCGAGGCTATCAATCTGTTGGCGCCGATTCGATTCGCAAGTATTCTCGTTACGTTCTCTAGTTATACACCAAAGTCAGCCCGACCGTGAATCGAAGCACAAAACCCATTAACGGTAGCTGAAAGTTAACACACACAACATACCGACAGCTCTGTGCGCAGTGCAGGAACAGCCGCAGTCACCAACTTACCTGCAACAACAGAAAGAAAATGTGTCAAATGTCTGACAGCAATACCCACTACATTCTAAATGTTAATTACACCGACTTTGGCGACTTGGCTATTTTACCATGTACAGTATTACAATGAGCAGATAAGCATCTTTTTCGTGAGCTGTGGTTCAACTATTCCAACCAAACGAAGGGCCGTTTCTATTGTGCCCTACATGTTTCGCTTATCTTTTTTGTGAGCCATTTTCACGCTCTTGTAATACACTTTGTTTTTGAATGTAATATATTCGTTATATAATCATTACTGATTTTTTACTATATTAAAAACTTTTTGTTATTCCTCTGTTAGGTGCGGAACAACATTTTGTACAACAGGTTTCGTGATGTTAAACTATAATTTGCTTCTAATTACGATTTGTGATTTTACTAGTGCACATATTCCGTCGTGGAGTTGCAGCTAGAGCCTTTGCAATGAACAAGAAAGCAATAAATGAAATCAACCCAACCGACAACTCGCTCACCATGTTAGCGAGAGAAACAAGTACAGACGTAGAACATAGCCAAAAAAAAAAAAAAAAAAAAAAAAAAAAAAAAAAAAAAAAAAAAAAAAAAAACACGCAAGCGCCTACCCCCTCCCCCACACATGCAACAAAGAAAACAATATTAAAATACATACAGACACGACAACAGAAGCAAAAGACGAACGAAAAACAGATGACAACACTACATACAGTAAACACACAAAGTGTTAAATGTGTTCGTAAAACGCCGAAAATCAGACATCCTGGGACGCAAACCATCGAAGTAGAACTCCAGACGGCACATATGGTCTAATAAGATCACAAACGATAATTATAAATAAATATTAATTTAATATCACCCATCTAACGACGAAAGAATAAAAAAACTGCAACATAGTAAAAACCTGTACTTTTTATACAACGCAAATATTGTATAAAAGAACTAACTGTATTAGACGTCATGAATATGCTTCATAAATAAAAAGAACGAATCACGTATAGCACAATAATACAGCCTCTCATTTAGTTGCATTAGACGAGTCACATCTTCAAGAATACAGAAGCAACCGACCAACTACGGAAAACTAAAACTTACATTTTAGAAACCTGTTGTACACAACGAGGAACAGTTATGTATTTGTCAACAACAACAACAACACAAACAGTATCACATACACGCGTAACCTGACACATGTACAAGTTTTAGATTACCAGAACCTAAAATAAGTAAATGCAACGTGTTTTACAACAGTAATAAGATGACGGTAGCTAAGGAAGAGTAATAAGCTGTTGTAGTCCAGGTACATCAGTGTGACCACCTGTCAAAAGCCTGAATAACCGCAGACAGCTGCGAGACATGCGGCGGACGAGTTTCTGGAAGGTAGCGGCAGGGATGTGGAGCCCGTGGCCAGCGGCATTACGCTTCTCTCCGTTGTCCGTACAGCCCGATTTGGTTTAGATCCGGAAAGTTTGGTGGTAAACTCGCCCTCGTGCTCGTGAAACAACGCACGTTGCACTGTCCTGCTGGTGGACGTCGTTGTAGAACAGACCGCCTGCAGGGGTGGATGTCGGTCCACTGCGGCGGTTATCAGCCACGGAAATCAGTCCCCCCCCCCCCCCCCACCGCCGCCACCGGTGTGGACCCTTCAGAAGACTGTCGCACGGTGTTCGCTTTCAGACGTTTCGCGCTGTACACGCCAACGGCCGTGCACCCCACCGACAATAAAACGCGATTCGTCTGAAAAGGCCGCTCTGTGAACGTGCTGTCGCTGCTTTAAGACACTCCGTGGAGTGGGAGTGCGAGCCTACGGACAGTAGCAATTTTGATCGTAACACGACGATAGTGATATTACATCGCGTAGTCATTACGCTACTTTTCCACACGAGAAGGTCGTACCACTGCAAGGAACGTGTTCGTTTCCAGTTTTCCTTTTTTTTTTTTTCCAGTGATTGTACGTTCTTGGGATGTCTGGCACTGTGTGTAGACTAGAAGTAGCGGCTCGAAGCTCTGAAATGATGAGGGTCGCCACTCGTGTACCAGCCTCTTCATCTCAGAGTAGTACTTGCACCCGACGATCTCTGTTGCTTGCTGGACAAAAAATTGCAATCTCTGTATTCTTCTACAGTTTCTAATCTCTGCACCTAACTCCAGTACCACGTAAGTCATTCCCTGATGTCTTAACAGATGTCGTATCATCCTGTCCTTCTTCGCGTTAGTGTTTTCCTTATGTTCTTTTCTTCCATGAGTCTCCGGAAAACCTTCACATTCCTTACCTAGTGTTTGATGTTAGTAGACTTCTCTTGGCCATGAATATCCTGTCTGGCAGTGCTAGTCTGATTTTTAAGTCCTCTTTTGATCGGCCGTCACGGGTTATTTCGCTTCCAAGTAGCTTCATCTATTTCATGATCACCAATTTTCTCGCTTAGCGTTTCTGCTACTTCTCATTACTTTCGTCCTCCTTCTATTTACTATCAAGCCATACTCTGTGCTTATTATTTTATTCCTTCCAGTCACCAGTTCCTGCAGTTCTTCCTCATTCTGAGTGACCGTGACAACGTCACAAATGAACGCCGTCACTGATACTTTCGCACTGCATATAAAATCGTGGGTCCGTGGAGGTATACTTTGGGCGGACGCTGTTTTGTGCAGAAGCGCACTTGGAATCCCGCGCTCAACGATGGCGCCTATGCGACGCCGTTATGATCTCGTATCGCTCGGGGGTGTGGCTGGCTACAGTGCAGTGTGTTAAGAGACGTAGTGACCCTACGTGGATCGAGCGGCTTCCTGCGTTATCCGTTCGCCTTCCGCCTGCTGGTCGCGGATTCGAGTCGAATGCTGGAGGATCGCCGGCCCGTACTCCGTGCCCACGCGAGCTAACTCTGCGAGTGTGCGTAGGAAAACCTGCAGCTAGCGGTACCTCTCAAGTGTGTGCCGCTGCTGCTGCTGATGCACCACCGCCGACGCCACCGTCCAACACACGAGCACGTAGAAAATCATCGCACAGTGGCACGATGAAAGGAAGGATTAGGGCTTAACGTAGCGTCGACAACGAGGTCTTACGGCCGAAACACCTCATCATCGTCGTCGTTATCATTATCATCATCGTCGTCGTCATCTACGAAATTGCCTGGAATGGCCTGTCGTACGTGGACCGCGCAGAACACTGAATGTGGCGTGGCACAGTGGGACGGAGAAGGCTACGGCGACCTTTAAGCAATAGGCGGCCGCCCGTCGACGTTTTCGCCGAGAAGAGAGAGGGGCAACGAACGCGTGCCCACGCGTCACAATGCGACGACCGAACCCAGCAGCGAGGTCGGAATGTGACCTCTTACAAGTGGCAGCGCCACTCCTCTGCATCTCTTACTCTGCCGCCGTAGAGATGCTGCGTTTAGCACCGACAACGCTGGCGTCTAACTGTCGCCCCTCCACACAAATATATGGGGGAGGAAGGGAAATTAGGATTTAACGTTCCGTCGGCGACAAAGTCTTTAGAGACTGAAAACAACGTCAGTTTGGGAAAGGATACAGAGGGAAATCTGCCGTTTCCTTTTCAGAGAAAGCACGGATATTCCATTAACCGATGAAAGAGAACCTCTGACAAAACAAATCTGGATGGTCGATACGCGATCTCAAGCGCTGCCGTTTCGAATGCCGGTCCACCTGAAACGTTCCTCTGCCGTGGAATTTCCGTAGCGTAACGCAAATTACCGATCGCGACCGCAGTCAAAATCCACAAATTCGTAGCGGCGAGCGAGACGTACACTATCTGATCAGAAGTGTCCGAAAACCTACTAGTACACGACAATACGGGGTACACCCCCCCCCCCCCCCCCACACACACACACCCCGGCCTTTTTGCCTTTATGACGGTTTGAATTCTCCTCTTCCGGTGACGTCTACGAATGCCTCGAGTAAAGATAATTGTGACGAACAGCTGTTTTGTAATCCAAAGTCGTTTATTCGAAACATACTACAAAACGGTTCAAATGGCTCTGAGCACTATGAGACTTAACATCTGTGGTTATCAGTCCCCTGGAACTTAGAACTACTTAAACCTAACTAACCTAAGGACATCACACACATCCATGCCCGAGGCAGGATTCGAAGCTGCGACCGTAGCTGTCGCGCGGTTCCAAACTGAAGCGCCTAGAACCGCTCGGCGAAACATGCTATAGTTTCGACGCTCTGCCCAGCACTTGCCCGCGAAAGGCAATGGTCCCGAGTTCGAGTCTCGGTCCGGCACACACTTTTAACCTGCCAGGAAGTTACATATCAGCGCACACTCCTCTGCAGAGGGAAAATTTCATAACTAGATGTCTCTTAGGCAGCTCATACGTCACTAACAAGTTATCCATCGGGTGAATGGGGACCTACGGTGCAACATGGAATCCGAGCCGTGTTTAGTTTCTGGCGAATCTGCACCTCAATGAATAGCGAATGCCGAGTTAGGCAGAGTGAAAAGAAAACGACCCAGCCGCAATTCGACCCTACGAGCTTCGGATTCGTAGCCAAACGCTGTACCTCTAGAGCGACACACCAGAAGCAAATCTGGTCGCGTTCTCAGCTGTCTTCAAGCCACTGCAGCTCTCTCGAGTTATGGCGGCTGTTCCTTAGGAGACTGCCACATCGTTTGCATATCTCAACTTTGATTCATCATAATTTAGACAATTCGTACGAAATATTTATTAGATACAGAAGTCTTCCTTGTGAATCAGACTGTCTGTTATTGAGAGTACCCGTTAGTCAGTGCTGAGCGATACTGGAGGCGGCGTGAAGGACGACACCACAGAACAGGAGATGGCTTGAAACGAGTGACTCGGAGCGACGAATCACGCTTTGCCCGATGTCAATGCGACGGAAGGCTCTGCGTTCGGCGATTGTCTGGCGGGCGTTACCTGCCACCATGTGCAGCAGAGGCTCGTGTTGCCATGTGCGGATGGGTGACAGGGGGAGGGCCCCTCATTATGCATAAGAAAACGTATTGGTTAATAACAGTCTTGGTCGCAATTTTAGTTTTTTATTTTTCAATTACGCCTTTCACCTTCTTTAGGCATCTTCAGGTTGATCTTAACTTGGTATTCCTTTTCTCCCCAGTTCATTCGACACCTCCTCATTAGTTACGTGATCTACCCATCTAATCTTCAGCATTCTTCTGTAGCACCACATTTCGAAAGCTTCTATTCTCTTCTTGTCCAAACTAGTTATCGTCCATGTTTCACTTCGATACATGGCTACAGTCCATACAAATACTTTCAGAAAATACTTCCTGACACTCAAATGTATACTCGATGTTAACAAATTTCTCTTCTTCAGTAATGCTTTCCTTCCCATTGCCAGTCTACATTTTATAGCCTCTCTACTTCGACCATCATCAGTTATTTGGCTCCCCAAATAGCAAAACTCATCTACTACTTTAACTGTATTTCCTAATGTAATTCCCTCACATCACCTAATTTCATTCGACTACATTCGAGTATCCTCGTTTTGCTTTTGTTGATGTTCATCTTATATCCTCCTTTCAAGACACTGTCCATTCCGTTCAACTGCTCTTCCAGGTCCTTTGCTGTCTCTGACAGAATTGCAATATCATCGGCAAACCTCAACGTTTGTATTTCTTCTCCATAGATTTTAATTCCTACTCCAGATTTTTCTTTTGTTTCCTTTGCTGCTTGCTGAATACACAGATTGAATAACATCGGGGATAGACTACAACCCTGTCTCACTCCCTTCCTTCTCAACCACTGCTTCGCTTTCTACTCTTGTAACTGCCATCTGGTTTCTGTACAAATTGTAAATAGCTTTTCGCTCCCTGTATTTGACCGCTGCCACCTTCAGAATTTGAAAGAGAATATTCCAATCAACACTGTCAAAACTTTCTCTAAGTCTACAAATGCTAGAAATGTAGGTTTGTCTCTCCTTAATCTAAGTCGTAGGATCAGTATTGCCTCGCGGTTCCAACACTTCTACGGAATCCAAACTGATCTTCTGCAAGTTCCGCTTCTACCATTTTTTCCATTCGTCTATAAAGAATTCGTGTTAGCATTTTGCAGCCGTGACTTATGAAACTGGTAGTTCGCTAATTTTCACAACTGTCGACACCTGCTTTCTTTGGGACTGGAATTATTATATTCTTCTTGAAATCTGAGGATAGAGTTTTGTCACGGCTGGCTCTCCCAAGGCTATCAGTAACTCTAATGGAATGTTGTCTATTCCTGGGGCTTATTTTTGACTTAGGTCTTTCAGGCCTCTGTCAAATTCTTCACGTAGTATCATATCTCCCATCTCATCTTCATCTACGTCGTCTTTCATTTCTTTACCTGAGAGGACGCCATCAGCATTTAACCATACAGTAAAGCTGCATGCGCTGCGGAAAAATTACTCTTTGGAAAAACAAATTTGGGTGCCATTCGTACCTGCCGATTTATTTGTTTTCAAATCTTTGAACTGTTTCCCTACACCAGTATTGGTGCAAAGCCACTGCGTGTAAAGTCAGTACTGGTGTTAGACATTTTCTACAGTCACGTAGAAGACGCAGACTTCTCGAATTTGAAACAGCTCGTATTCGTGGAAGCAGAGCACTTAAGGAAATTGAAGCGCGTTCCCGATCGGCGCGTCACTGCACGCACGTGTGAAAAGCGACACCTGCGGGTTCCCTGACCGGGCGGGCGCCCTTCTCCGTGAGGACCTGCCGCGTTCTTCCGCTCAGCACAGCTCGTCACTCTCCTGCCGTGCGCTGCGAGTCCCGGGAAGCAGACTCACGGGGACCAGGAAGGGCGCAGCCGCACGCGTCAGCGCCGCCGATGGCTCCTCTGCCGGGAAGCGGCCTTCTCCGAAAGACGGCGGCGAGGCTGCGATCACAGCCGTGGTGTGTGTGGCCTCGCATTCCCTTACGCACGCGGCGACCTCCGTGCTGTGCGTGGCCTTACCTTCTTGTTTCCACAGCGGGCGCCTCGATGACGTTGCAGCAGAAATCTGGAGTAATTATTTGGTCCGTAAAGGTCGAAGTAATGAGGGAAGTTGAAAATTTGTGCCGGACTGGGATTCGAACGTGGGGCTCCTGCTTACAAGGAACACCGTCTGACCACTGAACAAAGAAAAGTGCGTGGTCATCCACATGGGTACTAAAGGAAATCCGATAAATTTTGGGTATACGATAAATCACACAAATCTAAGGGCTGTCAATTGACTAAATACCTAGGAATTACAATTACGAGCAACTTAAATTGGAAAGACCACATAGATAATACTGTGGGGAAGGCGAAAGAAAGACTGCGCTTTGTTGGCAGAACACTTAGAAGATGCGACAAACCCAATAAAGAGACAGCCTACACTGCACTTGTGCGTCCTCTGCTAGAATACTGCTGCGCGGTGTGGGATCCTTACCAGGTAGGATTGACGGAGGACTCGGAAAAAGTGCAAAGAAGAGCAGCTCGTTTCGTGTTATCGCGCAATAGGGGTGAGAGTGTCACTGATACGATACGCGAGTTGGGGTGGCAGTCACTGAAACAAAGACTGTTTTCTTTGCGGCGAGATCTATTTACGAAATTTCAATCACCAGGTTTCTCTTCCGAATGCGAAAATATCTTGTTGACACCCACGTACGTAGGCAGAAATGATCGAGATAATAAAATAAGAGAAATCAGAGCTCGAACGGAAAGATTTAGGTGTTCCTTTTTCCCACGCGCTATTCGAGTGTGGAACGGTAGAGTAGTGGTATGAAAATGGTTCGATGAACCCTCTGCCAGGCACTTAAGTGTGAATTGCAGAGTTACCGTGTAGATGTACACGTAGATCCGGACACATTGTCATTGTAACTGCACGGACCACCCCAGTACGCCTACCCACACCTACACGCTCTACTGATGTGGCGCCCCTTGCCCACTGACAGGTACGACAATTGTTCACGAGGCACCCTCCAGATGAGAGAATGAGACACGCCTTGATCTGGTGCTAGTCGCCGCGCACTCCTCCACGTCAGCTGTGCGGACTGCGCGGTCCTTCCATTGTCAGTCCTTCCCGTGTCCCTCAGACGCTGGAAAAGCCTGCCGAACAGGTTATCAGAAGACACTCTGCGCTGTGGATATTTTTCAGCGTAGAAGGCAAGGGCTCGCAGGCTACGTTCATTTGCAAAACCGTAGCAGAATATTGTATCCGCCATTTCAATTATAGAGTAGTAGGCTTCCACTGCTAACAAGTGGTGGAAGAGAGAAAATGTAATACACCATTTGTACATGCAAACAGCGCAATAACAGTAAACACATAAGAGAATACGCTTTTGGAAGAAAGTAAAACACTTTGCTATGTACGCACGGTTGACAGTACTTTAAAATGAGGCACACAGACACGACGAAAACTAACGTAGTCTACAACACGACTCGAAGCACACCTAGTGGTAGGTGAGTGAGACATGACAATACCCCGCCGACACGCCGACACATTTCACGGAGAGCAGACGCAACTACTGCACGTCGCGTAGCCCCTCTAATAAACATGTATTTATCTCGAAAAGTATGCGTTTCCGGAACCACGTTTATTCGTCTTATTTTTCTTATTCCGATGAACACTATCACCTCTCAAAGTATTCGACACTTTCTTTGGTGTCTGTTCTTTCGGACATTTGCTTCCTCATTTTCTCGGGTGAAAAAGGCGTCTACAGCGTGCTAAACTGACGCGAGGTGCGATGATGCGTTCTATCACCGATATTTCGATAGAACGTCACAATCTGTAAAGCAAATCACTTAGATGACGCTAGTGCGACCAGTTGCAGAACACTGTTCCAATGTCTCAACTGGTTATCACCTAGGCACGACAGCTGGCCTGGAATGAATGCAGCAGACACGGCACTAGCACCATAGCGGGTCGGCGTAGCCCACACGACAGCATAATAAACCGGCGAAAAGAAATCGCAGAAATCGTGTAATAGGGCTACGAGAAGCTGGTCGTCCGTACTGTGATACTGCAGAAAGACTTGGCAGGAATGCAGCCACTGTACATGGTACTGGTAGTGACGGTCGCGAGAATGTACAGTAGGGAGAAGACCGGCGCCTGGAGGGCCACGCAGCACCAGCCAGGGGGAAGGCCGTCGTGTTCGGCGTCAGGCTGTGGCGCATCTGACTGCGTCTCACACCACTTGGCACCACACTGGCGCAACCGTTACAAATCGGTTACTCCGAGGACAGCTCCGAGCCGTACGCCACGCAGCGTCCATTCCACTGATCCCAGCCCCCCGCTATTTGCGACTTAATTGGTGCCGAGTGAGGGCTCATTGGAGTCTTTTCTGATTGATGACAGTCGGTTACGAGGGGTGCAGTTGAGGGCCTGCAACTGAGCTGTCTGCATGCTGGGCACACTGCACCCACACCTAAAGCGGAGTACGATTCCGTACTACAGCCAAATCCTTCGTACAACACCGACGTACTGTTACTCTTCTCGTGACCTCCGAAAGACAAACACCGACAGACATTCATCGGAGAGTGAAGAATGTATATGGGGCAGAATGTCTGTCGGAAATCACCGTTGTGCAGTGGTGCGTCAGGGGCTGCTGCTGCTTCACGGTAAGACACGTCCCCGTATCGCACGAGCTGCATCACCTCCAGTGGGAGGCACTCGAGCAGCCGCCGCCGAGCCGTACGGTGCTCACCCCTACCCACCTTCGGTTCCTTAAGGGACACCTCGAATGGTAGACGATTCCTGTGCAAAGGAGGATGTGCAGCAGGCAGTCACGCAGCAGGCCACGGTTTCTTACCAAACAGGCTTCTTCGGCGTCGTGTCTCGGTGGGACGATTGCCTCAGTGCTCACGGCGCTTCTGCTGATTGGCATACCGATTCCAGGCTATACGGCCTTCGAAGGGTAACTGTTTGATCGCCCCTTTGCAGAAATGGTGGCTGCACTTAAGTAGAAATCCTCGGTATAAGCAGTTCTCGCGAAACGCAGAACGCCGTATTCGACGAAGATGGTGTGCCCATTAACCTGCCACTGTCGTAGAACGAGGCGACAAAAGCGATGGCACAGCGACTGCACGAGGTGTGACAGAGTACGCGTAGCCGGAGCTCTTTTATACTCACAAGGGAACCCCTCAGATTTAATTATAAGTTGGCACAGTGGATAGGCCTTGCAAAACTGGACACAGATCAATCGAGAAAATAGGAAGAAGTTGTGTAGAACTATGAAAAAATAAGTAAAATATAAACTGAGTAATCCATGCGCAAGATAAGCAACATCAAGGATAGCGTGAGCTACGGAGCGCGTTGGTCCCGTGGTAGCGTGAGCAGCTGTGGAACGAGAGGTCCTTGGTTCAAGTCTTCCCTCGAGTGAAAATTTTACCTTCTTTATCTTCGCTAAGTTGTGATCTGTCCGTTCGTTCATTGACGTCTCTGTTCACTGTAATAAGTTTAGTGTCTGTGTTTCGCGACCGCACCGCAAAACCGTGCGATTAGTCGACGAAAGGACGTGCCTCTTCAATGGGAACCGAAAACATTGATCGCAAGGTCATAGGTCAACCGATTCCTCCACAGGAAAACAAGTCTGATATATTCTATACGACACTGGTGACGGCATGTGCGTCGACCCACCTAACTTGTACACTTGGCGAATGGGTAAAAAGATTCTTCTACCTTTCCCGATTTAGGTTTCCTTGTGGATGTGAAAATCACTCCCAAAAAAGTGATGAAAACATAAGAGTTTGTGACATAAACTCAAAACAAAAAATTAAAATTTCCACCCGAGGGGAGACTTGAACCAAGGACCTCTCGCTCCGCATCTGCTCACGCTAACCACAGAACCAAGATGCTCTTGCACCCACTTTCTCCTTGATATTGCTTATTCTGCGCATGGACTACTCAGTTTGTATATTTTGCTTATTTTTTCATAGTTCCGCACAACTTCTTCTTGTTTTCTCGATTGATCTGTGTTCAGTTTTTCAAGGTCTATCCACTGTGCCAACTTAGAATTAAATCTGAGGGGGGTGCGATGGGGAGGTTCCCTTGTCAGGTGGTTCACTTGAAAACGTTTAAGACGCGATTGTGGCCGCACGACGGGAGTTCACACACTTCGAACGGGGAATCGTAGTTGGAACTATACGCCCGGTGCAATCCGTTAGCGAATTCAACGTACCGCGATGAAGGGTGTGACGAGTACACCAAATTTCAGGCATTACCTCCCACCACGGACAACGGAGTGGCCGACGGCGTTCACTTAACGACCGACAGCAGTGGCGTTTGCGTAGAGCTGTCAGTGCCAACAGAGAAGCGACACTGCGTGAAACAACCACAGTAATCGGTGTAGGACGTACGACGAAAGTATCCGTTAGGACAGTCCGGCGAAATCTACTATTAATGGGATACGATAGCAGCCGGCCGACGTGAGTGGCTTCGCTAACAAAACGACATCAGCTGCGGCGCCTGTTCTGGGCTCCTGGTTGGACCCTGGACGACTGGAAAACCGTGACCTGCTCAGGTCAGCCCCGATTTCAGTTTTTAAGGGCTGACGGTTAGGTTCGAGTACGACCGAGGCACCACGAAGTCGTGGGCCCAAGTGTTGGACGAGTCACTGTGCCAGGTGATGGCGACTCCGTAGTGGTGTGGGCTGTGTTTACTGGGTCCCGGTTATGTTCAGCTTCTCGGAGACCATTTTCAGCCATTCCTGGGCTTCGCGTTCCACGACAGCGATGGAATTTTTACGGATGACAATGAACCGTGTTACCGAGCGACAAGTTCGGGACTGCTACGAAGAGTAGTCTCGCCAATTCGAGCGAATGATTTGGCCACCCGAGCCGCCCGACACGTTTCCGATCGAACGATTTTGGGACACAATCGAGAGTTGAGTTCGTGCACACTTTCGCAGTTACGGACGGCTGTAGAGAAAGCACGGCTCAGGGGACTTGTTGAGTACATGCCGCGTCGCGTTGCTGCACTACGCCGGGAAAAAGGAAGTCCGACACGATGTTGGGAGGTGTCCCGTGACTCTTGTCGCTCAGGGACGACGAGAATAGGAGATTAGGGCGCACGCACAGGCACGGAGACAATCATTTTTCCGTGCCCAAAATGCTAACAGAATGGATAACACCGGTACGCTTTTGCCTCGGCCACGGCTATTTACATGCAGGTATCCAGTAGACGGCTGGTGGTCGCATTCCGATTGCCTGTCGACGTCTTGAACTGGAGCAGCCACAGTGGGCGCAGTGGAGTGCACGATCTTCTGGAGCCGGCTTAGCTGCGTCACGCAGCTGCTCGCAGGTCCCAGCTCTGAGTGAGCGAGGAGCAGAGGAGACGCGCGGCACCGCCGCCGGCCGGCGCGTGGCGACTTGCTGGCGGGCTCAGTCCACCAGGTACAGTGGAATACGTGCTACTCTGGTTTACTGCAGCATCCGATACGTGCCAGTTTTTCCATATCTATATTATCTTTCTGGCAGTAATTAGTCGACACTTTCCGTTGCTAATTAGAAGACTTTGCTTTATTTTATAGCTACCCGGTGGGCGACAAGTCCCCGTACCACTGTTTAGTATCAAATTTTACTACTCAGGTTCCTGTGTACGTTACTGCCTATCAATTGTTGGAGTTTTAATTTGCAGCCGTGGTCGATGTGAGCGGTAATAGTTCACTGCTGAGTGACAAATTGCTTAGTGACAAATTTGTGTGTCCACGAACGACGACATGCAGGGCATAGAATGAGACGCATTATGGGAGCATTCTAGGAAAGATTTAATAAGTCTCCTCCGCGAAAGGCAACACTTGTGTTTTTGTGCTTTTGCTTTTGGCAGTGTTGAAGATGGGAAGGAAAGAATGGAAGGAAGAAGACACGAGAAGAAACGTGTGTCGGAGTCTCTGCTTCGACTGAACAGCCTCCTATGCAGTCGACACGTACTTCGGAAGAACAAGTTGTGGCATACAGTCCGGAATTATAGCGTTATAGCACGCCACGATTTGTTAAGTCAATTTCGAAAAGTGTTGAAGTGTGTCAAAGTTACGTTTTAAGATGAACGTGCCGTTTACCGCTGCACACGTGCTAGAAATATCGTCATTTGGACCGAGCGAGGTGGTGCACACTGCAATCGGGAGGACGACGCTCCTATCCCGGGTCCGGCCATCCTGTTTAGGTTTTCCGTGATTTCCCTAAATCGCTCCAGACAAATGCCGGGATGGTTCCTTTGAGAGGCGCGGCCGATTTCCTTCCCCGCCCTTCCCCAATCCGATGAGACCGATGACCTGGCTGTTTGGTCTCGTCCCGCAAACAACGCAACCCTGTTGTCATTTGGGCCAAAGACAATCGCCATTCCACACTCGAGCTAGAAAAGAACCCACCTCACTTTACGATGTGGACAGCGATGACGTCACATAATCTGCTCGGAGCGTACTTTTTTTAAGGGACTTTGAATGGTGCAAATTATTTACAAGTGCTAAATAATGAATATGTCAGGTTGAGGAAAGGGGCCTCAAAGAACTCGTGTGGTTGCAGCGAGACGAAGCGCCTGCCCGCTACGCTCTTTCACTCCCGAGGACGGTGGGTCTGTCGTCATTCATCAGCAACGCGTGCTGCGTGCTCCCAACGAGTCCAGAACTCACAACAGCTGATAACTCGTTGTGGGACGTTGAGGATGCATCTCGCACTGTACCAGCGGACATGCTCGACAATAAGCGAAGAAGAACACGGAGGCGTACGGAAATGAGTTTACAGAATGATGCAGAATACACTGATGAAGTCAAAATGGCTCCGAGCACTATGCGACCTAACTTCTGAGGTCATCAGTCGCCTAGAACTTAGAACTACTTAAACCTAACTAACCTAAGGACATCACACACATCCATGCCCGAGGCAGGATTCCAACCTGCGACCGTAGCGGTCGCTCGGTTCCAGACTGCACCGCCTAGAACCGCACGGCCACTCCGGCCGGCTCTGATGAAGTCTAATACAAGGGAAATTCCATAAATACATAAATAAATAAAAACAAATGTACCAAATTTGAATTTCAAACTATGTCACCGAATATTCTAAGAAATTTCGGTATTGCAACCGGATCAACGCGCCGGGGAAACTTGACGTATCACAAGAGTATCACTGAAATTTTGTAACAGAAAATATGATGTCCGTGGAAAATCCTGTGCATGTAATAAACAATGTAATGGTTGGGCCGTGACTTGCTGCTATGCTCTGGGCAGTATAGTGTCTCTGTCGAAGTCATGCGCTATGCGGCGTCCTGGTTGGCCAGCTCCCTCCATTTAGGGCGGCCTCGGCTCGCCAGGGTGAGTCTCGGTCGGGGCAGCGACGGACACTCGGTGGGAGGGGGGGAGGGGGAGGGGGAGATGGAGAGGGAGAGGGAGGGGGAGGGGAAGGGGGAGGGCACGCAGCGTTGACGTTCCGGCGGCGGGCGGAGCTGGGGTGCGGCCGGCGTGGGCTCCGTCTCGAAGCCCGGGGAGCGGTGAGCCACTTTGTGGTGCAACTTTTGGGTGTGACTGCTTCGTGTAGCCACTTTGATTTTCGCTAGTCACTTCTCAAACCACTCGGACACGGATCGGGGATACTTGGCACTGCAAGTCCGTGTAACTGCGCTGTGTCCTGCTTCCGTTGCATTTATCTCGAATTACAAGTGTGGCCGATATTCGGCGATTTCTTTTTTTATTATTATTGTTAATATGTTAACTGGTCAATTTTATGAATCAAACTTTATTCTCTGCATAAAACTTCAGCTTCTAATTTAAATTGTAATTGCAAACTTCTTCCTTGTTGACAACTATAATACTAAAAATTTTGCGCCGTCGAACGGTCCTTTTGTATTTAAGGTTGTGTGCGTTATTGTCTGCTCATTATCACCTCGAGCTAGTTGTGGTTTATAAATTTATCGAGTGAAATTTCACGTCATTGAAAACTGTGTAGTGAACTATTGCTGTAATAGTAACTGTGGTTGGCACACTACTACTTTCTGCATTTGGCGCTACCCAGTGCTTGGCTGTCGGTTTTTGTATTTTAGTGAACTGTGTGTTAATTTCGGGTTCGTGTGCTCTAGAAGCCGCTATTGGTCTGCGCAGGCCCTCCTGCCTGTCGCTGTCACTCGAGCTCTTGAGCGCGGAACTGAGACGCGCGGCCGATGTGAACGCCAAACGTCGGGAATGCGCTGATTGCTGCGTGGATCTTACAGGCTATCATAACATCATATTGCCGAATGTTTCCCATGATAGGTAATTCACGTATTTATGAGATCTTGCTATTTGAGTATTTTTGAACCTTAATAGCTTTTACAAATTGTCTTTTTCATATTGACAAGGCCTGATAATTGACTTAATTTCACAACTAGTGAACTCAGATCTGCAGTTATGTAAAAGTTATATCTGTCCAAAGTAAGGTGCAGATCACTGCAATTTGCAAATGCTAATTAATTATTGTGTTGTTACCAATGCTCTGTTTTAATTAACGTGGTGGAAATAAAGTTTTGTATCCTCAAATGTGGTCAGCATTCCACTCCTGCAGCCCATGTGCCCTGCTTACCAATCCTTGTAATGAGGAAAAATTATCTGTACATCAAGTTAAAACGACGTGATGTTTCAATCTGATTGCTCTACTTTAACAAATAAATTTGCAGGCTCGGTTGTTACTTGGGACTGAAATGATGAAGACTGGATTTTTCGCCTGACACAATAAACGCAAAACAGGAGTATTTAGTGCCATTTTATTTAACGAAAAATCCACCAGCATCACATTTCACTACCAAAGCTAAATACTGCAGTTTTATCTTTAACATTGCTGGCTGCATCATTGGCATGTGGTTTCAAAAATATTGTTTTTGTACCATTACATTCACCTGCAAAATAATTCATGTATGTGGAATGTGCTTTGATGGGGTTGCGACGCTACATACTGGTGACCTTACTCAACGAAAAACGAAAACACTGAATAAATGCACAGAAATGAAAAACAGTCATGACTAGACAATAATATGGTCAGAATAAAAGTATGCAACAGGAGCATTAATTTTAAGATCAATAAAAGAAACCAGGAAAAAGGAAAGGAAGACTGAGGGAAAGATCTTACGAAACAGATTAACGGTAGAAACATTTACCTTAAGAAATGACACAGAAGTACACAATCAGGTAAAAAAATTACAGAGGAAATTAAGTAAAGAAGACTAACGTTCATGAGCACATCCAAAAAATGAGTCCTAGCAGGGCGACAAGTAAAAACTATACAGCATTCTGAAAAATTAAGAGGCTTACGAAACTACGCGAAAATCTAAAAGACTGTGGCTTAAATAAGCAAATTATTGATGGCAGAATAAAGTAAGAAAACAAATCTAAAACGCGATACTGCAGTGGCCGTGTTGTTAAGTACAACTATGCGTCTTTGTTCTTCACGACACAGGCACTGTAATGTCGCATTTATCCGCCGATATCGGCAGCGACTTTCAGTTAAAATGTCCTCCCCGTGTCCGGGAATTACACAGTGCGTACGAGTGCAGGTTGTGTCACACGAACAACGACATACGGAAGTGTAGCTGTGGCAGCGAGTCGTGCACGGATAGCCAAAGCGCTTGAAGTGGGGAAACCGGATTCGAGTCCCGGTCTGCCACATATTGTCATTGTCGTCGTATCGTCAGAAAGTTTCCAAGACAAAACGCTTCTACACCGATAATGAACAAAACGGATAGTAGATAGGAAATGACTTAGTGAACATTTGGCGTTCTGGAGAAAACGTGAAGCTAATGTAATTGTCTAAAAGGAGGTGGCTTGAAATCAGCCGAAGACCTGATCGCGCGTCGAATCGAGCGAGATCTGCCAGATAACCGTAGATCGCAAATGAGCCATTGTGGAGCTACGACCGCATCGCGACAGCCAATCGGCACTGCAGTATCGCGTTTTAGATTTGTTTTCTTACGTTAACAACTTCTCGGCAGGCAGCAACGACGTTCAAAGCAAAAAAGTGTGTAACGGCCACATTTCCCGCGCTGGCCTCTTTGCCCACCCGCAGCAGACACCGCCGTGTGACACCGCCTCTAGCCGCAGCACGACACGAGGTGGTTCGTGCCCTGCTCAAACGGCTCACTGATGACTAGGCCCCGCGGACATTCCGAGGTGTGCGGATATCGACTGCTACGACGACGACTCCCTCGCGCTGACGTCACTATAGTGTCGATCGCGCAAGAGCTCCGTCCACCTCGACACCTCAGCTAGAGCGGTGAACACCATCGTGCAGGGCAGTGGCAGCTGTTGAGGTTTCTGACGAAATGCACTTCCGTTAATGTTGCATTCTTTTGCTGGAACAGAGCAGTCTGTTAACAAGTGCGCCACGTGATGCTCGGCTAGTTGAGGTGCGCTCGTGCTCACTACCTCGGCGCGACCTGTCCGCCGCTGCCGCCCTGTCCTCCGCGCTCGCTGGAGAGCGAACGTAAATGTGCATCGGCAGTCGAGGTCGTCCATTCATTGCCCATAGTGGCTAATCAATCACACGAACGCGTGGTGTCTGTTCTTTCTGACGTGCACCACGTATTCGTATAATATTCCGTGCGTTCCACTTGGACGAAAGTGGTTTCGTCTGGTCACAACAGTAGCCTCAATGAGTGGCCGCTAGTTATGGCATTAAAAACAAACTTCCGTTACCTCCCCGTACAAACACACACTGTCGCTTAGTCACCAGCAAGCGTAGCAGTGCCGCCACTTGCGGCAGTAATTCGTGCAGACTCGAGGTCCCGGCGTTTTACGTTGCGGCGGACGTGCGTGGAAGAGAAGGCGGCCAGGAACGCGCTTGTTAATGGGCTGTTCTGTATGCAGAGGCGGCGCGCAGGGACGAACATTACCGCCGACCGACGGCCTACGCGGCCGCCTAACTGTGGAGAACGCTTTCGCCGCCGCCGCTGCTGCTGGTTATTACTGCACGATTTAAACTCTCTCTCTCTCTCTCGCCCATGATGATGTACACGCTTTCTTCGCGTATGACAAACTATAGAAACAAGCTCTTACGATGGGGCCCTTCCACAATGTAGCCTCACAGAAAGCTTAATTTAACCCTCCACCACAACCCTATTTACACGAGCTTAGTAACTTCGTGTGGTGTTTTTTTTTGCCTCAAAAACAAAACCCATTTGAAACGCCTTGATTTATACATTTCTGAAAAGGTTGTTAAAGAAAGAAGCCGAGGTTGATGGTGTGTTCCTTGACTTGCGGAAGACGTTCGATACAGTCACGCCTCGGCGCTTGGCGAGCAAAACACGAGCTCGCCGAATATCGGACCTCCTTCGACAGTGGATTCAGGACGTCCTATCTGAGAGAACGTCAACAGGTGATCAGTAAATAACAGACCTGTATTACTAAACGGCTCCTGTCCCAGTCGCAAGTTGCGTGCCTAATGGGTTCCAGAGACAACGACAAGAGCGAGCTGTCTGGCGCTGTGGTCAGCACACTGTACTCCCGTGTGGAAGGACGACACTTCAAACCCCACTGGCCATCCAAATTTAGGTTCTCCGGTATTTTCCAAAATCAGTCCAGGCAAATGTCGGTACGGCTCCTTTGCGTCTCTAATGGACTCGCTGTCAACAGAGCGTTAAACTCTAACCTTCCTCCCTTTCATTCTCTCCTGGAGCAACCAAAATCTGATATTCAGTATTTCAAAGAGCATCACCGAATATTAAAAAAATAAAAGCACTGATAATCTACCGGTTACGAGATGTAGTCTTACATCAAGTACTAAACTAAGAATGTATACGCCTTGAGGAAGCGTACCTCGTCGTTCGAAGGTTCCCCTGACTACGAGTATATTCAACCAGCATACAAAAAATGAGAGCACTTAGCAAGTTCCAACTAACCTTACACATAATTTCAAACCTTTCCGAACTTTTTTCTCACTAGCATACGCCACAAAATAATGTTGTTGTTGTTGTGGTCTTCAGTCCTGAGACTGGTTTTATGCAGCTCTATCCTGTGCAAGCCTCTTCCTCCCAGTACTTACTGCAACCTATATACCTCTGAATCTGCTTAGTGTACTCATCTCTTGGTCTCCTTCTACGATTTTTACCCTCCACGCCTGCCTCCAATACCTAATTGGTGATCCCTTGAAGCCTCAGAATATGCCTTACCAACCGATCCCTTCTTCTAGTCACGTTGTGCCGTCATTTCTCTTTTCTCCAATTCTATTCAATACATCACTAGTTATGCGATCTACCCATCCAATCTTCAGCATCTTCTGTAGCACCACATTTCGAAAGCTTCTATTTTCTTCTTGTCCAAACTATTTATCGTCCATGTTTCACTTCCATACATGGCTACACTCCATACAAATACTTTCAGAAACGGCTTCCTGACACTTAAATCTATACTCGATGTTAACAAATTCCTCTCCTTCAGAAACGCTTTCCTTCCCATTCCCAGTCTACATTTTATATCGACCATCATCAGTTATATTGCTCCCCAAATAGCAAAACTCCTTTACTACCTTAAGTGTCTCACTTCCTAATCTAATTCCCTCAGCATCACCCGACTTAATTCGACTACATTCCATTATCCTCGTTTTGCTTTTGCTGATGTTCATCTTATATCCTCCTTTCAAGACACTGTCCATTCCGTTCAACTGCTCTTCCAAGTCGTTTGCTATCTCTGACAGAATTACAATGTCATCGGCAGACCTCAAAGTTTTTATTTCTTCTCTATGGATTTTAATACCTACTCCGAATTTTTCTTTTGTTTCCTTTACTGCTTGCTCAATATACAGATTGAATAACATCGGGGAGAGGCTACAACCCTGTCTCCCTCCCTTCCCAACCACTGCTTCCCTTTCATGCCCCTCGACTCTTATAACTGCCATCTGGTTTCTGTACAAATTGTAAATAGCCTTTCGCTCCCTGTATTTTACCCCTGCTACCTTAAGAATTTGAAAGAGATTGGTCCAGTCAACATTGTCAAAAGCTTTCTCTAAGTCTACAAATGCTAGAAACGTAGGTTTGCCATTACTTAATCTTTCTTCTAAGGTAAGTCGTAGGGCCAGTATTGCCTCACGTGTTAAAACATTTCTACGGAATCCAAACTGATCTTCCCCGAGATCGGCTTCTACCAGTTTTTCCATTCGTCCGTAAAGAATTCCCGTTAGTATTTTGCAGCTGTGGCTTATTAAACTGATTGTTCGGTAATTTTCACATCTGTAACACCTGCTTTTTTTGGGATTGGAATTAATATATTCTTCTCGAAGTCTGAGGGTTATTTCGCCTCTTTCATACATCTTGCTCACCAGATGGTAGTGTTTTGTCAGGACTGGCTCTCCCTAGGCTGTCAGTAGTTCTAATGAAATACTGACTACTCCCAGGGGCTTGTTTCGACTCAGGTCTTCCAGTGCTCTGTCAAACTCTTCACGCAGTATCGTAACTCCATTTCATCTTCATCTACATCCTCTTCCATTTCCATAATATTGCCCTCAAGTACATGGCCCTTGTATAGACCCTCTATATACTCCTTCCATCTTTCTGCTTTCCCTTCTTTGCTTAGAACTGGGTTTCCATCTGAGCTCTTGATATTCATACAAGTGGTTCTCTTTTCTCCAAAGGTCTCTTTTAATTTTCCTGTAGGCACTATCTATTTTACCCCTAGTGAGATAAGCCTCTACATCCTTACATTTGTCCTCTAGCCATCCCTGCTTAGCCTTTTTGCACTTCCTGTGGATCTCATTTTTGATACTTTCGTATTCCTTTTTCCCTGCTTCATTTACTGAATTTTTATATTTTCTCATCAATTAAATTCAATATTTCTTCTGTTACCCAAGGATTTCTGCTAGCCCTCATCTTTTTACCTACTTGATTCTCTCCTGCCTTCACTACTTCATCCTTCAGAGCTACCCATTCTTCTTCTACTGTATTTCTTTCGCCCATTCCTGTCAATTGTTCCCTTATGCTCTCCCTGAAACTGTACAACCTCTGGTTTAGTCAGTTTATCCAGGTCCCATCTCCTTAAAATCCCACCTTTTTGCAGTTTCTTCCGTTTTAATCTACAGTTCATAACCAATAGATTGTGGTCAGAGTCCACATCTGCCCCTGGAAATGTCTTACAATTTAAAACCTGGTTCCTAAATCTCTGTCGTACCATTAAATAATCTATCTGATACCTTCTAGTGTCTCCAGGATTCTTCCATGTATACAACCTTCCTTTATGATTCTTGAACCAAGTGTTAGCTATGATTAAGTTATGCTCTGTGCAAAATTCTACCAGGCGGCTTCGTCTTTCATTTCTTAGCCCCAATCCACATTCCCCTACTACGTTTCCTTCTCTCCCTTTTACTACTCTCGAATTCCAGTCACCCATTACTATTAAATTTTCTTCTCCCTTCACTACCTGAATAAATTCTTTTATCTCATCGTACATTTCATCAATTTCTTCATCATCTGCAGAGCTAGTTGGCATGTAAACTTGTACTGCTGTAGTAGGCGTGGGCTTCGTGTCTGTCTTGGCCACAATAATGCGTTCACTATGCTGTTTGTAGTAGCTTACCCGCACTCTTATTTGTTTATTCACTATTAAACCTACTCCTGCATTACCCCTGTTTGATTTTGTATTTATAACCCAGTGTTCGCCTGACCAAAAGTCTTGTTCCTCCTGCCACCGAACTTCACTAATTCCCACTATATCTAACTTTAACCTATCCATTTCCCTTTTTAAATTTTCTAACCTACCTGCCTGATTAAGAGATCTGACATTCCACGCTCCGATCCGTAGAACGCCAGTTTTCTTTCTCCTGATAACGACGTCCTTTTGAGTAGTCCCCGCCCGGAGATCCGAATTGGGGACTATTTTACCTTCGGAATATTTTACCCAAGAGGACGCGATCATCATTTAATCATACAGTAAAACTGCATGCTCTCGGGAAAAATTACAGCCATAGTTTCCCCTTGCTTTCAGCCGTTCGCAGTAGCAGTACCACAAGGCTGTTAGTGTTACAAGGCCAGATCAGTCAATCATCCAGACTGTTGCCCCTGCTACTACTGAAAAGGCTGCTGCCCCTCTTCAGGAACCACACGTTTGTCTTGCCTCTCAACAGATACCCCTCCGTTGTGGTTGCAACTACGGTACGGCCCTCTGTATCGCTGAGGCACGCAAGCCTCCCCACCAACGGCAAGGTCCATGGTTCATGAAAGAAACAAACTTTATTGCTTACTACATTTTCCCTGTTCATGAACTTAAACTTCATCATCAGACACGTTTTTTAAATTTATTACTTCTTCGCTATTAATTCTATTCCCAATACATTTTCCATAGATTATCCCGACGCACCACTGTATGTACTATACCGCCCTTTGTGGAGGAGATATACGTGAAAAATCAGCTTTTCTTAAAAGAGAGCTATTTTGTATATTGTTTTCTTCTTTACAGAATCTACTGCTCAGGGGTTACCGTGTAATTATAATTACGGTAGTAAGCAAAGGGATATGTGTGCGAATTATTAAATCACTGTCCACTGCGTTCTTCCTTCAGAGTTTAGCAGAAAATATCAAAAATATTCCCCGTCATATTTCAGTCTGACTCTTGTCAAGGAATTGTACGAGTACGAAGGTTATGTACCAGCGGTTTGGTGGTATATGGACTTTAAATTAATATAACAAAATATTGGGTTGAGTACATTTAGAATCGAGTTCAGTGTTATTATCAGATTGAACGTTGCTACTCATTAGCACTTAAAATTATTAATTTTCAGAAATTGAAATCTTACTTGTATGGTTTCAAGACGGTGCTAACTGAAGAACGAACTCGAATAAATGATATTTAGGGAATTATTATTATTATTATTATTATTATTATTATTATAAAACGAAAAGACTTCCAGGAGACAAATACACGAAACTTCTATAGAACTTCTAAAGCCAATCTCACCAAGTACAATCCTCCAAGCGTACACTTCAAATCTCCAAACGGGAAGCTAGCTCACAATGATAAAACAACTTCCAGATATTAGCGAATTATTTTACACCTCTTCTGGATTATGAAGCTCCAAACCACATTTCCCTTTACCGACTATGTAGAAGTACACCCAAATTAATCACCACCCACGAAAGAGGAAATCAAGCTAATTATTCACTCGCTTAAAAGCAACAAAGCACCATGGGGAGATCCTATAATTGCTGAGCTTTGGAAGTATGCAGGGGACAAGGCAGTAGATAAACTAACGGAAATTATCAGCCAGATTTGGTAATCTGAAAGAATCTCACATGGCTGGAATTGTGCTCTAATTCATCCTCTTCATAAGAAAGGCGACTGAACAGATGTAAATAACTATCGTGGTATCTCACATATCAACAACCTATAGGATTCTGTCGAAAGCTCTGCAAACTAGGACAGAAGAACAGCTAGACCCAGAGTTGGGAGGTTTCAGGAATGGGCGATCATGCGTCGAACAGATAATGAACCTCAAATCCACCCCCTCGTACCTGAAGCTCAGGAATAAAAATTTCGTTGTAACCTTTGTGGATTTCAAAAAGGCATACGACTCGATTGTTTGTAAAACACTGATCAGAATTCTAGAAGAACTTGGCCTTGACAAGAAGACCAAAGCGATAATCCAACGAACACTAAGCAACACAACCTCAAAAGTGAAAATTAGAGGAGAACATCAGAAGCTTTTGAAATAAAGACTTGAGGCAAGGAGATGAGCTCTCTCACCTCTGCTCTTCAACTGTGCCCTCGAGAAGGCAATTCTTGAGTGGCGCAAAGAACTGGAAAACCAAGGAATTAAAAATGGTGTCAGGCTGGGTTACAAAAAACAAAATCTTGAAATCGATTGTCTCGCCATTGCAGACGATCTTGCAATTTTTTTCTGATTTCATGGAAACAGCTGAGAGCCAGATTAATGAGCTTAACGTACAAGCACAGAAGGCTGACCTCCAAATTTCATTTGAGAAAACCGAGGTTATAACGAACATAAATTCACCACCAAGGGAGCTTGTAGTGGGTCAAGGCAAAATTAAGCTAGTTGAAAAGTTCAAATATCTCGGAGAATGGATAACAGCCATCTTATCAGAGAAAGAAGCCTTCATATCAAGCATGAACAAATAACATCCCATTTAACCAAAAACTTCTGCAACAAAAGATCAGTATCGTTCAACGCTAAGTTAAGGCATTAATGCGGTGTTATCTGTCCGGAGGTCTTCCACGCTTCTGAATGCCTAGTAATGAACAAAACAGGCCTAATCGAAAAACTGAACGCCAAGGAAAGGAAGATTTTGAGAAAGATCTTAGGCCCCATCAAAGACAATGGGGGACATAGAAGACGTCATAATCCTGTATCACCACATAGAGCAGATAACCGATACCATGCGGAAAAGAAGGATTATGTTTTATGGACATATGACCCGAATGAGCCCTGGAAGACTCACCTACTCTGAGGAGAAGAACACAAAATGGGCCTGGTTCACAGAGGCGGAGAAAGATCTTAAAGAAGTGGGGATCACCCATGATGACATCTCAGAAGGTGTCCCACTCAAGGAGAAACTTATGGCGTGGCAGAGTATCCCAGAAAAGCCAAAACTAAAAACAGAAAAGTCTTGGACCCAGGAGAGGAAGGAGCAACACCGAGAACGAAGGCGGGAGCACTGGGCGAACATCAGTAGACGTAAAGCAAGACAGTTAAAATCTAAATGTCGAGTGACTAGGGCCTCCCGTCGGGTAGACCGTTCGCCGGGTGCAAGTCTTTGGATTTGACGCCACTTCGGCGCCTTGCGCATCGATGGGGATGCAATGATGATGATGTTGTCACCATAACACCCAGTCCCTGAGCGGAGAATATCTCTGATCCAACCGGGAATCGAACCCGGGCCCATAGGATTGACATTGTGTCGCGCTGACCACTCAGCTACCGGGGGCGGACAGAAAGTTGAAATAACGTGGTCCAAAGATGGCCTATACGAAATGCATGAATGAATTATTGTTCTACGATTTTGGCCAACTCAGGAGCACATGATTATTCAAAAAATGGTTCAAATGGCTCTGAGCACTATGGGACTCAACAGCTGTGGTCATCAGTCCCCTAGAACTTAGAACTACTTAAACCTAACTAACCTAAGGACATCACACACATCCATGCCCGAGGCAGGATTCGAACCTGCGACCGTAGCAGTCGCGCGGTTCCGGACTGCGCGCCTAGAACCGCGAGACCACCGCGGCCGGCCACATGATTATTATTACTGTTATTGTTATTATTATTTTCTTTTTTATTTTATTCGTTGCTGTAATATATGTTTCAGAAAAAAGTTGTCAGTTGCAAATATATTTCTAATTTGGTTCTAGCTGTTTCGGGGAATGACTCATCTTCAGAAGCCCATAAAATTAGGGGTATTATAAATCCTTAGAGTTTGGCTATACATTTATGGAAATTATAAGAGGTATACTACATAAACTTACTTGCTACCTCATTTAGCAGCTGTCAGTATCTTATTCATACGATATGTACATTTTTGGACATATAATGATATTAAGTTTCTATGAAGAAAACACTGACATTTTGTAAACCAGTACTAAATAACTTTCTGTAATATAATTCTTATAATTTACATGAATATATAAACAAGGTCTAAAGATATAAAGATCCTTAATTTTGTAGGCTTCTGGAGATAACAAATTCGTTTGTCGAAACAGATAAAGCTTAATCTACTTAAATAAAAATCAATTGCCGCTTATATGGAAGAACGACTTGTGACCGATTTTTTCTGTTGTGTTCGTTATTGTCAGGACAAGGTTTGTGTGAAAGAAAATTACTGGAAAATCCCCCGGAAAAGCTGGAAAGTAAAATCAATTGTAAGAGGCCATCACCTGAGAATGACTTGGCCGATGATTTTTCGTGTTCGTTGTTGTGGATGCTAACGGTATGTTTTGGTATGGAAAAGTAAATAGAAAAATTGGGTTCCATTTGACAGTTCTAGTGTCTCATGTTTTCGTTACAAAAAAATAAGTTTGACAGCTTATATACGTAATACATAAATATATATGTAATATATGAAGGAGAAACGTTGTTACTGCAAATTCCGAAAAGTTTTTGACCGATTTACTTCAAATTTTTACACGGTACTCTATAGGACATTCAGACGGGAATGGACATAGAGAGGGGGGAGGGAGGGGATAGAGAGAGGGGATATGCATAGAGAGGTAGCGGGAGGAGGAGATGTACGGAGAGAGAGGGAGGATGAGAGAGATGGGGGGGGGGGGGGGAGGGCAAGGAATTTATGGCGTACTTCCAGTTCCCATACATGTTTAACAATTGCGAAGCACTGCCGGGTTCGCTAGTAAAAGATATGTTTGCAAGTCACAACTAAATTTTTTTCCGAATTATTATTATTACTTACTGTTATACTTTCCCCTCACGCCCTTACGTTTGTGGTCAGTACTCCTCGGTTGTGTCTCGGGTTTGAACTTTTCCGGCACTATCCTTTTTCCGGCACTTATTCTTGAGCACTGTTCCCAAATTTGGGATCCTCTCCTAGCAAGCTTACAGGGCAGCGGATAGCGCTGCTTGATTTGTAATCGTCCGGTCAGCGGGTGCTGCAGTTTCACAGAAATTATCAGCAATCGTACACGATAATCTTTTTTGCGAGGAAGACCTTCTCGTGGAACGCTGTAGGCGCGTCTGTGGAACCCGGGTTACCGACTGCGTTTAGTCGATTCTGTTTCCAGGTAACTTAAAAAAAACTTCTCAAGCGAAAATCCCCAGAAAAGCATTGTATCGGATGACCGATTTCGACAGAGCTACGCTTTCATGATCGGACCATACGGTTTTGAATTTTTACGACATATTATCCATCAGTGTTACGAGTCGCTTCACACTGCATATGCACACCACGTTACCACGGAGATCACAACACATCGGCAAGTCAAATTTAAAAGTATTACGCAAAAACATGAACATAACTATAAATTTTTACATAATACTTTTACACCTGACATGCCTATGAGTAGTGATCTTCATGGAATTCGGGTGTACATACGCAATGTGAAGCGAATTTTAAAACTAACGGATGACATGAGAGAAAAATTCAGAAGCATAAGATCCGATGATGACAGCATAGCCCTGGAAAAACCGGTCATCAATGGCTTTTCTAGCGATCTCGGCTTGTTAAATGTTCTTCAGCTACCACTGACCGTAAATCGCACCCAGACTGACCATGCCAGGAATAACTTCTACTGCCACCTTTAAATTCAGCCGTCGACTGCACATCCGCGACGCGGCTCACGCACGGAATTAGCGGTACGCGTGGCCCGGGGGAGAAAGCTGCCGGCCTGCCTTGCCGGCGCCTCGCCGTGGCGCTAATGACGCTGACGGTGTCGCCGCGTGCAGCCGTAAAGGCCGCTCTAATGTCTGCAGCCGAGGGCGCCCTCGGTCCACACACGCGCATGAAAGATCTCCTTCTCTGTCCCTCCCCCCCCCTCTTTCTCCCCGCCCTCTCTGCCTCTCCCCCCGCCCTTTTTTTGCTGGTCACCGGCAACAGCTCAGCATATAGTTGTAAGTATGGCGGTTAACGCTAAAACAACTAGTTAACGGCTACGGCAGTATTTCTCATCTCTAGCTTAAAAAAATGGCTCTGAGCACTATGGGACTCAACTGCTGAGGTCATTAGTCCCCTAGAACTTAGAACTAGTTAAACCTAACTAACCTAAGGACATCACACACATCCATGCCCGAGGCAGGATTCGAACCTGCGACCGTAGCGGTCTCGCGGTTCCAGACTGCAGCGCCAGAACCGCGCGGCCACTTCGGCCGGCTCTCTAGCTTATTCCAACTGTTAAAACCGCTCAAAATAACCGGTCTCTAAAATAACTGAGTTTCCAACGATAAACACAGACATCGCACAATTAAAAAAAAAAAAAAAAGTCTCTGAGCACTATGGGACTTAACTTCTGAGGTCATCAGTCCCCTAGAACTTAGAACTACTTAAACCTAACTAAATTAAGGACAACACACAATTCCACGCCCGAGGTAGGGTTCGAACCTGCGACTGTAGTGGTCGCGCAGTTCCAGACTGTAGCGCCTAGAAACTTTAAGGTTCGCCGATGACATTGTAATTCTGTCAGACAGCAAAGGACTTGGAAGAGCAGTTGAACGGAATGGACAGTGTCTTGAAAGGAAGATATAAGATGAACATCAACAAAAGCAAAATGAGGATAATGGAATGTAGTCTAATTAAGTCCGGTGATGCAGCGGGAATTAGATTAGGAAATGAGACACTTATAGTGTGGTGTCACCGCTAGACACCACACTTGCAAGGTGGTAACTTAAATCGGCCGCGGTCCTGTAGTACATGTCGGACCCGCGTGTCGCCACTGTGTAATCGCAAACCTAGCGCCACCACATGGCAGGTCACAATACACGGACTAGACCTCGCCCCAGTTGTACGGACGACATAGCTTGCGACCAGACCTACCAAGTCTTCCTCTCATTTGCCGAGAGACTGATAGAATAGCCTTCAGCTTATTCCATAGCTACTATCTAGCAAGGCGCCATTTGTATCAGTGCTTATAGCTTACTACTATTCAAGAGATGTATTCCAACAAGAGAATAAAGTTAAGTATATTATTCCAGCTACGTACTTTTCTTCTTATTCATTAATAAGTCTCATGTTCCAGTACTTCACGCCCGTCTGCGTTAGTTTAGCGTGCACTTTCAGCCACTTCGATCTACAAGGTGTTGGCCCAGCTGCCGACACATCACATAGTAGTAAAGGAATTTTGCTATTTGGGGAGCAAAATAACTGATGATGGTCGAAGTAGAGAGGATATAAAATGTAGACTCGCAATGGCAAGGAAAGCGTTTCTGTAGAAGAGAAATTTGTTAACATCGAGTATACATTTAAGTGTCAGGAAGTCGTTTCTGAAAGTATTTGTATGGAGTGTAGCCATCTATGGAAGTGAAACATGGACAATAAATAGTTTAAACAAGAATAGAATATGAAACTTCCTGGCAGATTAAAACTGTGTGCCCGACCGAGACTCGAACTCGGGACCTTTGCCTTTCGCGGGCAAGTGCTCTACCAACTGAGCTACCGAAGCACGACTCACGCCCGGTCTCACAGCCTTACTTCTGCCAGTATCTCGTCTCCTACCTTCCAAACTTTACAGAAGCTCTCCTGCGAACCTTGCAGAACTAGCACTCCTGAAAGAAAGGATATAGCGGAGACATGGCTTAGCCACAGCCTGGGGGATGTTTCCAGAATGAGATTTTCACTCTGCAGCGGAGTGTGCGCTGATATGAAACTTCCTGGCAGATTAAAACTGTGTGCCCGACCGAGACTCGAACTCGGGACCTTTGCCTTTCGCGGGCAAGTGCTCTACCAACTGAGCTACCGAAGCACGACTCACGCCCGGTCTCACAGCCTTACTTCTGCCAGTATCTCGTCTCCTACCTTCCAAACTTTACAGAAGCTCTCCTGCGAACCTTGCAGAACTAGCACTCCTGAAAGAAAGGATATAGCGGAGACATGGCTTAGCCACAGCCTGGGGGATGTTTCCAGAATGAGATTTTCACTCTGCAGCGGAGTGTGCGCTGATATGAAACTTCCTGGCAGATTAAAACTGTGTGCCCGACCGAGACTCGAACTCGGGACCTTTGCCTTTCGCGGGCAAGTGCTCTACCAACTGAGCTACCGAAGCACGACTCACGCCCGGTCTCACAGCCTTACTTCTGCCAGTATCTCGTCTCCTACCTTCCAAACTTTACAGAAGCTCTCCTGCGAACCTTGCAGAACTAGCACTCCTGAAAGAAAGGATATAGCGGAGACATGGCTTAGCCACAGCCTGGGGGATGTTTCCAGAATGAGATTTTCACTCTGCAGCGGAGTGTGCGCTGATATGCAAGGTTCGCAGGAGAGCTTCTGTAAAGTTTGGAAGGTAGGAGACGAGATACTGGCAGAAGTAAGGCTGTGAGACCGGGCGTGAGTCGTGCTTCGGTAGCTCAGTTGGTAGAGCACTTGCCCGCGAAAGGCAAAGGTCCCGAGTTCGAGTCTCGGTCGGGCACACAGTTTTAATCTGCCAGGAAGTTTCATATCAGCGCACACTCCGCTGCAGAGTGAAAATCTCATTCTGGAAACATCCCCCAGGCTGTGGCTAAGCCATGTCTCCGCTATATCCTTTCTTTCAGGAGTGCTAGTTCTGCAAGGTTCGCAGGAGAGCTTCTGTAAAGTTTGGAAGGTAGGAGACGAGATACTGGCAGAAGTAAGGCTGTGAGACCGGGCGTGAGTCGTGCTTCGGTAGCTCAGTTGGTAGAGCACTTGCCCGCGAAAGGCAAAGGTCCCGAGTTCGAGTCTCGGTCGGGCACACAGTTTTAATCTGCCAGGAAGTTTCATATCAGCGCACACTCCGCTGCAGAGTGAAAATCTCATTCTGGAAACATCCCCCAGGCTGTGGCTAAGCCATGTCTCCGCTATATCCTTTCTTTCAGGAGTGCTAGTTCTGCAAGGTTCGCAGGAGAGCTTCTGTAAAGTTTGGAAGGTAGGAGACGAGATACTGGCAGAAGTAAGGCTGTGAGACCGGGCGTGAGTCGTGCTTCGGTAGCTCAGTTGGTAGAGCACTTGCCCGCGAAAGGCAAAGGTCCCGAGTTCGAGTCTCGGTCGGGCACACAGTTTTAATCTGCCAGGAAGTTTCATATCAGCGCACACTCCGCTGCAGAGTGAAAATCTCATTCTGGAAACATCCCCCAGGCTGTGGCTAAGCCATGTCTCCGCTATATCCTTTCTTTCAGGAGTGCTAGTTCTGCAAGGTTCGCAGGAGAGCTTCTGTAAAGTTTGGAAGGTAGGAGACGAGATACTGGCAGAAGTAAGGCTGTGAGACCGGGCGTGAGTCGTGCTTCGGTAGCTCAGTTGGTAGAGCACTTGCCCGCGAAAGGCAAAGGTCCCGAGTTCGAGTCTCGGTCGGGCACACAGTTTTAATCTGCCAGGAAGTTTCATATCAGCGCACACTCCGCTGCAGAGTGAAAATCTCATTCTGGAAGAATAGAATAGAAGCTTTCGAAATGTGGTGCTAGAGAAGAATGCTGAAGATTAGATGGGTAGATCACATAACTAATGAGGAGGTATTGAACAGAATTGGGGAGGAGTTTGTGGCACAACTTGGCTAGAAGAAGGGATCGATTGGTAGGACATGTTCTGAGGCATCAGGGGATCACCAATTTAGTACTGGAGGGCAGCGTGTAGGGTAAAAATCGTAGAGGGAGACCAAAAGATGAATACACTAAGCAGATTCAGAAGGATGTAGGTTGCAGTAGGTACTGGGAGATGAAGAGGCTTGCACAGGATAGAGTAGCATGGAGAGCTGCATCAAACCAGTCTCAGGACTGAAGACCACAACAACAACAACAACATAGAGTCGTTGTGGCGCTCTTGCATTGCATTCAGTGAACCCAGACACGGGGTGCACGTGTGCCACCTGTCCGCAGGTAGACAAACTGAAGGCAGAAAGGAGCAGCAGCGGACGACTCCTGCTGTCAGCGGCAGGCCGCTGGCGAGCGAGTGGACACGAGGCGCCGCTGTGCACTGTTTTCAGCGCAACACAGGTACAGAGCCAAGTGCGGCAAGCAACTAAACAAAATGCAATGACTCTGTAACGAGCCACCGGAAAGGCGTGGGTCGCTATCCCTGAACAACCCCTGAAAGTTTGTCGGTGTTCTCGTTCACCTTGCATATTACACTCACTCTGAATTCAGGAGAGCAACACGTTCGTACAAACTGCTTACCTAAACACAAGTGCGAGGAGAATTCAGTAAGTAATGCAACGCTACTTTTCCGACGGCAGGTTGGTTTTATGCAGGATTCCAATAGAGAATATTATTCCCTATTCTTTCGGCTACAAGATCCTATAAGACTGGCGTGAAAACGAGACTGACAGAACATAGAACCTTTGCCGACTAGGATAAACAGAAATATCATATACAGGAAGTTATGAAGCCAAGTTTTCCGGAAACAAAGTTTTACCTACTATGAAAAACTGTTATCTACGACTATACAGAGAAGCAGTCGTCAGTCGGAAAGACAGCCTTGCCAGGAGAACCTCCGAAGATGCCCATTGCAGCTCTGGGCGAAATGCCAGGAACCGAGAAGTTTCTTCATCCACGGCCATACAAACCGGAAGAATCTTTAGAAACTACGACATCTGGCCGTGATAGCCTCCATTGTACGATTTGCGAGCACTGCCAACAGACGTCCAATTGTGCAGCGCAGTGTTTGTGTTCCGTCTAATGAGAGTGTCAGCACGTTCCAACATCCCAGCTGTCACAGCTGTTGCGGGAGATCGGGCAGGTCTGCGCGACCTTCTTGTGAAGACGAAGGCCTCGCCCAACGACTCATCGTGCTTTTGTTCACTGCCAGGTCTCCGTAAATATCCTGCAAGCGCCAGTGAAAATCAGAGATGCTCTGGTTTTACGCCAAAGACACTGAATGACAGAAATCTCCTTGGTACGCATCTCCGTTACAGACGTCATTTCGACGGCTACGTATAGAGCTGCCATCTATCGGAACTTCATGAAATTATAGGGGCTGAAGCGGGCATATTCCACGACGTCCCAAAAGAAATCCCACATTTTTGCAACCGAAACTGGCCAAGAAGAAACGTAAAATGTGTTGCATTACTTACTGAACGCATCTCGTATGATAATCCACGTCTGTAAAAGTCATTTAACCCATCTTCATCTAATAAAACCACGGGTTTCAGTTAAAGAGGAGACACTCAGTCCTCCGCATCTCTGAAGGCTTTAGTGAAATACCGCCGTTCCTCAGAATCCTGCCGTCCAACCTGTTCAAAAAATGTTCAAATGTGTGTGAAATCTTATGGGACTTAACTGCTAAGGTCATCAGTCCCTAAGCTGACACACTACTTAATCTAAATTATCCTAAGGACAAACACACACACCCATGCCCGAGGGAGGACTCGAACCTCCGCCGGGACCAGCCGCACAGTCCATGGCTGCAGCGCCTTAGACCGCTCGGCTAATCCTTCGCGGCTGTCCGACCTGTCTCTGTCGTCGATATCGATACTGGCAAGATATTCGTCCTGGAAATTTCAAGTCCGTACCTAAATCACTACAGGAGTTCCTCAGACTAGTCCGGACGTACAAAAGAAAGCGAGCAGAGGACCTCATGTTTTATTTACTTACTAAAACGTGACTAACGCTTACATTTTATGTTTGCACGCGGAGATGTTCTACATTTTATGTTTGCACGCGGAGATGTTCGTCTATCATGCTTTTGACGGATGAAGAAGGCAATGTATGCTCAAACGTCAACAGCTATTTTTATGTGATTTACTTACATTTTAACAAGTTTTAGATTTTTAGTTTACTTGTTCAGCGAAACCTTGCTTCTTGAGAAATTTCTTGATTGTAGGTCTACGGCAAGTACCGTGCTGGTTTTGATGAGTGAGTTTGTGACTACCTAAATACGTGACATAAATGAGTGAATCTTTTTACTGCATTGACCTAGAAGCTTAAATTATTGACGCTACCAAGGGACCATAGACTTCAGTATGTGACATAAATTTAAACTAGAGATGACACCCTGTTCCACAGAGAAAGGGTTCTAAAAAGACAGTAAGAAACACAGATGAAAATTAGGAAAAAATATTCATTCGTGTTATATAATTACAATTTAGCAACTTTCGGATTTTTCCTTCAGTTGTAGTGCGAAACCTTGCTCCTTGGAAAATTTGATGTTTCTAAATCGACTGGAAGCAACACAAATTTTGATGAGTGAATTTGCGAGTATCAAAATATGTGACACGAACAGCCGTATCTTTTGATGGTGTTGACTTTGAATCTCACACTTTCTACACCGCCAAGGAACTATACACATTCCGGAGCGGCCGAGCGGTTCTAGACGCTACAGTCTGGAACCGCGCGACCGCTACGGTCGCAGGTTCGAATCCTGCCTCGGGCATGGATGTGTGTGATGTCTTTAGGTTATTTAGGTTTAAGTAGTTCCAAGTTCTAGGGGACTGGTCACCTCCGCTGTTAAGTCCCATAGTGCTCAGAGTCATTTTTTTGAACTATGGACATTATTACATGACATAAATTTGAGTTGATACACCAGTCTGTTCAAGACAGGTCGTAGCTCACGGAAAGACAGACAGACAGTGGGATCAAGGAATAAAATAAAATTTTTTTTCTTATTGTATAATTAGAAATAAACAACTTCCGGATTTTTTAATTAACGTATAGGGTGAAATCTTGCTTCTGCCAAATTTCATGATTCTAGGTCAACGGGAAGTACACTACAGGTGTTGATGAGCGAGTTTTCGAGTACCAAATTACATGACATACATGGCCGTATTTTTTGATTGCACTAACACTTTTACGCCATCAAGGGACCACAGAGCTTAGTACGTGACATTGATTTTAACTCGATACGTCAACCTTTTCGTGAGAAAAAGGATTCGTAGCAGTCGGGCAGGCTGACAACAAAGCGCTTCTTCAGGAGTTCTAGGCACGAAACCCTGAAAGTTACGCACAGCTGATAACTGGCCGCTTTTGCGTAAGATACTCGTGAAAATTTACAGTGACCCGCAGACGAGGCGCTGAGAGCGACGGACTATAAAGGAGACGCGGGCGCGCTGGGGACTGCCGAGCCACAGGGCTGAGCTATATACGACTGGCGCACGCCCCGCCCCGCCGTGACCTCACAAAGTGCTCCAGATTTACGGGCGCGGCTAAAGCCGGTAAGCACAGGCGACGAGATTCCTGTGGCGCAGATTCCGAGAGAGTCCTGCAGTTTGAGGGCAGCGTAGTCGAGGTAGCGAATGTGGCACGACTCTTTATTTATTTAATTGTTTGTTAGGTTTTAGGTGGTATCCCTCAGTTCAGCACCTACACTTTTTAGAGCCTACCATTGACATTAGTTAGCGACAGCATTTAATTGAATTATCTCGTCTTGAGAAGCGAGACTTTAACTAGGTAAACAACTTTTTATTGCCAAGATCGTAAAAAAATACTTGTTTACTTCCGACAACCGGTTTCGACAGACTCTGCTGTTATCTCTGGTATCCAAAAACTTTTGTTACAAAACTTGTTCATTTCGAGTTGGAGCCTCATACCAAGTTGTCACATTAGTGGATAAAATGTAGTACATTATGCAAAGTGTTGTGTCTAGACAAGACAGCCTAGACACAATGAGAGGAAGCCGAAAGGCACGCGCTTAAACTCACGCAGGCTGGCGTGAGGTCTGAAACAGGATACGTAATGAATGCTATAAAGAAAAGTACGTAGCTTCTGGAATACTTAACTTTAATCCGTAATTGTATAACATCGCTCTTGTACAGATATAATCTCCATTTCAATATACTTGGTGATGGCGCCTTGCTAGGTCGTAGCAAATGACTTAGCTGAAGGCTATGCTAACTATCGTCTCGGCAAATGAGAGCGTATTTGTCAGTGATCCCCTTCTGGCAAAGTCGGCTGTACAACTGGGGCGAGTGCTAGAACGTCTCTCTAGACCTGCCGTGTGCTGGCGCTCGGTCTGCGATCACTGACAGTGGCGACACGCGGGTCCGACGTATACTACCGGACCGCGGCCGATTTAAAGGCTACCACCTAGCAGGTGTGGTGTCTGGCGGTGACACCACACAAAGGTCTGTCTGCTTTCTCTTCAACAGGATCGGCAAGAGTTCAAATTCTTGAAAATACTTGAAAAGCGTACGGTACACAAAGAATTTGGCAGTGTGAGCCCATTTTATTAGTATGGAGTTCCAACCCCTCTGCCATTGGATGTATGTACTAATCAGATTGGGAAGGGGGTTGTATCCTCTTTTGAGTTAAGATAACTCACAACTGTTGTAACCGGTCCCTACATCTGGTAATCGGATGGAGCTGCCGTCTAGCCGGTCCCACACGGATCTGGAGACATTGCTGACTAAGGGACTACTTCGGCATCACGCAGAGCGTTCGTTAGAGAGACGTGCAGCGTGTCCAGGAGCGTTGTCCTGTTGGGTGGTGGTGGTGGTTAGTGTTTAACGTCCCGTCGACAACGAGGTCATTAGAGACGGAGCGCAAGCTCGGGTTAGGGAAGGATTGGGAAGGAAATCGGCCGTGCCCTTTCAAAGGAACCATCCCGGCATTTGCCTGAAACGATTTATGGAAAGCACGGAAAACCTAAATCAGGATGGCCGGAGACGGGATTGAACCGTCGTCCTCCCGAATGCGAGTCCAGTGTGCTAACCACTGCGCCACCTCGCTCGGTGTCCTGTTGGGAAGTGGCGACACGATACTGTTGCACTGGAGGAGGCAGAATGTCCGTTGCGTACCAGCTCCCCCAGTGGCTGCCAGCCGTGGCCTGGAGTCACACCCCTGAGGCGCTGTGCCCCTACGGACAACTGGAAGAACGGGAGAGCACCGCACTGGCAGACGATGACCATCCGGCGTGGTGCAGCACCGCGGTTCACCGTTGTCACTGTGCGGCGCCGTTCGTGAGCAGTCCACGCTTCCAGGTCGCGGCAGTCTGTGTTGTGGTGACGGCCGCGTACGCACGGGATTGTAATGCCCTAGGCTGGCTGTGTCGCTCGGAGTCCGTTCAGGGTCTCGGATGGCAGGCACAGACGCGAAGGGGTCAGTGCGCGCGCGACACGGCGACCGTACCTCGCGCTGCTCACACGCAGTCGACTGTCACCTCGACCAAGCGTGCGCCTGTTCCGATGCAGTCCAGACATCGGGCCACCGTCACATCTGAATGCTCCACAAATCTGGATTCCACCACGGGGACAAATGGGGACCTGTCAAAGCTTATCTCGTGCCGATAGTGCTAGCTCACCCGATCACTACTCCCTCTCCGTGCCTTGCACAGTAACCACGCAACGCCTGACGCTGGTCACGCTCCTTGTACGGGCTGACATTCACTGAACTACGTGAAACAAAACCTACACAACGTCTGATCGGTTTTCGTTAGAGTGTCCAAACTGTACGGTTGGTCGGGGGGACACCGTGGGAATTAAAGTGCGCGTCACTTATGTTGGCGGCCGAGTTTAGGTTCGTTCTGCGCATCTGACGTCACAAAACACAGTCAGCCAATGAACAGAGAACGACGTTGCCAGATCTCGACTGCAGTGCATAGCATGCAGGAGTGTCTTCAGTTTTAGAAACGTTGAGTCATAAATAAAGTAATAGAACAAAAGCAATGTCTTGATAGCAGACTTTCTTTTATAGAAAGTTTGGAAAAAGCATTCTTTATACCAATTGCTTCATATTCTATTAATTAATTAAACCAAACAAGCAATAAGACTCCTAATTCAGGCGATAGCAAGGAAAGGTGTTTGTATCAATCTCACAAACCGCTTTTTCGCAATAAAGAACAGCGGTAATTGTTTATTTCCTATTGTACTTCGACGAAACGTGAGTAATTCATAGTCATACCAACAGTGGTTGTCAGTATTTTTCGTGACGTGTTACAGTCCTCGTGGCGTTCGGTAGTTGGACGAGCTGCGTTAGCGTAATGGTTAAGGTGTTGGGCTTATACGTAAAAGGTTATCAGTTCAAACCTTGTGTGCTGTTTACTATTTTCATTATTTAAAAACAATATCGAAGTACCTTACTTTACTAATTACATTCGTTGCAATGCAATTTTTTTGAAATTTCTAGTGCTTTGTCCCTTCATTAACCCTTTCGCTGCTGCAGACACGTGCTCCCCGCATTCCGCGCTATGCGCGATTTTGTCATCACTGCACTGCTCGCCTGTGCAGACACATGGTGTTCCCACTGCTCTGACACACTTATCATTCGATTTCACAAAAACTATTTGGCCCAAAAATTTGATTTTTACACGTCTTCTTGACTCATACCTTCCCCCCATATATGACTTAATTTTGGTTCGATGTTCAACGCAGTTATTATGCAGCATTACATGCAGTAATTTTATGTGAAATTTAGGTATCTTGTCCACATTTCATTCTCAACATTGTGGCAACTAAAATCGACCATATGGAAAGTATACTCTATGGACTTTTACCTCTGCAAACTCTTCAAAATTTCGTGCAATGGTTTACTATATTTAATTCGGCATAATAACTGCGTTGAACATCGAAACAAATTAAGTCATTTATGGGGGGAAGGTATCAGTCAAGAAGAAATGTAAAAATCTAATTTTTGGGCCAAATAGTTTTTGTGGAATCGAATGATAAGAGTGTCAAAGCAGTCGGAACACGATGTGTCTGCACAGGCGAGCAGTGCAGTGACAAAAGCGCGCACAGCGCGGAATGCGGGGAGCACGTCTTTGTAGCAGCGAAAGGGTTAATGCGGCCGTGGTGGCTTTACTTCATGTCATGAACTGCGCGCTCCCCCCTAAACGTAAGCTTGCGAACTATGCTATACTATGGCGCTGCTGCTATTGGCGCATGCGTCGTGTGCAACTGGCAACGCAGCAATCTCCCGCGTCTGGGCGGGCATGCGCGAGCCGCCAAGATAAAAGAATTGAACTTTTTTTTATAGTATGCGCTGAACGGTTTGGCTTTGCGACGAAGCCCACTCTCATTTCAGTGCGTTCGTCAATAAGCAAAACTGGCACATTTCGGGGACTCAGAATCCGCATTTAGCGATCCAGAGGTCTCTTCGCCGTCAGCGGGTGACTGTGTGGTGTGCCGTGTCCAGTCACGGAATAATCGGGGTGATACTACCCGATGGTACGGTGACTACCGAACGGTACGTGAAGGTCAAGAGAGATGATTTCAGCCCCGTTGTCCAAAGTGACCCTGATTTCGACTTGATGTGGTTTATGCAAAGCGGAGCTCGATCCTAGCGTAGCAGGAGAGTGTTTGATGTTCTGGAGGAGCAGTTTGGAGACGACATTCTGGCTCTGGGGTCCCAGGGGCCACTGGCGTGCGCCAAGATTGACCACCATATTCTCCGGATCTGAACACATGTGATTCCTTTTTGTTGGGGTATATTAAAGACAAGGTGTACAGCAATAACCCCAAAACCATTGATGACTTGAAAACAGCCATTCAGGAGGTCATCGACTGCATCGATGTTCCCAACACTTCTGTGGATCATGCGGAATTTCGCTATTCGTCTGCGCCACATCATCGCCTATGATGGTAGGCATATTGAGTATGTCCAAACATAAATCTGAATATCTGTAGTGACGTTTACATGTTGAATGAAGTGTGTGTGGACGCCGTCGTCTGTAACTAATATACGTTTTTTTCATATATATACACACATAAAAAAAAGTTTTCGATCACCTCGGTTCCGAGAGTTCCGGAACGAGTACAGACAATTGGAATAGAGGTCAACATAAAAATCATTTCCACCCTTTTTATTGCTCATGAAACCCACACATTGCATGTTGCACCACCATACAGCGAGACTTTCAGAGGTGGTGGTCCAGATTGCTGTACACACTAATCCTCTTGTATTGATGCATGCCTTTATTCGTCGTGGCATACTGTCCACAAGTTCATCGAGGCACTGTCGGTCCAGATTGTCCCACTCCTCAACGACGATTCGGCGTAGATCCCTCAGAGTGGTTGGTGGGTCACGTCGTCCATAAACAGCCCTTTGCAATCTATCCCAGGCATGTTCGATAGGGTTCGTGTCTGGAGAACATGCTGGCCACTCTAATCGAGCGCTGTCATTATACTGTCATTCACAAGATGTGCTCGGTGGGGGCGCGAATTGTCGTCCATGAAGACGAATGCCTCGCCAATATGCTGCCGATACGGTTGCACTATCGGTCGGAGGACGGCATTCGCGTATCGTACAGCCGTTACGGCGCCTTCCATCACCACCAGCGGCGTACGTCGGCCCCACATAATGCCATCCCTCATTATAGATGTCGGACGTCGTAGCCTGGTCAGACTTGTAAAACAGGACAGGCGCCTGACTGTGGCGGAACTAACATCACTTTAATGGTGGGCAGAGTACAAGTGTGTCTGAACACACAGTGCAGCGAACACTGGTGGGCCTGCACAGCCGACGACCTACACGTGAGCCGATGTTAACACCACGACATCGCCAGCTACGACTGAAATGGGCACGTGACCATCGCCACCGGACGCTGGCGCAGTGGCAGAGCGCTGCACGGCCTCATGAATCCCGATACCTTCTTCATCGTGCCGATGGGAGAGCGCCAATTCGTCGTATTCAAAGTGGAGCAACTGCTTGACACCGGTACTCCGGGACGAAGAGAAATTGGCGGAGGCTCCATTATGCTGTGGCGAACATTCACATGGGCATACATGAGTCCAACGGAGATTCTCCATGGCGCCAAGGAGTATCGTACACCGGTTGCAGACCACGGCAATGTGATTTTTCAACAAGATAATGCGCCACGTCACAAGGCCAGGAACCAAAGGTGGACATGCTGGCTGGTGGTCATAATGTTCTGGCTGATCAGGCTGTTTCTGCGCCCCACGTTACATACTTAACACTAACAATAACCACTGAGTAAAACATAGGCTAATGAGAGAAGAGCATCGTGTGGCGGGAACATAAAATTGAAGATATTCAGTTTATCCTAACTTTACATGAATCGAATTTTATGGAAACTTTTTTTTACCGATAGTGTGACAGATGCTCACTTCTTGAGCTGCACTGTTGCTTGCTTTGGGCAGCACGGACAGTCCTTGCACGCTAGTGTCACCTGGCACTGACACCTCTTCGTTCTTTTGGAATCTTCCGTTCTTAATGGCCGCAGTCCATCAAACCTTTTTGTTGCCAAAGTTTCGTTCACTGCTGCGTGGGCGTCTTCACAGAGGGTCTTAATGTAGGTGGGTCTGGGCGAGTGACGGGTCGGGCGGCGGCGACCGACAATAAACACGCGATCGGCAGAGATAAAGCGTTTCAGAGGTACATAAAAGCTAACTGTCGATCCTGCCGAGCTACTGGGCAGTTGAGGGTTATTAGAGTGCAGCTGCTCACGGAGATCCTGCGCGGGCTGTCGTCGTCGTGTGCTAACGAAACTCGACGGACACGCTAATACGGCGATCCAGAACCCATCTACGCTGGAAAAAAAAATGGGTCCAATTTTGGCCACCAGGTGTAATTCTGGCGCTGTACGCTATTTCTATAACGGTATGGCGTCCACGCTGTCGTTTGACAACAGTTTGTCCATCGAGAAGAGAGGCCGCGTGCTGTTAGTGAAAAAATGAATGAGCTGTCACATTTTGATCTTCATGTTTAGAAAAAAACTTAAATTTTATAGTTAATTATCTGAATTTTTACCACAGTTGGAAAATTCTTGAGTTTCATACACCTATAAGTATGCTTTGTATGCTGCGCAAACTTGACCGAAGAATCTCTCTTACTTATGAAGAAAAGTGTAACTTTAGCAACAAATGCAGCCAACAGTAAGTGAAGAAAATGATGAAATTTCACGTCTAAAAAAAATTATTTTGTTATGCAGTTGAACTTCCACTGCTATGAGTGTGAATCGTGAATCGCTCCTGGTCATGCTGACAACGTTTTGTGAATTTATTTGTAAAAGTATAGACAGTGGTGCCTCGCCTGCTCCAAGTCGGCCCGTTTGGCGACCTACCCCCCCCCCCCCCCCCTGAAAGATGCAGCATTTGATCCAGTCTCCGATGCTCATATTGAACAAACTGTGTAAGCGGGCGTTAATAATAAAATCAACATTATGCGTTTCCCACTAGCTGACCTATTCTGCCCATGTCACGTTCCTAATCCACTGCACGTAAAAAGATATCTATGCGTCTTTCTTGCATTCACAACGCCAGATTTGCACGCTGTGGCCAAAACTGGGACTAATTTTTGCCAGCGTAAATTGGTTCCGAACTAAAGCGTAACTCTATCTGCCAAGTTCCGCTGACGTGCAATAATTACAGCCCACAGTGGACCTCTGTGAGTAGATGCACTTTGATTATAGGCACATGGTACTTATCCATATACTATTAAGTTTCATGGTTTCTTGTATTATTTTAAAACAGTTCTCATGTTTACGAGGTGCGGCTAGAAAAAAACCGGACTGATGCTGGAAAAAACATTTATTTACAATTATTTACAATTTCATGTTATCTCCTTCAATGTACTCTCCTCCTCGGTCTCTACACCGCTCCATACGAATTTTCCACTGTTCATAGCAATGCTGCAGATCATTTTCGTTAAGTCCATACATTACTTCCGTCGCTTTTTCTTTTACTGCTTCAACAGTCTCAAATCTAGTTCCTTTCAAAGCTGACTTGACTTTAGGGAAAAGAAAAAAGTCACAGGGGGCCAAATCAGGTGAGTAGGGTGGATGATCTAAGATGGGAATGTTGTGTTTTGCCAAAAACGTCTTCACTGACAACGCACTGTGAGCTGGGGCATTGTCTTGGTGAAGGATCCATGACCTTTTTTTCCACAAATCGTTCCGTTTTCTCCGTACTCGCTCACGTAGGGTAGCCAGGACGCTAATGTAGTAATGCTGATTCACTGTTTGTCCCTCTGGTACCCAATCAATGTGCACAATCCCTTTGATGTTAAAAAAAAACAATCATCATTGCCTTGAATTTCGATTTTGACACTCGTGCTTTTTTTTTTTTTGTCGTGGAGAACCAGGAGTTTTCCAATGCATCGATTGGCGTTTAGTTTCGGGATCGTAAGTAAAAAACCACGATTCATCGCAAGTAATAACATTTTGTAAGAAGGTGGGATCACTTTCAATGTTTTCCAGGATGTCAGAACAAATCATTCTTCGGCGTTCCTTCTGTTCAATTGTGAGACACTTTGGAACCATTTTTGAACACACTTTGTTCATGTTGAAACTTTCATGAAGAATCTGCCTAACACTTTTCTTGTCAACTCCTGTTAACTCAGACACTGCTCTGATTGTTAAACGGCGATCTTGTCGAACAAGTTTACCGATTTTTTCAATGTTTGCATCAGTTTTTGCTGACAATGGTCTGCCAGCGCGAGTACCATCACTGGTGTCTTCGCGGCCATCTTTAAATCGTTTAAACCACTCAAACACTTGTGTTCGCGATAAACAATCATCGCCGTACACTTGTTGTAACATTACAAACGTTTCACTTGCAGATTTTCCTAGTTTGAAACAAAATTTGATGTTAACACGCTGTTCTTTCTGTACACTCAACATTTTCCGACGCACAGACAAAACGTCAACTACTTAAAACAGACGCCACGGGCAGACTGAGTGCAGGAGGCAGATGAAACTCGAGCAGTAGGCGGAGCGAGAGTCACGTGACAGGCCACGCGACTTTCAGCCTTATTGCATTCGTTTTATTGTTTCACCAGTACTAGTCCGTTTTTTTTCTAGCCACACCTCGTATATATTTCAGTGGCTTCTCTAAACAAACGTGGATAATAGTTCGCCATTGCAGATCTACGTAGCCGCTAGCAGGACAAGCAATTCATCGCTGTGCTGAAAGTTCAGTACTTACAAATATTGCACAGACAGCAGTTCGGTGGACACGGATCTTCTGTTGCAGGGACGTAAAGAGTGAGGAAATAATGTAGTAACAGCAACAGAATAAATTATTTGATGCTGAAAACTATGTGAGTGATTGTATGAACGATGTTTGGTTCAAATGGTTCAAATGGCTCTGAGCACTATGCGACTTAACATCTGTGGTCATCAGTCGCCTAGAACTTAGAACTAATTAAACCGAACTAACCTAAGGACATCACGCACATCCATGCCCGAGGCAGGATTCGAACCTGCGACCGGAGCGGTCGCTAGGCTCCAGGCTGTAGCGCCTAGAACCGCACGGCCACCCCGGCCGGCGATGTTTGGTGATGGGAAGGTAACCATTAGCAGCGAACTGAGATCGAAATTCTTCACTGGCACCACCATTTCCTTCATTACGAGAACGAACAACCCAACGCCGCATATTACTGACGTCGATACAATTGTCACCTCACACAGCTTTAGTCGTTTCATGGAGTTCAGTTTTCTGCGGTTAGAAACTCGCTGCTTCGCGCTGTTTCTCACGCACTGATATAGATGCGCTACAATCCGCCATGTTGCACGCTACAATTCAGAGGCCTCTAGCGGCGGAGGGCTGCAGCTTGCGTCGGTGTGTGTGCGTGCGTGCGTGCGTGTGCGTGCGTGTGTGTGTGTGTGTGTGTGTGTGTGTGAATTCCAAACTGCTGAGATCATCGGTCCCCTGACTTACAAACTACTTAAACTAACTTACGCTAAGAACAACACACACACACACACACACACACACAGACCCGAGGGAGGACTCGATCCTGCGACGGGAGGGGCCGCATGATCCGTGACATGGCGCCTCAAACCACGCGCCACTCCGCGCGGCCTTCCGTCAGTGAAGCGGGAATGATGACCGAGTAATACGAATGACACACAATACCTCAACGGACAATCAGGACAGAATACAACACTCGGAGGCATTGCTTTGAAGCACACTCTTGTACATCAGTTCTACACATTTTGTCAGACAACACGCGGAGGTGTACAGGTGTCCACACAGTCAGTGGGGAGACACCGCACGTGACGTCGTCCGCCAGCTGCTACAGCTGCATCCTCTCTCACCGAACAGTTCTGCTGCAAACGGGTGCCTGACAACCCGTATACAACTCTGCGACGGTCAGTTTCAACAGCAAGCTGTCGATCGGCCTTTATGGCTCAGCTGAGCCAGCTCGACGTACGTTGGCCAAACATTCGTGGTCGCCCTGTGCGACGGTTTACGTGAGTGCAGACATTGCGGTACTGCAGATGCGCTGTGGCCGCTTCTGACCTCCGAAACCCGGGTTACTGTGTAATCCCCGATACGCGAGAGCACGTGTGTCTTGTACTGGTTATCACGCCTCGTCCAAAGTGGGTCAACCGCCATCTAGTTGGCTACGCACCTGTCTGTAACGGACTGCTCAGATACCGCGCCTCAACTTCACACCGTACGCCGCTTCTAGCCGCAACATTCGTGCGTCACGCACGGCATTGCACCTTGGAACGGACAATTTTTCCTTACACTTTCGGTCAATACGTTTACACGCTTGCGAATCACGAATCACTGTTTGTGCTGCGGGAGAAAGGCGACGGTAGTACGTCTCGGAGGAGTCATTACTTCCGAACGTCAAGTTCATTTTCGGTGTACGCGTCTCACGGGGGCGCCTGGACTGAGAGGAATGAAACGGAGAAGCGACAGGTGTTTAAAAGCGAAAGCGGCGAGGTAGCCAGCGAGCGGGCGTCCCTGTTAGGAGAACGCGGCACACATCTGCGCAGCCGCCAGAGGCCGCGCCACACGCACGCCACGCCGCAGCCCGCCAGCCAGTCGTGTGGCCCAGACAACGGCGCGCGGCGTGTCGGACGAAGCGCCGTCTCCCTCACATCACAGTGGCCGGCGTATAAGTTTTGATAACCAAACGTAAACTCTATCTGAATTCATTCATTACAACCGACGTTCATTGAAAGTGTGCGGTGTTTATCGAGCACGCGTGGCAGAAGACGTTGAACAAACTCGAAAACGCAATGGACCCTCTAAAAGCTGCCACGTTTCTCGGTGTACGGGAGAAAAATACACTGCAGGTGGAAAGCCGCGTCGAATCGTCATCCACCGAGGCTACAGAGCACCGCATTGGTACGAGACGAGCAGCTAGCTGCCTCTTCTCCACTGGAGATGACCGAATAACAAACGACACTGCGAGACACCCCGCCTGCGGTCCGCCGTCGTACGATGTCGCGTTTGCTGGCAAAGGGGTGGCGTTGCGGCTGGGACGGTGGCTCAGTTGTTCGTCGAGACACCCTCCACACTCCCCCCAAGTCTGTCCTATCAGGCACTCCTGGCGACAGCCTCGTCTTTTATCAACTCTCGTACCCTGCTCCACTCAGTCAACTGACGTTCCGGTGTGAATCTCCTGAAGCGGGTCCAGACTGTGGCCACATCAGCAGTCTGCTCGACCTGCGATGCTCGAAAGCGCGGCAGAAGTGCGCAAGATGAGGCAAACAGGCAAATGCTTGGCTCTCAGAAATTCCGCGTGTAGGACGGCGTGTGGGCTTCAGGCTTGTGCCGGGTGCGGCTGAACTCGCAGTCGATGGCAGGTCTTGCCGTTCCGCACGCCTGCGCTTCTGCTTCCAGCTGACGCAGAATCGACTCGGCACGCCGCAGCGCTTTGCGTACGTCTTTTCTGGAGACGCTGGACTTGGTGTGTTATACGAGGACGCGGTACTTCCGGCACTTATCAGAGCTTCTTCCAGTCCAGCTCGCGTAAGGAGGGCTGGAAGATTGAATGAGATGCATCCCAACTTGTATAATTACCCTCATTTTGACCTGGCGGATCCTACGGGAACGATGCGTGGCTCCGTCGCAGTATGTTCCCAGGTTCTCCATTTAATGCCAGTTCCTAAAACTCGGTAAGTAGGTTACTTGATGTCTACCGTCGTACGTTCGGCTTCTTCATCATCTCCGTGACGACGTACCGCGGGGGCAGGGGAGGGGGGGGGGGAGGTCCAGAGACATTAACGTGACCACCGGCTATCTCTGACGTCAGCGTGCAATAACCACTCACTGACGGTGGGTGGCAGCACTAGCGCTGGACGGTGCGTAGAGCGTCTCGGGGAGACGCGGAAAACAGCACACTCGTTTTCTTAATGAGACAGCAGAGCGATTTGTCTGACGGCGAAATGCACACGATCACTGGCTTTCGGTCCGAGGGTGAAAGTTCGTAAACTGTTCGCGTGACGCCGTGGCTAAAGTATACCGCGAATGCTAAATGGCGCTATCGAAAGCCGGCGTCAAGGCGATTGTAGTGCGCCACGTGTCACGGACGAAAAGGGCGAAAGACAGTAGCGGAGGTCCGTACAGGCGAACAGAGGCGCAGGCGCCGAGCAGCTGGCGGCCCAGGGGCTGCGGCCGGCCGTCGTCGGCAAAGGCCGCAGTCTGCACGCCAGCAGCGCAGCGGACGTCCACCGAGTGGCGACTGGGGGCCTTTTCTGCCCCTCAGGACGGAGGATAATTGGCGTATACGGCACTACGGTCTCGGGAAAGCTTTATGGCGTCCCCCGGATGACTGTCAACACCTATCCTGTCCACGGCTAGGTCTGTTTTATTTTGGCATCCGCCAGCAGTAGAGTGGAGCGTGTGGTGTGGCACGGCTCGCACGAGCTCTGGGACCAGTGTGTACCGTGCGCCCTCTCCCCGGCAGTCGAGAACCAGTGGCACGACGTCGATCGGGGTTTTCGTATCGCGGACCCTCAGCCGGCAGCTGGCCACGGCACGGCCTCCACACGGCCTCCACGCCCCTGCACGCCTCGCAGCAGCCAGAGCTGCAAAACATAGCTATGCAGGCTTTTGGCAGGTGGTCGCGTTAACGTCACTCGACCGTGTGCAAATAAAGAGCAAGCAAACATATGAAATTCCGAATTTCAATTTATCACGCCTAGCTGAATCCTTCGAATTGAAATTCACAATTGATGCAGCGGTTCCTATCACTGAGAGAGAGAGAGAGAGAGAGAGAGAGAGAGAGAGAGAGAGAGACCACTGGTGCAGCAAAACGAGGCCTTAATTGTTACAAGTGGCGAGCACGTAAGATATCTTGGAGTGCCTGTCCGGTACAGAATTGAGGCCGCTCAGGTGAGAGCCTTCCGCTGTCTGGAGTCGATAAATTTACTGGCAGTGTCTGCTTACTCAGTCTAAAATTTAACACACCCCGTTTCTTCTCTCGATTACAACAGTAGAGAACCCCGCAGGTTTAGTGACAGTTAGGAGCCACGATTGTCGAGTTACGAGGCGCATCCTTAACTCTGAATGTGTGGGGCTTCTAAGAGCTTACTAGGCAAAACGGTGAGTAAATATCCCGCAGAAGCTCCTGATACAAGTTGCAGACGATAAACGCTCCTTTCCACTATTCACCGAGGCTACAAGTCTACAGGAACTTTTCTCCAGTTGCCTAAGACACAAACAAAGATAGCATTTCTAGTGTCCGTGTACTTTTCCGGAAATGCAACTACAAACCTGAAAAAAATTGTGTTCGAACACGTGTCATTATTTCTCATATGTGGTTTGATCAAATCTCAGAAAAATTGATACACCTGGGGGGGTACATCTGGTGTGCGAGCTTCTAACAAAAAAGGCAACAGGTCTACACCTACATCTGCACTCTACAAATCACTAGGAAGTGCATGGCAGAGGGTGCGTCACACTGTGCCCGTTTGACGATCACCTGTATACGTGACCCAAAAGCGACTGTCAAATAAATAATTTCTACAGTCATCGGCGTACATGACGCCCTTTAAAAAACAGTAGTAGGGAATTTTCCCTTTTCACTCACGTACAAAGCGCAGCAAGGCCGATTGCTCAAATGACTCTATGCGCGCTGTAAGTTATCCAATCTCGCCTTTGCGATCCTACGAGAGCGATACTTAGGGGGCTTACTATTTTCCTAGATTCCTTATTTACCGGTCTTTGAAACCTGGTAAGAAGGTTCTCACGCTACAGATGGCACCTACCTTCACTCGCTTGTCAGTTCAGTTCTTTCGGCATCTCCGTGATACCCTCCCGCGGGTCAAACGAACCTGTCACCATTCGTGCTGCCCTTCTCTGCACACACTCAACGTCCTTCGTTAGTCCTATAATAACAGTGGAAGATCGAGAGCGGAGTGCTGGGATTAGAAAGGCTGTAAGACTGGGAAGTAGTCATCTGCCCCTGTTGTTCAATCTATACACCGAAGAAGCAATGACGGAAATGCAGAAAAGGTTCAAAAGTAGGATTAAAATGGAAAGTGAAAGGATACCAATGGTAAGATTCGCTGTGACACTGGCATCCTCAGAGAAAGTGAGGAAGAATTACAGTATCAGTTGAATGCAATGAACAGTGTAATGGGTACAGAATATGGACTGAGAGTGAACCGAAGAAAGACGAAAGTAACGAGAAGAAGCAGAAATGAGAACAGCGAGAAACTTAACATCTGGATTGGTGATTACGAAGTAGATGATGTTATAGAATTCTGCCACTTCCAAACAGGACATTCCGGGCCAAGAGAAGTCTAGCAGCATGAAACACAGGCCTCAATCTGAGAAAGAAATTCCTGAGAATTTACGTTTGAATCACAGTATTGCATACTAGTGACACGCGGACTGTGAGAAAACCAGAACAGACAATCGAAGCATTTCAGATGGAGTGCTACAGAATAATGTTAAAAATAAGGTCGACTGATAAGGTAGGCTACGGTATGAGGAGGTTCTCCGTAGAATCGGCCATAGAAAGAAAGTATGGGAAACACGCACAAGAAGAAGGGCCGGAATGCTAGGGTATCGGAGAACAGCTTCGATAGTACGGGACTGAGTTGTACAGAGTAGAAACAATAGAGGAAGACAAACATACAGCAAATAATTGAGGACGTAGGATGCAACTGTTACTGTGAGATAAAAAGGTTACAACAGTAGAGGAACTGTGGCGGACCGCATAAAAAAATATAAAAAAATTCCATTTTTACGCAGCACACAGAATTCAGCAATATTGTAAGATGAGTCGTACGAGTGACTGCATTTGCCTTGTATTCTATCGATAAACCAAGTTTTCAACCTGCTTTATCTACTGCTCGTTTTACGTGTTCGTTCCATTTCCCTACTATGACCTGATCGACTCCAACTGTGACACGTTTTACTGCAGTCATAGGATACTAAGCTTTATTCGTTTCTGGAAGTGCATTATTTTACATTTCAGAACATTTAAAGCAAGTAGCGAATCTTTACACTATATAGAAATCCTGTCACGATCTGGCTGAATGTTGTTGCAAATTATTTTTCAGACAGTACGTTATACATAACTTAACAGTAATGTCTCCGAATTTTTTATGTGAAATGTCTTAAAGCAAACGTAATTAAATTTCTACATCTTTATTCTTCATGTCTGCGTCATTCGTTTCTCAACTTGGTCGCCCTAGCGACGTACTCGTATCTTCCAACGAGACACCAGACTTTTGATACCGTCACTGTAGAACGTCTGACTTTGTAGGTGGAGGCAGAACCTCACCTCTCTTTGCACGGCTTCGTCACTATTAAAGTCAAGTCCTCGAGCACGTTCTTTAACTTATGGAAACAGACGAAAATCGGATGAAGTCAAGTCGGGAGTGTACGGAGAATAAGGGATGACACGACGTGAGCCCGAGTCATCGGACTGCCGCGGGTGTCGCGGCGCTCGTGTGTGGCCCAGCAGAGTCGCGCCGAAGAAAAAGAAGTCGAACTCCTCCGAGGCGAAACTCGCTGTTTCTGACGCGCACACACAGTTACGCTGCACACCATCACGTCACACGCTACAATTCGGAGCCCTCTAGCGGTACAGGGCAAGCAGACATGAAGAATTAAGGTGCAGAATGTCAATAAAGTTTGTTTTACTTAAAAAAACTTTATCAGTTTGTACATTACAATTTCGGAGGTCTTTCTTTTCAACACGCCCTCGCATTAATACTTTCCATAAGGTAATAAACAGCAAGGGACTGAACACGCTACCCTGGGGCACGCCTGAAGCTACTTCTACGTATGTCGATGACGTCCATTCGATATAACACGTTGCATACTCCCTTCAACAAAATCCTCAACCCAAATTTCACTTGATACCGCCATACGATAGTGTTTTCGATAGCGAGGTTGCACGTGTAGCTAAATCCTGTGATTTGGGACTCCAATAAATACTGCATCTACCTGTGTCGATCCATAAATTCGAGATGTCATCTCAGAAAAGTGCGAGTTGGATTTCGCATGACCGAGCTTTTCGGAATCCAGTCCGGTTGGCACGGAAGATCGTAGTCTGTTAGAGATTAAGAAGAAACAACTACACTGGACACCGCCCCAACATGCCACGAAGGACCGAGAGTACCGACCGGCCGCCGTGTCATCCTCAGCCCACAGGCGTCACCGGATGCGGATACGGAGGGGCACGTGGTCTGCACACCGCTCTCCCGGCCGTATGTCTCGTAAGGGCTGGCTGCATCCCGCTTGCCAACAGCGTTCACCCATCCAAGTACTAGCCCAGCCCGACAGATACCTCATTACATTCTGCAACGAACGGATATCGAGGGTACCTGAGTTACAACATACCAGTCCTCACACAAACACGAAAAGATTACTCGGTTTTGGTCGATGTTCTTTTCCTGCGGCCGAACATTTAATTTGACAGATTACGATTGCCGATATCTTTACGATTTTGTATCTGATCTAAATTTTGTGGAAAAGAAAACTGCTGCAATGGCTGGCCAGTGGGCGACAGAGACGAATACGACTGGCCCGCACGACACGTGTAGAGAGGAACCGCCACCTACCAGGTGCAGTTTGCTGAAGATGCCGTCTCCGGTGCCCGCCGCGCCGCCGCCTTCGTCCACCGACTTGCTCCTTTCGCCGAACCAGCGCATGGCTCTGCTCTCGCAGCCGGACGCTGCCGCCTGATGTGACTGAGAAACACACGGACACGCTGGCGCTGCCTGCTGCACGCTGCATACGAACGACCCGACACGTCGCGACAGCTCGCCAGCTGACGAGTGACTGCGAGGCGGTGGGCGCCGCCTGCCGCAGAAGGCCGGCGACGCCAGCGCCCCTGGCGGTAGGTGGGCGCACTGCGCGGCCGCCCCGGCCTTCATGGGGCGCACGCACTCTGGGGGCCAGGCCGGGCGCGGCCGCTGCCGCTGCGAAACGTACCGGCACCGGCGCGCTCACACAGTCCGCCCCACTTTGCCGCCTGCACACCTGCGCACGTGCAGCGGTCTCGTTGCGATCCCGTAACTGCACGGCGCGCCTCTGCAGTGCTGCGCGCACCTCAGCCGCAGGGAAAGTTCTTCGACGATCACGCGCGTGCCACTGAAAGCAGTGCTACAATTTGTGTCGGAAGAGGCAAAGCATCTCGTAAAATAACTGTGCGTGAGAAGGGTGCACGAACCGCTAGCTACTCTAGTTGCACAATAAACAAAGAAAGACAATATTGTCAAACGAGCTTTCACAAAATCCTCAGAAATTCTGATCGTTAATGGCAACCAAAGTTAGTGTCCAGTTGTAACAACAACAACTGTACATATAATAATTTTTTCTTCTGACTTTCGATAAATTAGTGTAAGCAATGTTTTGATTTCTTTTTTTTTCTTCTCGTGTCATTGTGTTGAGGACACTATAAACAACTTTCGATGTGAAGCAATGTTATAACAAAATGGAAATGTAAGAAATGTTGAAACTTTTGTAAGATGTTAAAATTGAACTTGTGCGTCTGGTCCATACGTAGGCAATGTATTAGGATATGTGGAGTGCAAAACCTTTGGTGAATACCCTGTCTGTAGGGGAGCGGTAAAAGGTGGATGGCAGGCGAGCGCGGGAAAATGCACACGGGCGCGGCACGGCATAACGGGCTCAGCAGTGGTAGTCGGAGTTGGGCATCGGTCTGAGTAACACGTTCTGGATCGAGGAGGCTCTCCTGGAAAACGTGATTTCATTGAGCCTCGGATGTGCCGTTTCCGACGACTATACAGCATGGCTATATTCTATAGGCACTAAATTGAAAAGGATTGCGACGCTAAGAAGAAGCAAAGTGCCGATACATCAAGAGCCATAGCTGTGATTGTATGTGTGCTGTGCGCCTCGCCATCTCGCCGCCCGCCAACCGCCGCATCGACACGAACAGGTTGAATCTTTCAGAATTGTATTCGTGTGGACCAGTGTTAATTTTGTTCCTGAATGTTCAATAACAACTTAACTTTTACCACAATTCTCCTATCATTTAGTCATCCTCATCACTAACCTAGACAGGGTCCTTTCCACATGTTGTGCAATCCGAGTGTCCCGAAATGAAGATTTAAAGTTAATGTTAATAAGAATTACCTGCAGACCTATCTATGTTAGGATGATGTTTAAAGTACTTTGTTGTTAATGAAAATATAAGCAAAGAACAGAGGTCTGACAAAGTTGTAAGATAATTTTGAAAGTGGTTTAGTAATGAAGTTTAATCAATCTGAGACAAAAATAATGGTAGTTAAATGAGGAAGTAATAAGACAAAAAGAATAGTGATTCATATATAGGAAATCTTGAGTGCTTAATGCTTTCAATAGTTACTAGTTTCAACACAGTGATCATAACAGTTTCAGGGTCCCCCCAACCCCTCTTTTCTTTTCTATTCATTTAAATTCTGAGGTGTACTGAACTGATTTGACCAGCAAAGTTAAAATTAATATAAAACCTAAATTTATCAGTGTTTTGCACTTCTTAAAATTGATGAAACTGATTTTTTTTTTTTTTGCGAGAACAGCAGAAGTGTCAAACTGAAGACAATTTTTTTCTTTTCATTTTTACACCAAAAATATCATCATTATTCACAATTAAGAAAAAGAAGGTCAACCAAATCGACCGAGCCGTTCTCCAGTGACGATCTTTTACAGGTGATTTTACTTTCAGACTTTTCCGTCGGATTTTCCAAAAATTTTCTTTCACACAAATCTTGTCCTGACAATAGCAAACACAGCAAGAAATATATCAACCACGTTGGTCAAGCTGTTCTCGGGTGACGAACTTTGATACATGCGGGTAATTGATTTTTATTTATGTAGACGACAAAATTTATAAATTGCAAGAATGTTTCACGTGGGGCTCCAAATAGTCCCACTCACTACCTAAGCGATTAGGATCATTCAATTTAGCGGTTCAGAGTACTAAATGTTCGTCAAATCAACACCGCACACAATCAGCCCTAAAGACGTGGGTTTTGGCGTATTGGAAGATGAAAGTGTCCTAGCAAACCCATCATGAAGACGCAGTTAAGGACAACACCCGTTCACCGATAATGTTGTCCTTGGTACTAGTCACGTGGATCGAGGTTATGGTACGGGAAACACAGAACGACCTCCCGCTTATATTCCTCAAACTGAAGATTTAATCGCCTCGTCGGCTGTCTCTGCACTCAACACCTCGCACCATTTCAACAGAAGCGAAATCGAGACGCGTCGAACCGCACTACGCACCAACAATCAGTTACTGTCCGGTTTCTGTATTTTTAAGGCTATTCACGACTTGCAGCTTCCTGTGCCGCTGTGAGCAGCTACTGCACAGGTAAGAGACGCCGAATGTCCACTATCGTGGCAATGGTCGCCCGCGTACTGGTTGAGACAGACCTGCATTCACGTGGCAGTAGCAATTCATTTCGGGTCCGAAACTGATTGTCATTGACACTGCGTGACACTTGCCCCCAGTCCCTGTCTGTTTGAATCGTTTCACGACCGCTGTTCTTGCGCCGTGTTACGTGGTTGTGAATGCGCCACCATTGCAAGAACACGCTTTGGAGAGTCCACATTAATACACCAACATATCGGGCAACTCCATTCACGGTGTGATGATGGGCACGTCCAAATACGACAGGTCCTTTTTGCCATTCCGTCACCTCTTCGACTCACATATAGCCCGCATCTCGTGGTCGTGCGGTAGCCTTCTCGCTTCCCACGCCCGGGTTCCCGGGTTCGATTCCCGGCGGGTTCAGGGATTTTCTCTGCCTCGTGATGGCTGGGTGTTGTGTGCTGTCCTTAGGTTAGTTAGGTTTAAGTAGTTCTAAGTTCTAGGGGACTGATGACCATAGATGTTAAGTCCCATAGTGCTCAGAGCCATTTGAACCCATTTGACTCACATACGCTGAGGTAACAAAAGTCGTGGGATGCCTCTCTATATTGTGTCGGACCTCCTTTTTCCCTGGCGTAACGCAACGACTCGTCGCCGCATGAACTCAACAGATCGTTGGACGTCGCCTGCAGAAATCTTGAGCCGTGCTGCACTAGGCCGTCCAGAACTGTGAAAAGGTTGCCGGTGCAGGATTTTGTCCACAACCTCATCTCGCATTATGTTCGATAAATGTTCGATGGGATTCGTGTCAGGCGATCTGGGTGGCCGGATTATTCACTCGAATAGTCCAGAACGTTTTTCAAACCAATCGCGGACAACTGTGGTGCAATGACGTGGCGCATTTCATCCAGAAAAATTTCATCTTTGTTTGGGAGCATGAAGTCCACGAATAGCTGCACACGGTCTCCAAGAAGCCGAACGTGGCCACTTCCAGTCGGTGGGACCAGAGGACTCACTCGTATAAACAGCTCACACCATTATGAAGCCACCAACAGCGTGCAAAGTGCTCCACGCGCGAACCGTACCACCACCTCTGGCCAACTGGAGTCGAGGTTCATCTGACCGGTCGTCTAGGGTCACGAGCCCAGGAGAGGCGCTGCACGCGACGTCGCGTGTGCTCCCAGCTGCTAGAGGCGCCGCGCCGGACGTCTGCTGCCGCAGCCCACTAACGCCACATTTCGCAGCGCTGTCCTAATGGATACGTTCGTCGTACGCCCCATATCGAATTCTGCGGATACTCCGCGCAGTGTTTCCTGCCTGTTAGCGCAGACAACTTTACGCAAACGTAGCTGCTCTCGGCCGTTAAGTGAATTCCGTCCACCGGAGGTAATGCCTGAAGTTTGGTATTCTCGGCACAGTCTTGACACCGTGAATCTCGGAGTGGAACGTCCCCTGCGTCTAGCTGCAACTACAATTACGCATTCAAACTGTGTTAATTCGCGTCGTGCAGCCGAGATCGAGTCGGACACCTTTCCGCATTTTCACGTCAACCACCTGAGTACGAATCACAACTGCGCCAGCGGGCTGCCCCCTCACACCTCGTGCGCCGTACTACCGCGACCTGCACATGCGCACATCGCCACCCCGCGACGTTTTTCACCTCAGTTTTCCCACGTATACACAAACTGTCGAGTTGATTTGCTGCAGTCATACGCTCCACAGACGATAAGAAGTGTTGCTCACTCCGATTCTGACAGTTTTCATTCCTTGCCGCGCCGAGTCCCACCAGTCGGTCTACGTGGTTTGGGGTCGGAGCATAAGGGCTGGTGGCTTTCCACGATGGCAGCTTGTGAAAACTCCGGGCAGGGAGCAGCGCCTTAGCTGGAGTACAAGTGATCCACGGAAATGACTGTGCTTTGCCCCTCAGACTGGCTGTCCGAAAGACACGAGTGTCGAAACGATATGGGCCGGCCTCTGGTACGGAGGTGGTTTTCTTCTGGGCAGCGTATTAATCGGTAATCGCTCCCACGTTTTCGGAAGAGAGAGATCTCATATTAGAGCGTGCAGATGCTGTCTGGCTGCCGGTAGTGTTTAATTGACGAGGTCTACTTGAAGCCAATAAATAGCGTCCAGTTTAGGATGCATTTCTCCTTCAATAATGCGCACCGTCAAACCGAGGAGACGGTACCACTCACGCAGCGACGCTGCCTGTGTTCGTGAGGACCGCAGGTTCCGAGGCGAGGGAACGTTTCAATAAATCTTTTACAGTTTAGTATACAGCCTCGTCAGGGCGCACGTGTGGCGCCCTCTATCTCTTTTATAAGAAGTACGACTTTATAAGACCGAGATCCTAAGAAAATAGGAACTGGAGAAAGCAGTTCAGGAGCTCCAGAAAAAAAAAAAAAAAAAAAAAAAAAAAAAAAACAACGGGCCGTGATTCAATACCATCTGAGCACTGATAGTCTTAGGTCCAAAGTCAATAGTCAGATTGCTGGGGGTAGTAAACAGAATTTACAACACAAAAGAGAATGCAAAGGCTATAGGATGGTTAATTTTGCCATTCGTGTTACCAAAGCTATCACAACACTCGTAGGCTTTCGATAGAGCACAGAATACGGCTGCGAGTTCTAAAAGATGTTGGTATAGACTGGAAAGACAGGACGTTATTAAAGAACATGTATAGAAAGCAAAAGTGACAGAAAATGAGGAGACGTAAAAAATGAGCATTGGAAGGGATGTAAGGCTAGGATGATCAGTGTCACAACATATATGGATAAGAATGGTGAGGTCATAGGGAATGCAAGATCCGTTGTAATTTGAGGAGAAAACATAAAGACAGTTAAATATGCAGTTGATCGAGCAGTGCCGGCGTAATCAGGACAGCAGGTACAAAAGAAGTTGAAGAGTATTCCAAGACAGGGCGAGAAGCATAGATTGAAGATAAATATAGGAAAGACAGAAGTGATAAGAGTAAGCGATAAGGAAGTTCCAGTTAACATACTGCGAGAAAAAAGAACACGTTAAATCCTTTCTGTTCCTGTGAGGTTTCATGAAATGGAACGGAAGTTGTACAGAACAAATAGGGATGAGGATATGCAACGAAAAGAAAGAAGTTGAATACGTGAAGCAGTCACTAACATGCAGAAGAATTCCACTGGAGTTGAGGAATAGATTTACTGAATGTTACGTCGGGAGCGTAACCTTATACGTATCACAGACAGTTCAAAAGAAAGAAGAAAGATATTCACAAACTTTTGAAATGCCACTGTGAAAAGGAATGCTACAGATGAAGCGGATTTACAGAATGAAGAATGAAGAGGTAGTGAAGAAAATAGGAGAAGAAAGGAGATTACTGCAAGCGATCAGAAAGTGGAAAAAAATCTTGGCTGGGTCATATAATGATTAAGAATTGTCTGTGGCATATAATTATAGAGGGAAAAGTGGAAGAAATGAGAGGAAGAGATAGGAAGAGAATTGGAATGACGAACATTATTAGCAGAGGACAAACATATAGTTGAAGGACGATGCTCAGGTCACGACAGAGAGCCCCTAGCCTAAAGTTTGTATAAGACAGAGGAAGAATAACAACAACGATGATGTTCAGGGTAAGGGCCACGATCAGTTACAATATGTAGCACGCCCCTTTTGGCGTGGGTCGTGCATGCGGTGCCTCTCGGTCGCCAGCCTTCTGGAGGAAGGGCGGAGGCCAGATAGCCGGCGAAAGCCGTGGGCGTGTCCCGGCGCGGGCCTCTATCGCGCCTCCCACCGACAGGACAGGCCCACTGACCTCGCTGCAAGTCCGCGGAAGGAGGAGGGTCGGCTTTAACGTGCCGTCGACATCGAGGTCATTAGTGACGGAACACAGGCTCCGATGGTGTCAGTGATGGGGAAAGAAATCGGCCGTGCCCTTGCGATTGAACCGTCCCGGCAATTGCCTGGAGCGATTTAGGGAGATCACGGAAAACGTAAATCTGAAGGGTTGGACGCCGGTTTGAACCGCCGTCCTTCGGAATGCGAGCCCACTGTGCTACCCACCTGTGCTTCCAACCACCGCACCACCACCACCACGACCACCACCGATGCCGCCGCCACCGCTCGGAGAAGTGCCGGCAGTCTTGCCGACAATACCTTACGGGTGGGTTAGCACTTAAACTGATCCGTACGTATGCTCTGGTCCGGAAGCGCTGAGACTTCCTGCCACCATTACACCTGAACGACATCACACCCTAAACAATGTTTCGAACCTAATTAAACATTGGATTGTAAAAAATTAACACTCCTATTTTTTAAGTGACACATTACTTATAATAGTTAACGTTCAAATAACTAAAATTTAGGCTTTTCTACTATTGTCACTATACAAAAAAATGATTCAATTGGGTATTTGTTTTATACTAGGTTTGGTGTCCGCCATTGCACATCAGAAGTCATGTATCAAACTGATCGAGTTCTTCTCATTTCTTTATAATGTTACCGTAGTCGAAAGTCTACATCCACATATCTAATTTGTGGCGAACGGAAGCGGTATAGCTACTAATGACAGACCGTTCGCTAAAACATTGCCAGGTACGTTGTACGAAAATCTGTTTATAGTGTCTTGCATTTGCAATGTCCAAGAAATCGCACTTTGCCTAGTATTTCACTACCTCAAAAAATTGCTTCAGCCGATGAAACTGGTTTTGGAGCCTAGGTCAGTTATCCAAACAAAAACAGGCTACTGTTAGAATTAGTTAATGACACTGGATGGACACGGAGAGCAGTAAGTAGGAGAGTAAGGCCGGCCGGCCGGCCTTCCGTGCTGTTGGTCAACTAAATAACTTTTCAGAATGAAGCATCTGTTATTTTTGCCTATTATCGACAGAGATACTGGCAAGATACCGGTCCAAAACTGTATCAAAATATGTGCAGTATTTCCTTACACTATCCTGAACATACATACAGTGTGTGCATGGTAATGTTCGTCTATTATGCTTTTCACAGAAGACGAATGCAATGTGTGTTCTAATTGCAAAACGATATTTTGTACGCGATATAAAGTCAATTTAACAATTTTCAGAATTTTTTTACTTACTTCTACTGTGAAACTTGCCTCTTGCCATATTTCATGTTTCCAGGTCAACGGAAGTACCCTATAGGTTTTACTGAGTGAGTTTTCGAGTATTAAAATATGTGTCAAAAATGTCCGTACACTATGTGACCAAAAGTATCCGGATTCCTGGATGAAAATAACTTACAAGTTTGTGGCGCCCTCCATCGGTAATGCTGGGATTCAATATGGTGTTGGCCCACCCTTAGCCTTGATGCCAGCGTCCACTCTCGCAGGCATACGTTCAATCAGGTACTGGAAGGTTTCTTGGGGAATGGCAGCCCATTCTTCACTGCCGCACTGAGGAGAGCTATCGATTTCAGTCGATGAGGCCTGGCACGAAGTCGGCGTTCAAAAACATCGCAAAGATGTTCTATAGGATTCAGATCAGGACTCTGTGCAGGCCAGTCCATTACAGGGATGTTACCGCCGTGTAACCTCTCCGCCACAGGCCGTGCATTATGTACAGGTGCTCGATCGAGTTGAAAGATGCAATCGCCATCCTCGAGGTGCTCGTGAAAATGACCAAAAATTTGGAAAAAAATTTCTTGGCCTATAGAAAAGAGCATTTCAATCTGATTTCAAAATGCATAATTTATGGGCATTACCATTTTCCGTTCGTTCTAAAATTGAGGTTGAACGGTATGTTGCACAGGGGCCACGCCAATCTGTCAGTTTGAAGTGTGTCAGAATACGTGATTCATTATTTTGTTCTTCCGTTATATTCCGTCGTTAGTTACGGATAATTCACACAGATGTATTCTAGAAGGCACTGACTCCTGGAAACAAAGGACAGGCATGTGTAGAAGGCTTTGGTTCGAATATAAACAAAGATCTGAGAATATATGATTTCGGAATTTCATATGCGTGTGGTTCTGTAGATATTGTGTGTTGTTTTGTTTCTGTATGTGTGTGTGTGTGTGTGTGTGTTTCCTCTGCTACATATGCCGAGAGTAAAGCAATTTAGCCCCAAACGAAAGTTTCGCGGCAACCAGTTCCAAACACAACTGGATAACACACATCAGTTGCTTCAAAAGTCGCTCGCGGAAACTGTTTCAACAGACAGTGCTTCTAGACGTAAACTTCCGCTTTATGAATGTTATAAGAACAAGCCTAGTAGTATTGTAAACAGCTGCAAGGACGGAAATGTTATTGTGAACCTAAATACGCTGTCAAGACCTTAGAAGAGTGCTGTGAAATGTAAGTACTGCACTTGTGAAGATAGTATTGACGTTTTGAGGACATCTCAGCAAGGAAGGGTTTTTCAAGTCGGCTAGTGATTGCCTGTAACTCGTGTAAGATGCACAGTGATACTATGACATCGCCAGTAACTGACAGTCGACATTACAGTGTAAAATATTTAGCTTGCTTATGCAATGCGATGTAATGGAAGGGGAAGAAGAGCTGCCCAGACTTTCTATGCAGTGATGGATTTGCCTCCACCTCCACTGAGGTTTGAAAGATACAAGAAAGTAATACATAATGCTTTATGTGGTGCAAATGAACATTCAATGAAAAGAGCGGCAGAAGAAGCAGTAGCCTTGTCTGAGAATACAGATATTGTAGCAGCATTTGATGGATCTTGGCAGAAGAGAAGCCATACTTCTCTGAATGTGGTTGTAACTGCCACATTTATTGAAACTGGTAGGATACTAGATTATGAATGTCTAACAAAGCACTACCAGGGTTGTTCAAGTAAATTTATTGGCACCCATGTTTGTGTAAAGGACTTTGATTGCCGTTTGTGTAAAGGACTTTGATGGCCCAAGTAGAAACATGGAAACGAAAGGAGTTCTAAACATTTTTAGAAGACCAGAAGTGAGTCGTGGTGTGAGGTATGTAGGCTACCTTAGGGATGGAGACTGTAAAGGACACACTACTGTTCTTAATGGCAGATCATACGGGGGCATTCTGACAGAAAAGCTTGAATGTGTTGGGCACGCATAAAAAAGAACGGGAGCTCGGGTGAGAAAATTAGCTGAAGACATCAGTGTAAAAAAACTGCCAGACGAAAAACACATGGGTAGTCCAGGTCGTCTTACAAAAAGTGAAATTGATTCTTTGACTCACTATTATGCACTATCAATAAGGAGAATTGTAGGAGATTTGGAGAACACGGAGCTGTTTGAGCAACATGGTTTCACAGAGTGTCAACAGATGAAACCCCACAGCATCGTCTGTGTCCAAAAGGGGAAGATTCGTGGTGCAAGTACTGGTCGAGGAATGCTACAGGCATACAATACACCCACAAGCAATCCTTACCACTTGCTGCAATGGAGGCAGTTAGGCCTATATATAGGAATCTGGCAAATAAAAATCTACTTAGGAAATGCATGCATGGTCTCCCCCAGAATGCAAATGAAAGCTTCAACAGCTGTATAGGGGAGAGAATACCAAAAAGTGTATTTGTTGGGCCGACAATACTGAAAATTGGTGTAATGGATACAATAATAAGATTCAATGATGGTGCAATTTCAAGAATCAGTGTTATGAAGAAATTGAACATCCAGACGGGAAGGAATATGGCTTCAGCTCTAACTGATATTGATAAGCGGTGGGTAACCGAAGCAGAGACGGTTGCAGAAGCTGTTACCAAGGATAAAGAAAAGGATTAAGAGAAATAGTATGGAGGATAAGGAAACAGGAGGACAACTGGAGTATGCATGTTGGAATGTTCTAAAGGAGCACAGTGGTAAGTTAATAAATCTGAAATTCTTCCTTTGCGCTTTACCAAAAACTTGAATTGTCATCATTCAGGTACACTTTTCTCCTAAATGATTGAAGTTAAGCTCATAAAAATTGGTACAGATATTTAGAATGACCTCCTCTAACTCCCTTGCCTACTATTTCCTGAAAAATTAATAGCATGAAGATGATGTCGTCGGTGATATTTGAGCTACATTTTTAAATATTTTTGTTGTAGTAAAATAACTTACTTGCCTTTGCCACATATCAGCATCAGGGTAGGATATTTGTAGGCATAAACCACTTATGTGAATGTTGTCTGTACTGTCTTTTTTTCCAAGCTGTTCAGCCAGTGGATCCAAAGAGAATGGTACCGCTGTGAATTGTGTTCCGTTTTTTATACTATTATAAATATTGCTGTCAGTACAAAAATATAATAAACATCTCAATGATTTTTGGGAAATGCTTTGACTAATGACCCCAATTGCGTGTAAGAGCTTTAAGCTATCTCTCATTAATAGATCAGTTGCACTATGAGGGTGAATATAATGCTAAAAATGCAGCCAATTCTGGGGCGTGTCCCCTTAAAACATCAATGTAGGCCTGTGCTGTGATAGTGCCACGCAAAACAACAAGCAGTGCTAGCTCCCTCCATGAAAAACACGACCACACCGTAACACCACCGCCTCCGAATTTTGCTATTGGCCCTACACACGCTGGCACATGACGGTCACCGGCCATCCGCCATACCCACGCCCTGCCGTCGGATCGCCACATTGTGTACCGTCATTTCTGACTCCACACAACGTTTTTCCACTGTTCACTCGTCCAATGTTTACGCTCCATAGACTAAGCGAGGCGTCATTTGGCATTTGCCGCCGTGATGTGTGGCTTATGAGCAGTCGTTCGACCATGAAATCCAATTTTTTTCACCTCCCGCCTTAGTACTTGCAGTGGATCCTGATGCAGTTTGGAATTTCTGTGTAATGGCCTGAATAGATGTCTGCCTATTACACATTTTGACCCTTTTCAACTGTCGGCGGTCTCTGTCGGTCGTCAGACGAGGTCGGCCTGTACGCTTTTGTGCTGTAAGTGTCCCTTCACGTTTCACTTCACCATCACATCGGAAACAGTCGACCTAGGGATGTGTAGGAGAGTGGAAACGTCGCGTACAGACGTAAGACACAAGTGACACCCAATCACCTGACCACGTTCGAAGTCCGCGAGTTCTGCGGAGCGCCCCATTCGTCCCTCTCAGAATGTCTAATGACTACTGAGGCCGCTGATACGAGTACCTGGTGGTAGGTCTCAGCACAATGCACCTAATATGAAAAACGTATGTTTTTGATCACATAGTGTATCTAGGTTCAAATGGCTCTGAGCACTATGGGACTTAACATCTATGGTCATCAGTCCGCTAGAACTTAGTACTGAAACCTAACTAACCTAAGGACATCACACAACACCCAGTCATCACGAGGGAGAGAAAATTCCTGACCCCGCCGGGAATCGAACCCGGGCGTGGGAAGCGAGAACGCTACCGCACGACCACGATCTGCGGACCTAGTGTATCTTATGACTGAATTGAGTTAGAGACTTAAGATTTTTGGACTAGCATGGAACTATAGACCGTAATGTGTTGTATCAGTTTAAACTTGATACGTGCACCTGTTCTTGAGGAAGAGGGTTCTGGACGGACGGACGGACAGACAGAGACACAGACGAACAATGAAGTGATCGTATAAGGGTTCCGCTTTTACAGATTTAGGCACGGAACCCTAAAAATAAAGTTGTGAAAATTTCCAGCATTAACCATTGTTCCCAGAGCACTGATGTGGTAGCAATGATCCGTCATTTGGTGCTATCGTTCTTAAATGGTTAACGATAGAGGCGACAGAACCGACGGTAACTCCAGTTTCCTGGACTAATGCCAAATCAGTCTTCAACTGCGATTCTGGACCTGAGAAATCGGAGCGCTGCTCGTAAACCTTTGAGGGGTGTTGACGGCAGGTCTCGGTGCCCTCGAGAAGCAAAGCTGATAGTTTCCGATTTGGGAGCGAATGCTGAGATTTAGCCGGCACGTGGGCGCTTGTGGGGTTGGTTAGCTGTGGCCGGGACGGAAGTCCAGCAACGTCGGCCGGTGTGGAGCGGGCCTGCGATCCAGGAAGGGAAGCCGCGGTCTGCAGCGGCCGCGGGTGCCGAGCCGCGCCCGGCGCCCGGGCTGCTGGCCCGTCTGCCCGCCGCTCTCCCGTGGCGTGCGCGCAGCTCGGCGCCTGCGCCCATGTCGTCGTGTAAGCGGCCTCGAACGGCGGCTGCCTGCCCCTCACTACTTCGGTGCCGAGCACCAAACACACTGCGGATTTACGGGCGTCGGGCGTAATACATCGGTTTGCCACTTTCTCGCTGCCGCGTGTGGGAAGCGGCGCCCGTATACACACTACGTCCGTCGCGTCGCTGTCGGTGTGGGCGCCGAAGTGAAGGCGTCACGTTAGCGCGGTGTTCAGCTGTGGCGACAAGATGTCGGTCGTGTACATACGGTGCAATATTTGCGAATGGCTGCCTTGTGTAGCTCGAGTACGTCTTTAACAACTTTTTAGACAGCCGTTTGTTACCTCAAATGTAGGTGGCCCGGATGCTCCATTCTCCGCCGCGCTCTAACGTCCAACTATGTGGACTCGGTCCCGTCATGCGGGGAGTGCTAAATGAAAGATCGCAACTTGTACTCCGAGCTACGAAATGACTTGGAATAGACTGTCGTTTCAGCTCTTCTATATTTTAAAGTTCATTACTTCTCATGAGCATATACTACAGTATACTACATCAGTGATAACAGACATAACGTCTGACAGGCAGTGGTCCATTAAGAGGTAATTCATTTGTGTGGATGGTGGCGCGTGTTGCGGGCAGCCCGTGGCGCTAGAGCTACAGTTGCCGTTAAACTGTGTACACCAGTGTGTGGAGCTTTCGTACAAGTGACTGGTCAGTTTTCTTTGCCTTAGTCGGTTGAATTTAGTGATTAGCGTGGCTCGACGCTTGTCTAACTGTGCCTGTTATCCGTGTGTTTTACATGCCGCAAAGAACTGTTATGAGTTATTGAAATTTTAAATTGTCAATCTTCCCGCCATTCCATTACCGTTAAATGCAAGGTGAGGCAAAAGTCCGTCAACATTTTAAAAATTAACAACTTCACAGAATAATGCAGGTAGAGAGGCAAAAACTGACGCACGTGCCTGAAATGACATAGAGATTTATTGCAACCAAAAAAGTCCACAAAACGAGCAACGCATGGCGCTTCGTATGGGACAAAGACAAACGTTAACATGACAAGATTTTTTTTTTTTTTTAGCAAAGACGATGTTCTTTATAACTAATGCTTTGCATATCGGCCGTCATTTGTCAACATTACGTCGAATCGGGACTTAACGCTGTGAACTGCACCGTATAGCTTTTAAGTAGGCATGGGGAGAAATTACTGTGGGATGTTGCCTTCCAGCAGCACTAATGAGGTCGGACGATTGCCACTTCTGGAAACACCACAGCCAGCAACCACAGGCAATGAGGTCTGGGGCCGGGGAGGCCCGGCACGACTGAAGCGGCGACACGATGTGCGCAAAACTTTCCACGTGTAGGAGTGTGGGGTGGAGCGCCATCCCGCACAACAGTCGTACCTTCCGGCAGGTGTTTACCGCCCAGGCTAGGGGTAATACACTCCTGGAAATTGAAATAAGAACACCGTGAATTCATTGTCCCAGGAAGGGGAAACTTTATTGACACATTCCTGGGGTCAGATACATCACATGATCACACTGACAGAACCACAGGCACATAGACACAGGCAACAGAGCATGCACAATGTCGGCACTAGTACAGTGTATATCCACCTTTCGCAGCAATGCAGGCTGCTATTCTCCCATGGAGACGATCGTAGAGATGCTGGATGTAGTCCTGTGGAACGGCTTGCCATGCCATTTCCACCTGGCGTCTCAGTTGGACCAGCGTTCGTGCTGGACGTGCAGACCGCGTGAGACGACGCTTCATCCAGTACCAAACATGCTCAATGGGGGACAGATCCGGAGATCTTGCTGGCCAGGGTAGTTGACTTACACCTTCTACAGCACGTTGGGTGGCACGGGATACATGCGGACGTGCATTGTCCTGTTGGAACAGCAAGTTCCCTTGCCGGTCTAGGAATGGTAGAACGATGGGTTCGATGACGGTTTGGATGTACCGTGCACTATTCAGTGTCCCCTCGACGATCACCAGTGGTGTACAGCCAGTGTAGGAGATCGCTCCCCACACCATGATGCCGGGTGTTGGGCCTGTGTGCCTCGGTCGTATGCAGTCCTGATTGTGGCGCTCACCTGCACGGTGCCAAACACGCATACGACCATAATTGGCACCAAGGCAGAAGCGACTCTCATCGCTGAAGACGACACGTCTCCATTCGTCCCTCCATTCACGCCTGTCGCGACACCACTGGAGGCGGGCTGCACGATGTTGGGGCGTGAGCGGAAGACGGCCTAACGGTGTGCGGGACCGTAGCCCAGCTTCATGGAGACGGTTGCGAATGGTCCTCGCCGATACCCCAGGAGCAACAGTGTCCCTAATTTGCTGGGAAGTGGCGGTGCGGTCCCCTACGGCACTGCGTAGGATCCCACGGTTTTGGCGTGCATCCGTGCGTCGCTGCGGTCCGGTCCCAGGTCGGCGGGCACGTGCACCTTCCGCCGACCACTGGCGACAACATCGATGTACTGTGGAGACCTCACGCCCCACGTGTTGAGCAATTCGGCGGTACGTCCACCCGGCCTCCCGCATGCCCACTATACGCCCTCGCTCAAAGTCCGTCAACTGCACATACGGTTCACGTCCACGCTGTCGCGGCATGCTACCAGTGTTAAAGACTGCGATGGAGCTCCGTATGCCACGGCAAACTGGCTGACACTGACGGCGGCGGTGCACAAATGCTGCGCAGCTAGCGCCATTCGACGGCCAACACCGCGGTTCCTGGTGTGTCCGCTGTGCCGTGCGTGTGATCATTGCTTGTACAGCCCTCTCGCAGTGTCTGGAGCAAGTATGGTGGGTCTGACACACCGGTGTCAATGTGTTCTTTTTTCCATTTCCAGGAGTGTATATCAGCGTAGCTCGCACCCATCACGCTGACAGTCCGAAAAGCAGCACCCCTCGTATACCCAAAGAAAAAACATCCGATCACGACTAATGTGGTACATCGACACCACCCCGTGACTTTCTCGTCATGCAGAGGAGTTTCCACAACAGTTCTAGGATTTTCGGTAGCCCGAATTCTGCAGATGTGAATGTTGACAGCCCCTCAGAGTGAGAAATAGGCTTCCTCGGTCCACAACAGGTTGGTCAACCAGTCGTCACCTTCCCCCATTCCTTTTTCCTGGTCAAGTCAGCATGCTGTGACTCCCTCTCTCACTGCAGCACATTTTATACGCGACTCTTACGCGGCGTCACTGACGTCTTGCTGTCCCGCGCCATCTGGCGGCCGCTTTTTTCACTCACTTTTCGTTTCAATGACACCCCTTGTCATTTCAGACATGTCTAGTTTTACCTGTCTACCTAGATTATTATGTCAGCTAGTGGATTTTTAAAAGTTAAGTTCTGTATATATGAGTAGTGGAACAGAGTATATATTGTAGCGCATTTTGTTACTGCGGTTTACCTACATCAGTGGCAGGTATGCACTCAGGGGCAAACCTAATGTTCTCCTTTGATTGACAGGTACTTAAGCTATTGTTCTCGTTTGAATTTCTTTTGATTGACAGACGCTTAGCCTATTGTCCCCCCCCCCCCACCCCACCTCCCCCTCAGGAAACCTACCCCCTCACTGCTACAGGTAGTTTCAAGTCCGAGTTATTGGAATACTTCCTCTCACTCTTATCAAGTTGATTGATTACTTAATTAAACTGATCAATTAATTAACCGCTCACCCACTGGTACCCCCCTCCCCTCCCCAAAAAATGGCAGGAAGTTCAAATTCCATCAGGACAATGCAACATACACCGCTACCTCCACTAACCTAGCAAATTGCGGGAAAAAAGGGCACTCGGGCTACCTCCACTAACCTACATCATCTGACCTCCACCTCTGTCTAGGAACTGCCGGGAGAAGGACTCGGCGTGTGTTGGACGTAAGTCTTTATTTTCAGTCTGTATTTAAAAAATTAGAGGCAGTACCGCCACCAACTCTGTTATGTCTGGAGTCCAAATTCACACAGTACTGCCACAAGAGAGCACTGTCATCCCTTCCACGACGTAATCTAAGATGCTGGAGAGCAAGGATCTCATAACAGGAAATTCAAAGGGGATACTGTTTATTTATAAAAACTTCAATTTGTGGAGGTTGGATTTCTCTTCTCATCATTCTCTGCCACTTGGAAACACGTAGGTCTTGTACGAAGTAATTACAAGGGGCAAATACATTGCATAACCTAATGATCGGCCCTGTACTCTGGGTGTCTTAACCTAATGTTTGGTCCTTTGTCAGCACAACCTATTGTTCTGTTTATGATTTTTCCTTGGCACCCCCATTTCCTTAAGCTATTGTACAGCCTTTGATACCAAATTAAGTAATTAGTTACATCCTCCCACAACTTTCCAGTACACTTTTCGAAAGTCACATGATTTTGAACGCCATTCCTGTCGAAATACGTGTTCACCTAGGCACTGCAGCTCGCGTGATGACGCATAGGTGCAGTGCAGGTCCAGTGCCGAGAGAGTTGTGCCCATGCTTTCCAGAATAGCACAGGGTGCATTGCTCCTAGCAATACTAATGGGACAGCCCGTTCGTCACTGAATTTACCCGTCAAACTGCTCCTACTGCCTGTGTGGGAGCACTGTCTGCCATTGTCTTCTGCAGATGAGACTTTCAGCGGCAAAATTATCTTGTACAGATCGCTACATTGCACTGACAATTAAACCCCGCAAATACAAAATTGTTAAGGCTTTCGTGGCCACTTGTTGACATAACCCCACAAAGTTGTCCACAGATCGTCAAATACATACAAGACTCACAAGAATAGGGGGAGCCAGAAACATATTTACCAGTGTAACTAAACTTCAATATTACAATTGCTGCTTCAGTCTGACACTGATCGATGTACACGTAATGTCTCCTCTTGATGGCTGTGATTCTGCAACGAATCTCAGTATCTATAGCACACATAATTTTCAACGTAAAAATCTCTCTAATACCCTCACTTATCGATGTGCTGAATCTATACTTGCCTCGCAATAGGACACACACTCATCTTCTCTGGTCATGCCACAATGTAAGCCACAGTAACATTACACTCCAATATAGGCACATTTTACACAAACAGTGCAGTTATCTTTTATATGTGTACAGTGCCCCCCCCCCCAAAAAAAAAAACTATGGTATGCCTACACTCACACCAGCTATATGTCTCGATTCTCCTCAGTCCTAGGAAATTATCTAACAAAGTCTTCGAATCAGCACTTCTGGAAGATGCTGCATCCTGCCAAGATTGTGTCAAACAAGTGTTATGAAGGACAGGTGACCGGTACTATGTGTGATAATGAATGCCACATCTGCGGATGTAATTCTTGGAAAGACATCACCGACACGTGTTGGTGTACTGTAATCAACATCACTTATGTTGATAGAACAACAAGGAAAAGGCGAGGGTACGCTTAGGGGTGCCGATGAGGGGACGTCCTGCTAAGTGGCCTACAGATCGTCAAATACTGAAAGACTCTTACTCAATTACACCGCTCTGCCACTGAGGGCAGGAGCTCGAATATTAGAGGACGAAACCGATTTCCAACCCGGAAATATACCACGGCGTACTGTGTCAATGTAGTAAACACATTTGTATCCTACACCGTACAAAATCGCCCCTTTTACATCGTTAATATAGCTATCGACCGCCAGACACTCATACATATACCGCGAAGACAGACAGCATAAGCACATGCACCGTAGGGATACTCCTCGCTGCACTAGATATTTCCTGGCGGTCATCCACACCGAAAGTATAGCCAGAGCCCTCTCAGTGGACCGAAGTCACTCTCAGAACTGTTCGACAAATTCGGGGTCGGCACAAACGCGTTACTGCTTCTGGTCCGCACCTGCTTGCTTGCTTTCTTGCTTTTCTACATCCATCTCCAGACTCTGGGATTACAAGAACACACGTATTTTCACACGGTTTGCCATCATATTATACCATTTACACGATACGTCTCGATATTAAGCACATGGCAATATCCTACCGATCGCTCGCGCAGCATCTCCAAAGATACAGACTGGAAATTATTTCTTTACAAACGTTTACTTTAGCTAGGTGATGCGTGTTGTAAAGCACTTAGAAACTTATCCCATCTGTGAAGACCTTTACGTGAGATCTCGAAAAAAATAGAGGAAACCGATATCTCCTCTCGCAAATACCAGTGTCGGTGATGTAACAGATTCCAAATCACCCCCTATAATTTACCAAGTCAAATAAGGTCTTTCTCATATATAGAGAATCGGCAAACGTGTCTTCCACCTATTAGATGCACACACGAGAATCGATGTTCCTTCAACTAAATAAAGGTGCGAAATGTGCAGAAGCATTTTCAACCAGACAATGCACGTGGAAGGGAATAATGGTCCAGCACAAACACACGCCCATATTGAATCTTCTCAAATTTCCACACGATCATGAAAGCTATCCAACACATAAGTATTAGTTCGCTATTTGGCTGTCTAGAGGACAACAGTTAAATCAGCTACATTCCTACACTCCAACAGACCTTTCCATTTGGACGGCTCCTACCGTTAATGGGAAATGTGAATCATTCCTGTGATAGGTCACCGGCGCTGAACGCCAAGCATGCATATACAGAATTGTCCTAGGAAAAATAACCGGCCTCATTATAATTTATCGCTGTACCTACAACTAGATGTTACAATTGCAGTAACAGTTGAACGACATTCGACAACGAGCGAGGTATCGGAATTACACCCTGCTGATGGCTGTGGCTCTGGAAATAGAAATATCGGTACAATTTTTATGACTTGACATACTCTTCCCTTTGCTATCACAGTACTACATGTCAAATCCATACCTTCCTTAAGACTGGACATAGTCATTTCCTTTGCCCATGTCAGAACATAAACACATACTTTATAAGCCTGATGCACAAGGCGAAACTATCATGCACCACCTATTACTAAGTATAATACTTCATCAATAACTGATTGCTCGTTATACGAAATGATACTGACCTAAAATCAATGATGGATGGACATGTCTCAAAAGTTTTTCATGTGAGTGCTACCACCATGTATTAGAAACAGAGCCATAATCGTCTTACAGACCGCTATATGTAAAAAAAAAAAGAAAGCCCCAATCATATTACCATCACAAACGGTGCATTCAAGTATCCATGTTAAAAGCTATACCGGCTTTATATATCCACGTATGGCATTACCTACGAATGTCATGGTTTTTCCAGACAAATACCGTGACACTGAATAGAGACAGTGTATGTCGGAGTGTATATTATCACACCAGCAGTGCGGTTACACGTCGCTGATGGTGCACCCTCGCAATAAAATTGATGAATTTTGGAAGTGATTCGGCTACGGAACGTGGTATGAAACCGGTATTTGTAACTCCCTCACGCCGCTGCCACTAGATATTTTTCTAGTATTTGTAATGCATTCTGTCTCGATACCATGTCAGAGGTTCTGCAATATATCCACGGACTTATAGGCGATGACAGATTGAGAAGGATCGCAAACAGTAGTAGATGGTGTGATGATTGAGGTAGTAAGAAATGCACACTAGCTTTTCAGATCTCTAGTGCTATGCATTTGGTAGAAATGATGTCTGTGATTTGGAATCAAGCCTCCCATTTAACCACATACCTGCACTGAAACCTATGGAGAAGTCCTTTGTTTCCAGCCAATAGTGAATCACATTTCTGGAACACTCATATCTTGAGCCACCTTTCTCGAACCTATCTGCTACAGTAAAATTCCAACATGGTTTTAGGTAGCCCCTATGCAACTACCCCTCAGACTCTGCGCTACCGTCCCTGCAGCTTTGTGCATGTGATTGTTCCAATGTAAGTCGGAGAAAGCTTTACCTGCCACCTGCAGCAATCCGTGTAGAAACATGCTAAGCTGTATTACTGCAACAGCAGTGTGTTTTAACCATTCTATGGAAACGGGAACTAAGAAAGGACAAGGATTTTTGCAACTGCACTTTGGTGCATCCGCAAAAGTACTACAGATCCCCGTCCATTCACATCTATCTCCCCAACATGCAACCTTCGTTATTCTGTAGCACCCACCAGAGAAAAATTACGAACTATAAAAGCTCAAATAACTTCATCAGATACAGAACTAGATAAGATTTTCATTCCATCTCTCTCCTCCCATATATCGAAAACAAATACTGCATGCATGCAGGCATCGAGGACATGTGATGATCCTATTAGATATACAGATATTGATCCACTGCAGAGACCAGCTTAAAGTTTCACCAGCTGTACTGTAGGAGGATGATCGAATCCCACAGACTACGCTGTAAGTCGCAAGAGACGCCTCCTGCGGCCCTGTCTCGTTGTTTGAAACATTGTTTTTTTTCCAGCTCTAACATGCTTTGTACACTGCCAAACATTTTGTTTTTCTGACACGACTTTGAGGTCTGTGTCAAGTTCTAAACCTACATTTAAAAAGTTCTGATCCATGGCCTCTCGCAGACAACAAGGACTTCACCCCAAAGTACAGTTATCCAAGATGTCCCAATTTGACATGATTGACATCACTCAAGATGGCTGCTGTGACGTCAGCTGATGATGTATTTGATGTCATTCATTAAGATGTTCTGATCCACAGCCTGTCACAGACAACATCACCCCAAAGTACCATTATCCAAGACGTTGCACTGTGACGCGATTGACATAATGCAAGATGACTGCTGCGATGTCATCTGACGATGCGATTGACGTCATTCAAGATGGCTGCTGTGTCGTCACCTGATGATGCGAGTACCGTTACCCGAGACTGCTGCAAAGTACCACACCTCCCTGCCAAGCCCCACTGGCGGGAAGTTTCAATTTTGGAGGGAAGATAGGTCAGTTGGGGTACCTTTAAATGTCGCACAGTGTAAAATACATTGTTACTGCTGTTACCATAACACATCGCACACACTGGATGATTTTAAATAAAAGTCATTTACAACATAAGGAAATTCGAAGAGTTTTGCGGCATTGGCGTGGGTTTGCAAACTACATAGAAACTCATCTGTCACATTGGCGGAATAACTGATTGTTCTGCGTTCTGTTTCGACTGATTCCTTACATTGTACTCATGTACGCGACAAGCGTTACCAGTCAGTCATTATGTGGTAACCAACAGCGTGCCAGCGGATGGATGCGATGGAAAACACCCCCCGATGTATTGAAATAATGAGCATTACAGTTGATTGTGTGAACAATTTTACCAATTTTACAGTAATTTCAGCACCAACCAGTGATGTGACAGCGTGTTTCCCCAGTTTCAGTATCGTAGCTAAACCACCCCCTTCCCACTTCGCGAGTATCATTGTGAATGTGGATAGATGACTGCGCAGTACGTCCATTCATCGTTAATTCCCGAACACATCAATCACCAAAATAGACAGCGCCCCACATATTTCTAACACGTCAAGCATAGTGCTTAATTTACGATCTATCTCTATGCTGATGGGAGTCACAGAGCATTCTCGCAGTCTTAGGGTAAAATTAGAGACTGAAAGACACCCCTCACACTATCATTGACCAACCCGCCCTGCAGCACCGTTACCGATTTAATCTGCAATCGGTCAGAAGTAGGCCGCTACATTCCGCATCTCGTCAATGAATGGAGCTTGTCGACTCCTCGCCCATCCAAGTGCACAAGATTTCTCGAGATGCGCCCATGTCGAGGTGGTCAGCACTCCTCACGTATGAACAGTAACAGATTTGAAAGTGTTGTGATGTAACAGCAGACGGTGAAGAAGAACAAGAAACGGATGACTTTTATGCGCGATGGAGCTACAAACGGATGGAGTTCGAAGCACTTTTACAAAAATCAACCAAGCTATCAGTTTTAAAGTATTATTCCAGAGTCTAGGAACAGTACCTGGAAGGTATTGGTAAGAGAGAACATAAACACATGCACTCCTAAGGCTGCAATGTTCCGCATTTAAAACGCACATAATAATAGATCGCATGTGTTTCCGACCTATCTATCAGTCGTATGGAATGTAGCGCTGTTAATATTCCAATGTCAGAAACATATTTCAAGAGCATGACATACATCCTTCTTCCTGGTTTCTCTACGATAAACTATGTTATCGAGCTGTAAAACGAAAAAACCACCTTCTTAAAACATTGCTCTGTGTGATACGGGCACAATATAGCTTTCCAGAGATGTATAGCGTACACGGTTCACATCCAATCACGCTTCAGAAATTATACTATGCCTGCAACAGCCCTATATAAAATTATCGGTAGCTACTGGGAATACCTCTTACAAGAAAACAGATAAACGCACAGCGGCAGCATCCGACATGTGAAAATTACAAGTCATTTCGCCACTATCACTGTAAACAGCACATCTGTCATGCAAATGTTTACACGGGGATTGCAGTGCCTCACAAACACCCATCACTACCTTAGTTATGAAGCTGAAGTCTCGATTTTACACACAAGATGCGACAGGAGGATGGAGTACATGGCATAAATCATAGTTCGTTTAGAGGAATGTGTCACGTTTTATCACACATGAGGTGGAAGTCCTCTGATGACCGACAGGTTTACCGTTAACGACCGCAAGTAGACAGTGCTTTAAATCACATACAGAACACATGACAGTGTACGAGTCGAACGCAGGCTATGTCACGCGACTGATGCATCCTGACAGAACAGTGGAAAAACTGACCCGCAGCAACTTCTCCCTCTCTAGAAGAGCTGAGGAAGCTCGGCAGCTTGAGTCCGTACGCTGCAGGCTCAGGAAAACGATCGACGAAGGTATGACGCGAGCCACTTCCCTGTTGTCTAGCAGAACGGTGACCTCGTCTGGATCTTCACTCCTGTTCGGAAGATTGGTCTCTCCTCAGGCGCTACTTTGGACCTTTTAAGGTTGTAAGATAGTTGTCTGATGTTGCTTATGAAGTTGAAGATTTCCTACCAACACAAGATGACGAAAGATCAGACATACAGTCCACGTCCTTCAAGTGAATTCCTATAAGGATCCCGCAACCCAGGGTAAATTCGAAGCTCCAGAGACAGGCAACAAGCGGAAAGGTGACGAAGAGCGTAGCAGCAAAGGAAGTTCTGCGAAGATCACCGCCAGGGCTGACACTCTACCATTAAATTGTACCTCGTTACAGCTCCACCTCAATCGATCACCCCATCCACTCTCTGTAATCGTTTAACTCCGAAGCATGTAATTTTAGAGGCGAATGGTTCAGTGACTTCCTGAAAGCCGTCAAATACAGTAGTCAACTCGCGTGTATCACTGGACCCTCAATACACATACAGTATAATGCTCCCTCGACGGAGAAAAGAAATTGACTGCTTCCCTAATTCCCTTCGCTTCCATGTCGACGTTTTCTCGGATTGCTCTTGCTGCCGCATACTTGTTCCCATGTACAAACTGCTCTGCGCCAACAAGAATTGTATAGTACAGGTGAGTTTTGAACTTACGACCCTCCATGCAACAGTCTGGTAGCATAACCACTACACCACGGTTTCTGCGACATTGCTCCCTCCTTAAGAGAAGAGCGTCTTGCTGTTACGTCCACCTAGTGCGGGAACAAGTCATCGGTCCTGCATACTCCGACTCCCGATGACTGATGTTCGCCCTGGCGGCGACCTTCGTAGAACTTCCTTTGCCGCTACGCTCTTCGTCACCTTTCCGCTTGTTGCCTGTCGCTGGAGCTTCGAATTTACCCTGGGTTGCGGGATCCTCGTAGGGATTCATTCGAAGGACGTGAACCGTATGTCTGAGCTTTAGTCATCTTGTCTTGGTAGGAAATCTTCAACTTCATAAGCAACATCAGACAACTATCTTACAACCTTATAAGGTCCAAAGTAGCGCCTAGGGAGAGACCAATCTTCCCAACAGGAGTGAAGATCCAGACGAGGTCACCGTTCTGGTAGACAACAGGGAAGTGGCTGGCGTCATACCTTCGTCGATCGTTTTTTTGAGCCTGCAGCGTGCGGAGTCGAGCTAGCTGCCGAGCTTCCTCTGCTCTGGTTAATACCTGGCCGCACGCCTCACGCCCACGCACCATGAAAAATGGCGTAAATCCTGTGGTGTCTTGTTTGGCGGTGTCGGAGGCAAACGTCACGAAAGGTAGCATCTCATCTCAGCTGCTCTGCTCAACACTGACCAACATAGATAGCATGTTGGCCAAAGTTTTATTAAGGCGTTCAGTAAGCCCGTTAGTTTGCGGATGGTAGGCAGTCGTCATGTGATGAGTAATGTTGCACCGACAGTTTATCTCTGTCACAAGATTAGATTGAATAACTTGCCCTCGATCCGTAATTAAAGACCTTGAGGCACCGTGTTTTAATACAACGTCTTCCACGATGAATTTGGCAACCTCGAATGCTTCGGCCGTTTTCATACCTTTTGTAATGGCATAGCGTGTCAGATAGTAAGTCCAAACAATAATCCATCTATTGCCACTAGCAGATGTTGCAAACCGTCCGAGGAGGTCACTCCCAACACGCTGGACAGGCGTTTCATCTGGTGGAATTGGTATGAGTCGGCCAGGTGGTTTCTGAGGAACTGCTTTTCTCCTCTGGCACTCTCGACAGTGGGACACATAGTGACGGACACTCCTAAACAAACCTGGCCAGAAAAATCTCTTGTGGATTCTATCGTAGTTCTTAATGAATCCTAAATGTCCGGCCTCAGGTGTGTCATTGAATTTCTGTAGAACGTCTAAGCGCATCTTTCCAAACGGATTAACTACCTTTCACATCCTCGGACCAGTTTAAGGCAAGCATAATTTGAGATATCTTGGCGTCCTTCTTCTGCTCGGCAGAGAGATCCTGGAGTGCAGCGACACAGCCACTGTCTTCATTAAAGTCTTTATGGTCTTACACAATGTTTCTTGAGAGACAGTTGGCATCTTGGTGATTTCTTCCACATTTGAACACTATGGTAGTGTCATACTCTTGAAGACGTAGGGCCCCCCCTGGCGAGTCGTCCTGTTGGATCCTTAAGACCTGTCAACCAACAAAGTGAATGATGGTCTGTAACAACTGTGAATGGCCTTTCATAGAGATACTGTCGAAATTTGCAGATGGCACAGATCACAGCTAGGCATTCTCTTTGTGTAGTTGAGTAGTTTCTCTCGGCTTTTGCAAGTGTCCTAGAAGCATAGGCTATACCCTTCTGTTTTCCATCCAAAATTTGCACCAGAACAGCACCGATCCCATACCCACTGACATCTGTGTGTAGTTCTGTAGATGATCTCTCATCATACAGACCAAGTACAGGGTCGATAGTGAGAGCTATTCGCAGCACATCGAAAGAATCTTTTGAGCACCACCCCAGATAAATTTAGCATCGGCTTTTAACAACTCTTGGAGTGGCCTGTCTTTGATACAAAATGATAAAACGACGGTAATAAGACCATAATCTCTAATACTTTAGCAGTTGGTTCAAGTGGCTCTGAGCACTATGGGACGTAACATCGGAGGTCATCAGTCCCCTACTACTTAAACCTAACTAACCTAAGGACATCACACACATCCATGCACGAGGCAGGATTCGAACCTGCGACCGTAGCAGCAGCGTGGTTAAAACGAACTGAAGCGCCTAGAACCGCTCGGCCACAGAGGCCGGCCTTATGAGTAGGGAATTCCGTTATAGATCTCGCCTTTTCTGGGTCTGGCTGCACAGCTTCGTTTCACACAAGGTGTCCAAGTATTCTGATGTCTTTTGCTCCAAAGAGACACTTTTTTGGATTAAGTTTCAGCTCCCTTGTTGGAGACATTTAAGAACACCTCTCAGTCTTTTACGTGTTCGTCACATGTCTCTGAGAACACTATAATGTCATCTAAATAACAAAGACACATCGTCCACTTCAGGTAACGTAGAAGATTATCCATCATCTGTTCAAAAGTTGCTGGTGCATTACATAAACCAAACCGCATTACAGGTTCTCAGGCGTGATGAATGAAGTTTCCTCACGATTAGCCTCTTCCACTTCGATTTGCCAGTAACCCGAGTACATGTCGATGGTTGAGTAAAACTTCTCCCCCTTCAGACAATCTAGTGTATCGTCAATTCGTGGAAGGGGGTAAACGTCATTTTTATTTATCTTACTAAGGTTCCTCTAATCAACACAAAAGCGCGAACTGCCATCCTTCTTCCTGAAGAGAACCACAGGTGATGACCATGGGCTCAGCGAAGGCTGAACGATGTCATCATTTTCTCTACCTCGTTGCGAATTATTCGACGTTCCGTTGCTGACACACAGTATGCTCTCCGGCTTATTGGTTGATGGTCTCCAGTGCTAATCCGGTGCCTCACCACCGATTTGTCGAATTTGCTCTTCACCTGTGGATTGAAGAATTCAGAAAACTCTTGAAGAATGGCAAGTAGCTTCTTCTGTGTTTCCTTAGAAGTGTTAGTCGAGCTAGAGGATCTTGTCTCGTAGTGGTAGCGCTAATTTCGCCCACAGACTCGACATGGGAGGTTTCTATGACGCTCAGCTGTTCTGCAATTAACGGCCCAGCGTTTGCTACGCACCTGTGTCTTGGAAGGATCTGTGGTTCTCAGCGACAGTTAACTATCCACAATTCACCGAATCCGTTCTTAAACAAGACGACAGAGGCTGGGTGACCAAGTTATTCTTCAGTCGTATGCTTCTCTTACATTCCACTACAAGATCCAGGGGTTGATGTATGGCATGACATATGACAGTTACCTTTCTACCGCTGACTGCAGGAATGATCGCTTCTTCCAGCACACATAGCCTCCACATCTTCATGTCCACAGTATCTCATCTCGTCTAGCATAATCTCCGAGCGACCACAATCTTTAATTACCTGAGAAGCTTTCAAAAAGTCCAATCCGAGAATGGCCTCATGGCTACACACTTGTAAGACGATGAATTCTAAGGGCTGTGTATGGCCACTTATACTCACGCGAATGGTACATCTTCCTGCAGGTTTTACATATTTCCCATTAGCCACCTTCACCACAGATGTTTTGCTGTCGACAAATACGGTTTTCTGCAACTGGCGACGGTACTTCTCCGAAATGACTGAATATGATGCACCAGGGTCCTCAAGAGCTTGAAATGGTCGGCCATCTATGAGGATATCGACGTAGTTTCCTTTATTCTTGTAGTGATCGATGGCCGAGGATTTTTCTCTTTGGCGGCCTCACCTCCAAGGAAGGTCGCACCCTTTAGTTTTCCTGGATGCGGCTGCTAGGTGATCGGCTGGAGCTTCTAAACGTCGATGGAGACCTTGATCGGCGTGTTGGGGAGCGTCCTCTCCAGCGGCTAGATTTCCGCGATGGTGACCTACGTCGTCTTGCACCCACATCTTCTTGTTCATCTTCGTCGTCCCGGAGTTGGCGTCAGGTAAGATCTGCCTGCTGTCTACTGGCGCGGGCGTCATCAAATATCCGCCGCCCTTCTCGACAATAGCGCACCACATGTCCCGGTCGTCTGCAGTGGAAACATACTGGTTGGTTATCCTGGGTCCCCCAGACGTCAGTCTTCTTTGGTGCCCAAACAGGTTCCCCATGCGGCATTGTGGGAACGTAACTCCGCCTGGGTCTCGAGTTTTTCACCGTTTCAAAGGGAAATGAAGGACGAGAGATTGGGTTCAATGTATGTTCCACTTCCTCCCTTACGACCTCTTGAAGCGTCTCGATCTTTTGGCCGCCATGCAATCCAAGTGGCTTCCGAACTTCCTCTCTCACTATCTGACGAAGAAAACTTGTGAAATTAGTTTCTTCCTCCATCACAGACATCGATACGACGTTTGGAAGCCGTTCAAACTTCTTGCGTGTAATTGTTTTTTTAAATATTTTCAACATTTCGCGGCCCTGTCAGCAACTGTATATACATTAATTTTAATTTTAAAAATCGACAGCCTCAGTTGCACAGATGACCTGACAGTCAGGATAACCCAACCTTCTTCAGAATAAAAGTAATCACCGTTAGTCCACAGTGGACATCGTCAAGATAAAACTACAAATCCATAAATTATTGTCAGACTGTAAAAACTTATCTGAAACTGTCTCGGCCCCATTCCGCGACCGCGATGCGGCAGCCCCGAGTGCTGTACTGGAACTGCAGTTATCCCGACTGGAAACTAAGTAAATCTAGGTAATCTGTGCAACTGAGGTTGTTGATTTTTAAAATTAAAATTACTTCTTTTTTGATGCATTGTCTCGATACACTGTCACCATTTTATGAAGTCGTCTGCTGTCGAAACGTCCTTCCGGAGTAGGGCTTGATACATGTCCTCAGCGACTTCCTTCATGAGATGTGCAACCTTATCTTCCTCCTTCATTCTAGGATCCACTCTTTTACACATCTCCAAGACGTCTTGAATTTAGGATTCTGTAGTTTCTCCTAGAAGCTATGCCATGCACTTTATCTTCAGTCTTGCACTTCTGTCGTTGTGTGTCGCCTAAATACTTGCGCAGTTCCGCCTGGAATACTTCCCAGCTTGTGAACTCCACCTCCTTGTTCTCATACCATTGCTTGGCAGTGCACTCTAAGTAGAAAAATACACTCCTGGAAATTGAAATAAGAACACCGTGAATTCATTGTCCCAGGAAGGGGAAACTTTATTGACACATTCCTGGGGTCAGATACATCACATGATCACACTGACAGAACCACAGGCACATAGACACAGGCAACAGAGCATGCACAATGTCGGCACTAGTACAGTGTATATCCACCTTTCGCAGCAATGCAGGCTGCTATTCTCCCATGGAGACGATCGTAGAGATGCTGGATGTAGTCCTGTGGAACGGCTTGCCATGCCATTTCCACCTGGCGCCTCAGTTGGACCAGCGTTCGTGCTGCACGTGCAGACCGCGTGAGACGACGCTTCATCCAGTCCCAAACATGCTCAATGGGGGACAGATCCGGAGATCTTGCTGGCCAGGTTAGTTGACTTACACCTTCTAGAGCACGTTGGGTGGCACGGGATACATGCGGACGTGCATTGTCCTGTTGGAACAGCAAGTTCCCTTGCCGGTCTAGGAATGGTAGAACGATGGGTTCGATGACGGTTTGGATGTACCGTGCACTATTCAGTGTCCCCTCGACGATCACCAGTGGTGTACGGCCAGTGTAGGAGATCGCTCCCCACACCATGATGCCGGGTGTTGGCCCTGTGTGCCTCGGTCGTATGCAGTGCTGATTGTGGCGCTCACCTGCACGGCGCCAAACACGCATACGGCCATCATTGGCACCAATGCAGAAGCGACTCTCATCGCTGAAGACGACACGTCTCCATTCGTCCCTCCATTCACGCCTGTCGCGACACCACTGGAGGCGGGCTGCACGATGTTGGGGCGTGAGCGGAAGACGGCCTAACGGTGTGCGGGACCGTAGCCCAGCTTCATGGAGACGGTTGCGAATGGTCCTCGCCGATACCCCAGGAGCAACAGTGTCCCTAATTTGCTGGGAAGTGGCGGTGCGGTCCCCTACGGCACTGCGTAGGATCCTACGGTCTTGGCGCGCATCCGTGCGTCGCTGCGGTCCGGTCCCAGGTCGACGGGCACGTGCACCTTCCGCCGACCACTGGCGACAACATCGATGTACTGTGGAGACCTCACGCCCCACGTGTTGAGCAATTCGGCGGTACGTCCACCCGGCCTCCCGCATGCCCACTATACGCCCTCGCTCAAAGTCCGTCAACTGCACATACGGTTCACGTCCACGCTGTCGCGGCATGCTACCAGTGTTAAAGACTGCGATGGAGCTCCGTATGCCACGGCAAACTGGCTGACACTGACGGCGGCAGTGCACAAATGCTGCGCAGCTAGCGCCATTCGACGGCCAACACCGCGGTTCCTGGTGTGTCCGCTGTGCCGTGCGTGTGATCATTGCTTGTACAGCCCTCTCGCAGTGTCCGGAGCAAGTATGGTGGGTCTGACACACCGGTGTCAATGTGTTCTTTTTTGCATTTCCAGGAGTGTACGTTAGACAAACACACGGTGCCATCCCATTTGTTAAATTTGGTGATACGCTCATATACCTTCAGCCAATTGTTTGGATCTTTGCCATCGTCACCAGAGAACCCGAAAAGATGTCTCATGTGGTTCCACACAGTTGCTGTGATCATACTGTCTTCTTCTTCTTCTTCTTCTGTCTCCGGTAGATTGCGATCTGTTGAATATGGCTCGAATTCGGGTTTCTCGCCACGTAAACGGCGGATCTGTCGTGGCCTGATGGGAGTCACTGTGTCGTCGATAATTTGCGCTATCACAAGTTCCAGTACCCGGCACCTCCACCACAATAATGTCACGTACGAGAAGGTGTAATTTGATGATTTATGAACACTAAGCTCACTAAACGAAGGTTTCTTGCGCATACAAGAGGGTGGAGGGAACTGCCTCTGGCCAGAACACATACGTTACATATACAGTTACAGAATATTCCAGTAGAATGATTCTTGACATTTGTGGATACTTCTCGAATGTACTCGAACAGAATACAGAAATTAAAATTTTACAGTGCGGGTAAGTTTTGAACTCATGACACAGACTGATATCGTAACCACTGCACCACGGTTTCTGCCACAACTTTGTGGCAAACCATGCGAAAATACATGTGTTTTTGTGATCCCAGTGTCTGGAGATGGGTGTCGCAAGCAAGCAGGTCTGGACCAGAAACAGTAACGCGTTCTGCCGATCCCGAATTTATCGAACAGTTCTGAGAGTGACTTTGGTCCACTGAGAGTGTGGTTACGCGTAGGGAGTGGATGACCCAGCGGGAAATATCTATTGCAGTGATGAAACATCCAGTGGCGTACCGTGAGGGGAGACTTTGAGATTTAGTCTCCCCTGTATTCCGGCTTAAAAAAGATGCAATAGTAATTCATAACAAAAATATAAACAACTTTCTACTAAGAGCACTAAATGTGCGAAGACATGAGTTTTGTAGCCCGCGCCGCCGCACCCTGAGTATTGGTGTGCCTGCCTGCTTGAGACTCGTCTCCTCTCAGTCTCTGCCTCCCTTCCCTCACCTGGCTGTCTCTGCCTGAGCGTTACTGGTGTTCCCGGCTCCCCTCCACTTTCCCTCTTCCACGAAGGCCGGTGCGCTGCACTTGTTAAAGTGCGCGTCATTTATGTTGGCGGCCGAATTTAGGTTCGTTCTGCGCATCTGACATCAAAAAATACAGTCAGCCAATGAACAGAGAACGACGTTGCCAGATCTCGACTGCAGAGCAGAGCACGGACGAGTGTCTTCAGTTTTAGAAACGTTCAGTCATAAATTAAGTAAAAGAACAAAAGCAATGTCTTGATAGCAGACTTTTTTTTTTGAAAGTTTGGAAAAACCATTCTTTATACCAATTGCTTCATTTTCTATTAATTAATTAAACCAAACAAGCAATAAGACTCTTAATTCAAGCGACAGCAAGGAAAGGTGTTTGTATCAATTTCATGAACCGCTTTTTCGCAATAAAGAACAGCGGTAATTGTTTATTTCCTATTATATTTCGACGAAGTGCGAGTTGTTCATAGGTATATCAACAGTGTTTGTCAGAATTTTGCGTGAGCTGCTCAGTCCTTATGGAGAGACATTGCAGCACGAGCTGCGCTAGTGTAACGGTTAAGGCATGCCGGCACGGTAGCTCAGCGTGTTCCGTCAGACAGCTGGTTGGCCTCTGTAATAAAAAACTGAGTGGAAGGATCAACAACGAACTTGAACGGATGTAATGTGACGTCCGCAACGAACAAACACAACGATCAATAACGAACAAAATGCAAAAAAAAAAAAAAAAAGGCATTGGGTTAATGAACGAAAGGTAATGAGTTCAACCCTTGTGTGATACAAAATATTTTATTTATTTAAAAACAATATCGAAGTGTCTTACTTCATGAATTTTATTCGTTTGAATGCAATTTTTTGAAATTTCTAGTGCTTTGTTCATTAACCCTTTCGCTGCTGCAGTCACGTGCTCCCTGCATTCCGCGCTGTGTGCGATTTTGTCATCACTGCACTGCTCGCCTGTGCAGACACATGGTGTTTCCGACTGCTTTGACACTCTTATCATTCGATTTCACAAAAACTATTTGGCCCAAAAATTAGATTTTTACACATCTTCTTGACTGATACCTTCCCCCCACAAATGACTTAATTTTGTTTCGATGTTCAACCCAGTTATTGTGCAGCATTAAATGTAGTAAACCATTGCACGAAATTTTGAAGAGTTTGCAGAGGTAAAAAGTCCATAGTGTATACTTTCCGTATGGTCGATTTTAGTTGCCACAATGTTGAGAATGAAATGTGGACAAGGTACCTAAATTTCATATAAAATTTACTGTATAAAAATATCTCATTTAATTTAAGTACCACATAGGTGTCGTATGTAATATTGAGAAATATTCCGTCTTTCGCGACTGTAATAAAAGTTTTATTTACACCGGGCGCGTTTGGCTTTATTTTAAAGCACTTCAATCAGTCAATGGAAGTGGGGGGAAGGTATCAGTCAAGAAGATATGTAAAAATCTAATTTTTGGGCCAAATAGTTTTTGTGGAATCGAATGATAAGTGTGTCAAAGCAGTCGGAAACACCATGTGTCTGCACAGGCGAGCAGTGCAGTGATGACAAAATCGCGCACAGCGCGGAATGCGGGGAGCACGTCTCTGTAGCAGCGAAAGGGTTAATGCGGCCGTGGTGGGTTTACTTCATAAACTGCGCGCTCCCCCCCTAAACGTAAGCTTGCGAACTATACTATACTATGGCGCTGCTTCTCTTGGCGCGTGCGTCGTGTGCAACTGGCAACGCAGCAATCTCCAGCGTCTGGGCGGTCATGCGCGAGCCGCCAAGATAAAAGAATTCAACTATAGCAGGTATCGAGACTAGTCTGCCGCTTCTATGCTGGCTTTTAACACGGAAGTGAACAGTCGCGCGGTTTGTGTTCACAGTCATTCTTGTGCGATTTTTGTGCATATTTTCGTTGTGTCGCCAACCTTGCAGATTTTTTATTAATAACGCTTATTTCTACATTAACGTACGAAGAAAAGTAAGAATTGAAGGACAAACGACCTACTACTACACTCAGTGTAGTTTTAAGTGAAGCCAAACAAAAACGCACTTTTCAGACAGCCTGGTACGAAAAGTATGCTTTGCTGACTGCGAACGCAGTTAATAACAGATTATATTGTTATATATTTTTCCTTTTCGGTGGTGAAAAGGAATGAAGCAATGAGGGCATTTGTACAATAAAGAACTTTGACAGGAAAGCACAAAAGCATCGGATATAAAAATGTCACCTGCAGAACAAAGAATAATTTCAGTTATTGGGAAAAAGTAGAATTGTGCACACCCTTTCTGAAGCCGGTCGTCTGACAGCAATAAAATACAACAAACAAGTTGCATCCAGGAGGAGAGTATTGGCTCATCTTATTCAGACAATTGTATTTCTTTGTAAACAAGAACTAGCCTTTCGCGGCCATCGAGAAGACGAATCATCCAGCAACAAAACTATCTGGAATTGTTGGACTTAGTAGCTCAAGGAGATCAGTTAATCTGAGACCATCTGTCATCATCTTCAACCTTTAAAGGAATTTCTCGAGATATACAGAATGATGTAATAGAAATGATAACTCTGGTAGTTAATGAGAAAATACAATCTGAAATTCAGAACTGCAATTTCATTTCGATTCAGGCTGATGAAACATTAGACGTGTCATGCAAGAGTCAAATGAGTATAATATTCAGGTACTGTATTGCAGACAAAATTAAGGAAAGATTCGTTGGGTTTTACGATGATTCTGGAGATAGAACTGCTGAAGGTTTGTCAAACATTATTCATGCAGTATTGAAAGAATTGAGTGTGGAAGGAAAAGAAAAACATATGATGGCGCTTCAGTAATGGCGGGCAGAGAAAGAGGACAACAACAATTGGTGAAGCAGTTCTGTCCCTATGCGCTGTTTATTCACTGTTACGCACACCAACCGAATTTGGTACTGTTACACGCCTCCAAAATCATACGACAAGTACGCATGTTTGTAAGTGATCTTACTGCATTCCATTCGTTTTTCTGCTAATCATCAAAACGAACTGTATTGCTAACTGGGAAATGATTTGAACTGCGACATGCAAGCAGCACTAGCTGGAACTTCCTTTCCCTCAGGGCTATATAGTGTTTTTTAACTACATATCTGATGATACACACTGTCAGTGGGAGCCAGAATCTTTGAGCTGTGCCGTGGGAACGAAACGACGGATGGGTGATACGTTTGTCTACTTGCTTTGCTTCTACCGAGGGTGCTTTGATCATCTCTTTGATGTTCTTCAGTCAAAATCCGTCAGTATAACTGCTTGCCACGACGAAATAAGAACTGTTTTGAGAAACTTACCATAATTAAGAACGGAAACATTCGTTGATGAATGCATTAAATGCAACTTGTGTTTGAATGGCAACTTATCATTCTGTGACAGTCAAAAAACATCTCTCAGGGCACTAACTTACGAGATACTGGATTTGCAAATTGTTCAGATGGAAAGAAGGTTTCAAGACTTTCCCCAAATTCAGTTTGTTGAACTTTTGAACGAAAACTGTTTCCCAAACTATCAAAAACAATTCCCAAAGTTGAAACTGCTTCAATTATTAGAACAGTGCACCTTTTTCAAACAAGAACAACTTGAAAATGAACTGTGTAACATAAACGCTGATGAGAAAAACTACTTATCTCCAAGAATCCTCTTAAAGTACATTGCCCACAATGATTTGGACTCCGTTTATGAAGAAACAAAGAAGTTCCTGCATTTGGTTTTGACCCTACCTGCAACTACAGCAAGCAGTGAACGAAGCATGAGTGCTCTTAAACGAGTGAAGAATTGTTTAAGGAATTCAATGTCCAACATCCGGCTGTCGTGTTTGTGCACGTCAGCAATAGAAAAGACACTACTTGGAGAGCTATCCAGTGACCAGATCTTTGTAGAGCGAGTTATAGACTTATTTGTGGAAAGAAAAGACAGGCGCATTGCACTTGTGTACAAGAAAATGTAAGTGCTTCTTCTCTTGCTGCTGGAATTCTACAAATTTGTCATCGTTTCTTGAACAAATTGTTATTATTATTATTATTATTCTTTCCTTTCTCAGACGTTTGTCTGATTAAAAATGGAAAGTAATGCGGACCTTGATCAAGCGTGACTTCCTATTAACTGTACGGTATATGTTACATTGCATTTAGAAACCTTCAGGTAATTGAACAGGTTTCCAGAAATTACTGCAACCAGTCGCCTTTTATGTAGATGTATTTTATTTAACCATGACCGGTTTCGAGCTGCCTAGCAACTCATCATCAGATGGTGTATACATTTAGTGCTTTTTTGTACCCATTGTGTGGGTGGTTGAGTATCTGTGGAAATAAATCTTTTTGCAGGTATATATATCTCTTTTAGGACGTATTTTTGAAACCATTGTGTCTTGTTTTTCACAATTTCACAAGTTAAAACTTTCACTAGATGTATATTACTTTTATGAGGCACTGTTGGAAACATATATCTCGTTTTTCGTAAACATCGCTGAACACACTTAGCCACAGATCTGTGGCTAAGTGTGTTCAGCGATGTTTACGAAAAACGAGATATATGTTTCCAACAGTGCCTCATAAAAGTAATATACATCTAGTGAAAGTTTTAACTTGTGAAATTGTGAAAAACAAGACACAATGGTTTCAAAAATACGTCCTAAAAGAGATATATATACCTGCAAAAAGATTTATTTCCACAGATACTCAACCACCCACACAATGGGTACAAAAAAGCACTAAATGTATACACCATCTGATGATGAGTTGCTAGGCAGCTCGAAACCGGTCATGGTTAAATAAAATACATCTACATAAAAGGCGACTGGTTGCAGTAATTTCTGGAAACCTGTTCACACCACAGTCGCAGTGCTCCACATCCACAATGGATAAAAGTCTTCAGGTAATTGAACATGTATCAATAATTACAGATTTCTGTAGTTGTATATGTAAGTTTGGATGTAGCTGTATTGCGTTGGTGTACTGGTGGATATTGTGTGGTATGACTCCTTTAGTTGATAGTATAATTGGTATAATGTCAACTTTATCCTGATGCCACGTGTCCTTGACTTCCTCAGCCAGTTGGATGTATTTGTCAATTTTTTTCTCCTGTTTTCTTCTGTATATTTGTTGTATTGGGTATGGATATTTCAATTAGTTGTGTTAATTTCTTCTTTTTATTGGTGAGTATGATGTCAGGTTTGTTATATGGTGTTGTTTTATCTGTTATAATGGTTCTGTTCCAGTATAATTTGTATTCATCATTCTCCAGTACATTTTGTGGTGCATACTTGTATGTGGGAACGTGTTGTTTTATTAGTTTATGATGTATGGCAAGTTGTTGATGTATTATTTTTGCTACATCGTCACATCTTTTGGGGTATTCTGTATTTGCTAGTATTGTACATCCGCTTGTGATGTGATCTACTGTTTCTATTTGTTGTTTGCAAAGTCTGCATTTATCTGTTGTGGTATTGGGATCTTTAATAATATGCTTGCTGTAATATCTGGTGTTTATTGTTTGAACCTGTATTGCAATCATGAATCCTTCCGTCTCACTGTATATATTACCTTTTCTTAGCCATGTGTTGGATGCATCTTGATCGATGTGTGGCTGTGTTAAATGATATGGGTGCTTATAATTATTATTATTATTATTATCAGTGGCGGTGGTAGTGGTAGCTGTTGTTGTTTTATTTGGTGCATTTTGTTTAAATTGTTGTTTATTGTACTATTTTGTCTCCCTATAATAACTGCAGAGTCTCCCCAACCTTTACAACCACACTATGCCACTGGAAATATCTAGTGCAGTGAGCAGTATACCTATGGGCATGTGCTTTTGATGTCTGTGTTCACTGTATAAGTACGAGTGTCTGGCGGTCGATAGCTATATGAATTATGTAAAAGGGGCGATTTTGTATGATGTAGGACATCATTGACACGGTACACAGTGGTATATTGCCGGGTTGGAGATCGGTTTTACACTCTAATATTCAAGCTCCTGCCCTCAGAGCGGTGTAATTGAGTAAGAGTCTATGATAATTAACTGAAAGCCTCAGCGGCCGACAGGTGTTGTTGTTATACCTTGACGGGCACAGCCGGAAATGTATGGCCCCCCCGGGACTCGAACTTGGGATCTCCTGCTTACATGGCAGATGCTCTATCCATCTGAGCCACCAACGACACAAATGAATAGCGCAACTGCAGAGACTCACATTCCCAACTGTCCACAATCTACATATGTAATGTTCCTAATAGAAATTTGCCTATCCACTCATTACTCGCACACATTAATGTGACGATTCCCGTAAGAGTTCGGGCAACCTGTGCGCATATGCACAGATGAAGGTCAATGGCCGGGTAGCCATTTAACTATATATGAAGATAGTAACTGTTCTCGAAAGAACAGATACCATTGATGACCGTGCAGCTTCTCTGGAATAAATGATAACTAATTGAAACCCTCAGCTGCCGACAAGTATTGTTGATTTACCTTGATGGGGACAGCTGAAAATATGTGCCAAGACCGGGAAGTGAACCCGGGATCTCCTACTTACATGACAGATTCTCTATCCATCTGAGCCACTGGGGACACATGAAGAGTGCGACTGCAGGGACTTATCTGTAGCACTCTTCCCATGAGACCCACATTCCCAAGTGTCCACAATCTACATATGTAATGTTCCTCATAGATATTTGCCCATCCACTCATCACTCGCTCACAACGGCTGGCAGTGTTTTTGGACCCCCCAAACAAATAGTTGGTGACAATGCCCACGGCTTCCTTTCGCCTCACTTCAAGGTCTTCTGTTTCCGGAATGGTATTAAGCATATCTCTACTACACCATACTATCGACGGGCATCCTTTGCAGAGAGGATCAATCGAAATCTTAAATCCGCTTTGATTATTTACGATCAGAAGATGAGTGCTGGTTTCAGTTGGTAAGAGCTGATGGTAGGACTGGAGTGTGGCGGAGACCTCACGAAGCCAAGGGCTTAAGTTCTCACCGAGGCACTCTGGGGGCCGGTTATGGCTCCATAATGGTGTGGGTAGCGTCTACAGGATCTTCTGGTTCAACTGAACCGATCAATGGCTGGAAATGGTTATGTTAGCCTACTTGGGACCATTTACAGCCATTCGTGGATTTCATGATCCCAAAAAAGGATGAAAATTTTATGGATGGTATTGCGCCATGTCACAAGGCCACAGTTGTTCGCAACTTGTTTGAAGAACCTTCTGGACGACTCGAGCGATCCAGATCGGCCGAAATGAGTCCCACCGATCATTTATCGGACATAATCGAGAAGTCAGTTCTTGCACAAACTCCTGCACCTGTAACAGTTCCGCAATTATGGACGGCTTGAGGGCAGCATGGCTCTGCAGCGAACCTCCGACGCCTCGTTGAGTCGACGCCACTTGGTGCTGCTGCACTGCGGCGGGAAACGGTGTTTGGAAGGCGTCCCGTGGCTCTCGTCACATCGTCGTTCAGGACATCACGAACACTGAGGCGTGTGAATAACTAGCTTTTCTTGAAACGGGGAATCGAGGGCAGAGGTGTTAGTGGTCAACAACTCACCAAACCTGCCGAACTAGTGCTCGGCATCTCTTCCAGGTACGACACCATCGCTTTTTGAAGCTTAATCTTATTTTTTCCCAAGGAATCTGTTCACGGTGGGTTAGAGCATAATTATCACACATCGTGCGTGTACCAACTGTGCAATCTCTTTAAAAACATTCGACAATGCGGAACGGAGGCAGATTTCATGTTGGCCCCCAGCCGTCTTTTCGTCTCTCCCCCTACCGCGGGTGAACAGTTCCGCATGGCATAATCTCCAATTCCCGCACACGTCTGAATGTCGGATTAAATTCTAACGAGAGCGATGAGTACCGAGTTCAGCAGTTTTTAATATAAAAGCCAAATTAATCTCGCAGACTCTTCAGCGCCATCTATCTCGCAGGAAACAGCGGTTTCTTTACTTACTTTCAGAGCCGAGCGATTAATTAACGAATACCGGAGCGTACAGCTGACGTCGTGCGTTTTTGAAACCGGAGACTCTGCTGTTTTTCTTTCTCTCCCTGGTCCCTCCTTTTTCCCTTTTGTGCTCCTTTTCTTTAATATAAAACCTTAATTTTTGTCTCAGGGTATAATTCAGTTTTCTCGAGCAGACATGCGAAAGAACTGCTGAGGTTTCGCGGCTGCAATTGATTGTCCGGGAAACTCCGCTTCTGTCTGCTTTGCAGCAACAGAAATGTTTGTTCACCTGTTACCATCCTATCCTTACTTGCCGCTGTTTTTCTTTTTATCTTCCTTTCTGTTTGAAACTGCCAACCTTTCCACGACGCGATCACCTTGACTACTAGTTACGATTTGCTGCTTTATTTTCTGAATGTGGCTGTACAGGGGTGCAGTTGTTATAACGATATTCAGACTGTCAGAACGCTTCCAACTTCTTTTTAAGGCCTGAAAAGTGTGCTGTCTAAAGGCACACGAAAAAATGGTAAAATATTACGCATAGCCTGGACATCTACGCTTACAAAAATGGCTCTGAGCACTATGGAACTTAACTTCTGAGGTCATCAGTCCCCTAGAACCTAGATCTACTTAAACCTAACTAAGGACATCACACACATCCATGCCCGAGGCAGGATTCGAACCTGCGACCGTAGCGGGTGCTCGGTTCCAGACTGTAGCGCCTAGAACCGCTCGGCCACCCCGGCCAGCCTCTACGCTTACACTAAAATTAATTAAACACGATACGGATAATAAGATAATGGTGTAATGGTAAACACAGTTTGCGATCAAACAGGTCATATGTTCTTCGATAAAATGTTCTGGAGTTCTTACTCCGAATACCCATAAAAAACTGTAAAAATTGTAACGCCTCATCAACTAAGAACGAAAAATATTACAAGTTGATAAAAACTTTGCTCCTTCGTGTACCAACGCCCACGAATGTTCGAAACATGCCTGCGCTGCCACGTCGTTTCCATAGCACGGCACGGAATATATGCCAAAATGTTCAGAGAATCACACTTGGAAACGTTTCATCGAAATTAGTCCCGATTCGAAGCCAATCTTCAAAGTCCAGCATAACCGCGACAAAGTTCGTCGGGATAGTTCGCAGCGCAGAGCTACTCCATCTACTTGGTGCAACGCTCCTGAAACATTTCGCCTTTGGGCCCGTCGTCGATGGAAAGCGTCGGTTTGTTCCTCGTTAAAAACAAAATCATTTTTAAGGAGGAAATTCAAGTGCACAATCGATACAGCGGTCCCAAATTATACTGCGGTACTCGGTTTAGTGATATGTAATAACAGGGACAGTGAAACACGAGGAGAATGCCCGGTGCTTCAGTAGCGACTGAGCAGCGCTGCTGCAAGGCTGTGCACTGTGTGGGAGGGACGTGTCTGCAGGGCGGCAAATCAATGTACTCCTGCGTTAAATTCAAACAGACAAATTTTTAACAAGGTTTTATTTTTTCAACCAACTGTGTAATCACGTTCGTTATCAACAGCTATTTGCCATCTACTGCGCAAATTTTCAGTGACTGATCGATAAAAATTGGTTTTGAGAAAACATCTGGAGCGGCTATCTGAACATCTAAAGTTCCACATTTATGCCACTTACAGAATTTTTAGCGATCGGAAAAAATGGAAATCCGACGGTGGAACACCGGGCGAGTATGGTGGGTGAGGCAATACCTTCCACATCAGTTCATTAATTTTTCCCAGGATTCGTTTCGCGCAGTGCCACATTATGGTCTTTTCAGTTGACAATCACTGGGCTCTTTTCAATTATAGATTGATTAACTCGATCCAGTAGTTCACAGTAAAGGTCTGCATTCACAGTTTGTCCAGGTTTCAGCTCTTCAAAATGAACGACCCCGCGAATAACCCATCGAACACACAAATGCAACATTTGGGACGTAAACCTGGCTTTACTTCGCGGAGATTCGTTCGTAGAGAGCCACTGTCTTCTGCGTTTGAAATTGTCATAGAGGATCTATTTCTCATCTCCAGTGATGAAGCGATCAAGAAACACTTTTGTATTACGCCATCGAAGCAATAAGTTGCATGTACCAATCCGCTGCAACTGTTCTCCGATGGTCGAACAATGTAGGTTGAGAGTGCTTGCAGTCCTTCGATTGTCTGACACGGATTTTCTTTCGTTTTCGTCCTTAACATGTCCTGGTCGAGTTGCAAAGATCAAAACTACCGGGTTTCAGTGAGATAACCAACTTTGGCATTTTCAAACGTGTAATGCACTTGGATAGCCATCGCAGATCTTTTTGGCAGTAATGAGCTGATAAGTGACAAACGAGTATCGGCATGCTTAGAAACAACATTTCCTTCCGGTCCCCCTTATACGAAGGACGTTCACTTAGTAATGAGACACGAATTTTTTTCTGAAAGCAGGTTCGTTTTGTGCAGGTTTTCAATACATCACATTATTTCCCACGCTTCTCTCTGCGAAACTCTATTCTTGAACACAGTCTCCGTTCAGCACGCTGGCTGGGAGGACCTGCTACCATTCTACTGTTCGACGTCTTGCTGCATCAATAATCTCCCCGTCCTTCATTGGGACTCGCATTCGGGAGGACGACGGTTCAATCCCGCGTCCGGCCATCCTGATTTAGGTTTTCCGTGATTTCCCTAAATCACTCCAGGCAAATGCCAGGATGGTTCCTCTGAAAGGGCACGGCCGACTTCCTTCCCCATCCTTCCCTAATCCGATGAGACCTATGACCACGCTGTCTGGTCTCCTTCCCCAAACAACCAACCAACCAACCTTCATTGGGCCAAACAGATGGAAGTTGGAACGTTCGAGATCTGGGCTGAAGGGTGGATGAGGAAGAACACTCCAGTGAAGTTTCGTGAACTCCTCTCCGGTATGCAGACTAGTGTGAGGCCTTGCGTTGTCTTGGAGACGGAGAACGTCGTTAGCATTTTTTGCCGACGAACTTGTCTGAGTCGTTTCTTCAGAGGGTAGCGGAGCTGCGTGCGGCCGGCCGGCGCGCGGTAGATGGGACGGCTCTGCGGTTCGATGACGCCCGACGCCTCGCCTTACGACTCTACGAGCTTTTGTTCGCTGTCGTGTCTCCGTAGACTTTCTGCAGTCGCACATAAGCATCTGCGATGCTCTGGTTATCCATCAAAAGAAATTCAACAACATCCATCAGCTCGTAACGTGACTCCACTGCAGACGCCATTTTGAAGGGGCCGCACCCCATCGGTACTACGTGACATGAAGCGGGAATATTCCACGATGTCCCACAAGAAATTCTGCATTTTTTTCAAACGAAATTATCCCTGAGAAAGTATTGCATTATTTACTGAACGTCCCTCGTATTTCGGAGTTGTATCGCGGACGTGCAGCTTGCGAGCTCGGATTCGGGTGACACACACCTGTGGCTGAAAAAATAAAATCTAACGTCGATTAATTTGTAATGAATGCGCTTCTTAAGCTGGAAACGGAGTTCTCGAAATCGATCATATATTTAAAAAAATTATAAAACTTTTCGGCAGCTAGAAGCTATTTTATAATTGCTAATTCCGTACGGTTGTGTTCGCACCACCCACTACGATGGACAGTCAGGATAAACCAAGGAGAAACTTGTAAATGGAATTACTTCAGAAAGAAGAAATAAAAACATTGTGGCTTCTGAGTGCTTAGGGTACTCGGTGCAGTTGCGCAAAGCCATTGAACCATTGTGGAACAATGGTTAGCGCATCTGCCTACGAAGCAGCAAATCTCGGTTCGAATCCTGGCCTCGGTACAAATTTTTCGTTCGTCACTTCATTCTCCATACACACATCACAAGAAAAACTGTCAGAGACGTCAAAGAATTTTGAAGAGCAGTGGAACGGAATGAAATGAAGTTGTAAGATAAACATGAAGCAAAGTAAAACAAAGGTAATGGAATGCAGTCGAATTAAATCAGGCGATGCTGAAGGAATTAGGAAACGTGGAGAGCGGAGTATGAATTTGGCCACTTTGGGCAGCAACCTTACCAGTGCAGTATTCAACCAGAGGTGACTTCCGGTCACGTATGGCCAGACGGCAATCTTCCACTTGCGAGCCTTTTCACGGCTGACAATGTCGGCGACCGCAGAGACACGATCATCGGGCAGGCTGAGACCGTCCTCCAGAGTAGACCACCAGAGCGCTCCGTACACTAACCGACCACGAAGCAAGTGTCCTGCCTCCGCTGAGTCGTTGACGGGGAGAGTGTATTGATCGACACAGAGAAGCGCGAACCGGGAAACAACAGCAGAGACCTTACAGCAGAGACCTTACAGCAGAGACCTTACAGCTACAGCGTCAGAGTAACGGCTTAACTGTATCCAATGACGCTGGTTGAAACTCTGCTCGGCTGGAATATAAAAGCATTAGTTTACTTTATGTACGAGGTAAGGCAATATTTTAATTAATTACAAAATGCACACCAATATTAATACACTTGTTTCAAAGTGATCAAAGTGATGTATTCTGGAATAGAATCTCGTCTGAGCAACAATAATATCCTCAGCCAGCATTAAATAAGAAAATGGCGCCGGTTGGTATTTTCTGTTACCTACCTAAGGTGTCTCCCTGTGTGTGTCATATTATTCTCATAGATAAATTGAAGTTTTATGGGATTAATGGTACAGTGGATAATGTAGAAACTTGTATTTAGTAATCCAACCAATATAGTCCGGGGACATTCTTCTGCCTGGGGAGAAATCACGTACTGTGTTCCGCAGGCCACTATCGTTCCTCATATATGTAAAAGATCTACCGTCTAATGCACAAGAAGCAAAATTAGTTCTATTTGCAGATGACACTAGTATTGTAATCAATCCAAGCATCCATAGAGCAACAGAACACATGGTAAACAAGGTTATCAAAAGTGTCATCCACTGGTTTTCTGGACACTGTCTCAACCTCTATTTTAAAATGACGCAACATATTCAGTTCTGCACATACAGGGTTGCTGCACCTATGGTAAATGTACCACATAGTGAAAAAGTAATAAATAGGACGGAAACTTGAAAATTCTTAGACGTTCATATTGATGAGAACTTAAACTGGACAATCACATTTTGGAACTCCTAAAACGACTTAGTTCAGCCACATTTGTACTTAGTGTCAGTACGTTGACATATTTTGCATATTTTCATTCAATAATGTCATATGCAATAATGTTCTGAAGTAACTCATTTTCAAGAGAGACAATTTCGTCGCTGAAGAACGTATGTGGTGCTCACCCACGATCATCACGAGTTGAGCATTCTGACTACTGCTTCACAGTATGATTATTGCCTCATGAAGTGTGTCGTACATAATTCACTACACTTCAAAACGAACAATGATGTTGTACATGATTACAGTGCCAGAAGGAAGAAATGGCATTCATTACTCCACATTAAGGTTTTCTGCAGCCAAAGAAGAGCTGCACAAGATTTGTGATAACTAACCCTTTTGAACTGCAGTGAATCCACTGCAAACAAACTTCATGGAGAATAAATACACTGTGAAGCAGTAGTCAGAATGCCCAACTCCTTAAACATATGTCTACAAGATGATCGTGGGTGAACACCACGTATTACTTTTACAGCATATTTCTACGCAATGAAGACTTTCTTTCTTAAAGATGAGATACCGCAGAACATTATTTCGTATGAAAATATGCAAAATATGTCAACTTACTGGTTTATCATTCGCTAATGTCTACAATGTTTCTAAGTGCAAATGTGGCTGAACTAAGTTGTTTTAGATATTCCAAAACGGACTTTTCCCAGATTAAATTCTCACGAATATGGACACCTAAGAATTTTGAAGTTGCCGCCATATTTATTGTTTCCTCTCCACGCGTGACACATATCATTGGTTTGGTACCCCTATGTGTGCAGAACTGAATATATTGTCTCTTTCTAAGATTTAGGGTGCGACCATTCACAGATAACCAGTCAATGTACTTTTAAGAATATTGTTTACTACTTTTTCCATTTCTATATCTATGTTTGGATTGCTTACGATACTGGTGCCACCTGCAAAAGAACTAATCCTGTTCGTTCTACAGTAGACAGAAGATCGTTTACACTAATGGGAAACAATGGTGGACCTACGACTGGGGCTCGCGGAACCCTATATGAGATCTCCCCAGTCGGAATTATGTCGCCTTAATTACTAAATACAACTTTCTGCATTCTTTTGGTTAGATATGACTTTAACCATTAGTTGCCTATACCATCAATCCAATACAATTTCTGTTAATCGAAGTTACAAGCTGTGGCCGGAGAGTAGGCATTTTTTTTAAGCGTTGCAGTGTGAGTTGGCTTGAATGAGCCACGTCGAATTTTGTCTAATCTTCGGCCTAAGTAGATCACTATGAATGAAATTTAAGTAATGGTTTTCGTTATATGTTTTCCAATAGTATATAGCGAAAGTGTTCTGATAATCACTAAAACGTATTTCCCCTTTTTTACCTTCGAAGGCATTTCACTTTAAGGACCTTGGTTTCGAACATGTAATTCGGTTTGATGAAAAAAAACTCCTCAAATAAACAAAAACAAGAAACATACTGACACTTACAAGTGAACCTCCCCATCGCACCCCCCTCAGATTTAGTTATAAGTTGGCACAGTGGATAGGCCTTGAAAACCTGAAAACAGATCAATTGAGAAAACAGGAAGAAGTTGTGTGGAACTGTCAAAAAATAAGCAAAATATACAAACTGAGTAGTTCACGGGAAGATATGCAACGTCAAGGACACTGGGAATGCAGGAGCGCCGTGGTCTCGTGGTAACGTGAGCAGCTGCGGAGCGAAAGGTCCTTGGTTCAACAGTCTGCCTTCGGCAGGGCAACAGAGCGGACGCGTACGTGTTGACTTCGTGCGGCGCGCGAGCTCGCCTTGTTTACTTTCTGACGGCCGTTGCTTAAGTGCCGGCTTACCTTGTACGATCCATGGCGAACCGTTACCGTAAATCAACATTCCGATTTACTTTCTGCAACGATTATGCCCGACCCAAAGCACTCGAGGTGGAGCGTTTTCTGCGAGAGGAAGTGAAGATCCCGGCGGCCGATATTATCGGCATACATTTGTCCATCGTGAGCAGCACGGTCTATGTGAAAATCATTAACGACGCGGCGTGCGAACGCATACTACGTGAGACCAAACAGGGGCTCCGCTTCTGTCACGCTGATGGCAATGTGGGGGAGGTAACCGTCGACCACGCAGGCTTAGGTATGCGAACGATACGCATTTTCGAATTGCCATTCGAACTTCCTGCTGAGGAAGTCGTCGCGGCACTACGCCCATACGGCACAGTCCACGGCCACACTGCGGAGAAGTGGACACAGTTTCGGACGTATCCTGTCCTAAACGGGGTCCGACAGGTCACCATAGATCTCCGAAGCCACGTCCCGTCCTACTTACAGATTGGCGGATGCCGTGCAATAATTATATACGACGGCCAGCCACGGACCTGTTCCGGGTGCGGCAAAGAAGGCCACCTTCGATCCGAATGCCTACAACGGCGTATTACGCAACTTCCAGCTGCCGAAGAACCACCCACGTCGCAACCTACGGTGCTACCGGTGACCTATGCCGCTGCTCTAGCTTCTCCTACCGCTTTGCAACGTCGCCCGGTCACCACAAACGACGCCACCAACGAGCCCGCCCCGACACCGACGGAGAGCGCCTCGGACGACCCGCCGCCTCGGCCGGCCATCGACGCCGCTCCGAAGATGCCGGCGCAACCAGACGCTGACCCTGGCCTCGAAAACACGATGGAGATCGACTCGCTCATCGTTCCTACAGCGGCCTTTCTGCCAGAACGACGCGACTCCCTTGCGTCGTCTGACACGGAGGGTCGCACAAGGAAACAACGTTCCCCGAAACGTCGCAAGCGAAGACGTCGCACCGTTTCCGGCCAAGAGGAGACGTTACAAGTCGAGGAGGACGTAACCGTCGACCAGCACGAGGCTTCAGAACCCGCTACTGCTGACGAAGACGTTATGAGCGCGGAGACATCTATCGGTGTGCCTGCGCCCCGTGCTGACGCTGAACTAAATCATGAACGTAACACAGGCGACACTACACCACGCACAATTACAACATCTTCTACAGACAAAATGGACGATACACCAGTTTCCGCTTCCACGGCGTGGCACGAGGAGGAGGTCAAGGAGCAGGACCCGTTACGGGACCCTGCGCCGTCACGGCCGCACCACTAATCATACTCTCCCCAGACTCCCCTGCGGGCCAGCGGGATAACGTTCCGCTGCGACGCCCACACCCTTGCGCGGACAGCGAAGTGGACCAGCCTCCAGCAATCCGACACCAGGCCTACCGGATAGCAACCATCAACACCAACAACATCCGTTCCAGGGTGAAAAACCGCCTTATGCAGGAGATGTTCTGGGCTTCGGATATTGATTTCGCCCTTCTGCAGGAAGTTCACTTGGCTAGTCTCCCGGCTATCAATGGCTATACCGCCCACGCCTCCGCGAGTGATCCTATGGGCCGCGGGGTGGCCATCTACGTCCGCCACGGGATTTCTGTGACCGATGTCGCCTTCCTTCCATCAGCTCGGGGCATGGCACTCACTGCCATGGGGACACGCATCATTAATGTCTACGCTCCCTCAGGCACCGACCGACGGCATGAAAGAGCCCAGTTTTATTCCGAGGAAATCGCTCCCCTGTTTTTAGGGCAGTATGACCATTGCCTACTAGGAGGTGATTTTAACTGCGTTCTGCATCCTAAAGATCAGATTCCCCACTATACTACATGCCAGGAGCTACGTATAGTGGTGCGAGACCTCCTGCTTCACGATACCTGGGAAGTTCAACACGGCGACCTTTCTGGCCATACCTTTCTTACAAGTCATTCCGCAAGCCGACTAGACAGGATATATGTCTCACAAACTCTTAGATCTGCGATACGGGGCGCCGAACGATGGCCGCTGGCATTTTCCGACCATTGCGCTTACATCTGTACGGTCCTCCTTCCGCCGCAATCAGTATGGCGCAGCCGTGCGCCATGGAAACTCAATACCGCACACTTGCATGACCTGGCGTGTCGCCAACAAGTCACTGAAACGTGGACCGCCTGCGAACGACGCCTTCCCCGTTACCACTCGACATTGACGTGGTGGTTGGACTGCGCCAAGCCGGCGATCCGGAGGACACTGATGAGATACGGGAAGGACATGGCCGACTGGCATCGCACCACTGTTGACTTCTATTACGCGATTCTCCGAGATCTGGATGCTCAACCGCCAACCCCGGACAACCAGTTGGAACGGCAAAAAACTAAGGCGAAGATAATTACGCTGGCACGCCGGAAACTGCAAGGGGTCGTGATACGGACGCGGCGCCACGATCACGCGGATTTAGAAATTTCATCCATGCATGATATAGTGTCCGACAAACGAAGACGTCGTCGGCAGATCATCAGCACTCTGACCACGCCTCATGGAACGCAGGTGACCACTCAGAATGACATCGTCCACGCATTCGTCGAGCACTACCGTCGTACTTATAGTGATGAAGACGCTGAAACTGCAGCAGACGACTCCATTTTGCATTACGTCACGCGCACCCTCCCCCACACGGAGGCGGATGCTTTGACAGTGCCGGTCACGCTAGACGAAGTCAACCACGCCATCGCCAAGGGTGCAGTCAACAGATCGCCCGGCTTTGACGGCTTACCGATTGAGTTTTACCGTACCTTTCGGGACCTCATGGCACCACGGTGGACGACTATGTATCAAGAACTGATGACATCTGACCAAGCAATCCCACCCGCCTTTGCTGAGGGCATCATTATACCGGTCCACAAACCAGCCCGAGGTTCGACGGTCACGAGTTACAGACCGCTCGCCCTACTCAATGCCGATTACAAGATTTTCGCGCGCTTACTGGCAATGCGGCTCCGAACTACACTCCCTCATATCCTCTCGCCAGAGCAAACGACGCTTGGGGGACAGGTTAACATACAGACTGCCACAGGGGAATGGCGCGACTTAATTGCGATAGCGGCGGCCTGCAGACTCCGGGCAGCGGTCGTCGCTATAGACTTCGACAGCGCCTTCGATAAAGTGCGTCATCGTTTCCTGTTTTCGGTGGCAGCCCGAATGGGGATCCCCCCTCCGTTTCTCGACGTCATCCGGCGTCTTTACGACAGTGCCAGTTCACGTGTCCAAGTCAATGGACGTTTAGCAGGGCCGGTACCTATCTACCGTTCGATACGGCAGGGGTGCCCCCTCTCTATCCTCCTGTGTGCCATTGCCCTTGAGCCCCTTCTTGGTGGCTTGACGGCCAAGCTCTCTGGCCTCACCCTACGCCAACACACTTTTCGCTGTCGGGCATATGCTGATGACCTCCTCCTCCTCATTCGCTCCGGCTCTGAGATTCGGGAAGTCCTCGAATTGATTACCCGTTATGGGGCTGTCGCTGGCAGTGCCATGAATGTCGCCAAATCTTCTGCAATGCACATTGGACGAGGCCTCCAGGAGGGTGAAGTTGCACCCCTGCCGCTTGTGCGGACTTTCCGGTACTTGGGCATTACCTTTACCCCCACGGTAACACGCACAGCGGCAACGAATTTCCGTCGCCTGTTACAAGTCATCCGCAACGACGTCCGCCAAAACCTCTTGCGCCGCCAGGACACACTTCAACGGGTTGAGTTTATTAATCTTTATGTGGCATCCAAATTGGTTCACATCGCGCAAGTTCTCCCTCTGCCAACTGCAATCGGGCGCAACCTTCAGGCGGCTTTTGGCTATTATCTCACGGCTGGTTCAATGTTTAAAGTCCGTTATGAGACACTTACCCTGCCCTCACGGTATGGTGGCGTCGGGCTCGTCAATGTCCGTATGCGAGCTGCAGCCTTGTACATGAGTACCATGAGAAAACAGTGGATGGGCCAGGGTACATCTCTAACACGCAGCCTGCTTGAAGTCCTCCTACCTGCTTCCACCTCACCACCGGTGTCTGTCGGCCATATCGTGCCTTATTTGTCCCATATTTCGACCTTTTTCGTCGACTACAGTTACATACATACCAGTCTCCCAAATAGACGCCCACCTAGGACTAAGGATTTTTACAGCCTGTTGCTGCGCTGTGTTCCCCTGAATGTGATGGAGACCATAGTGGCCCATAGTGTGGACTACCGTCCACCAGTCCTTTCTCCCTACGAACGTCCGGGCACTGTGGTATCACATAGTCAACAGGAAATTTGCCACGAAGCAGCGCCTGCACAACATTGGCTTGTCAGAATCCCCTCTTTGTCTCCTTTGCCAGCAACTGGACACTGATGAACACCGTCTGACATGCGCCTCGTCGCAAGATGTATGGCGCTTCGTGCAGCAAATCATTGCCTGCTATCTCCGGGTGCCACCAGACACAATCGAACCTCGAATGTTTTTATACCCGGAGGACCGACATTTTCCCGCCGCCAAATGTCATGCTATTACGTGGGTCAAAAGATGGGCGGTCGCTTATCTCTTTCATGAGGGACCTAAAACCCGCCTCGACTTTTGGACCTATTTACGAACAGCCCATGCAGCTCTCGAAAACTCGCCACGTTACCGAACATTATTTGCTAACTATCTTCGAGCGGTCTTTGTTAGACCTCCACTGAGTTGGGGGGGTGCCTGGCTCCTCCCCCGGCGGTGTCTGAGTTTCAACCGCCTACGATCTATTCTACTTCTGACCTCCGCGGATGGGAGAGCGCGTCGCAGATTGCGCGGATTTTATTTCTTTTTGCTTTTCCTTTTTCCTTTCTTTTTCTTTAACCAGAATTTATATTTCTTTTCTTTTTCGCCAATGTGTTCCCATAATTTCATGATATTAGTGAATCTTACAAAAACACATGCAAATAAATAAATAACAACGCCTTCCATTACTGTTGATTCCTGTGTCTCCTATTTTCCTAAGCACCACAGGCTCGGTGGTGGTGAGGGGGACACTGTGGCCAGGCCTCAGGTTTCGACCCCTGCCCACTTTGCCCTCCGCGCCCCAACCGTCGCCTAAAAAAAAAAAAAAAAAAAAAAAAAAATTCGATCGAGTGAAAAGTTTAATTTTTTATTTTCAGTTTATGTGACAAACTCTTATGTTTTCATCACTTTTTTGGGAGTGATTATCACATCCACAAGAAAACCTAAATCGGGTAAGGTAGAAGAATTTTTTTACCCCTTCGCCAAGTGTACAAGTTAGGTGGGTCGACAACATATTCCTGTCATGTGACGCACATGCCGTCACCAGTGTCGTATAGAATATATCAGATGTGATTTCCTGTGGAGGAATCGGTTGACCTACGACCTTGCGATCAAATGTTTTCGGTTCACATTGGAGAGGCACGTCCTTTCGTCTACTAATCGCACGGTTTTGCGATGCGGTCGCAAAACACAGACACTAAACTTATTACAGTGAACAAAGACGTCAATGAACGAACGGACAGATAATAACTATGCAAATATAAAGAAAATAAAATTTTCACCCGAGGGAAGAGTTGAACCAAGGACCTCTCGTTCAGCAGCTGCTCACGCTACCACGGGACCACGACGCTCCTGAGCTGACTTTGTCCATGATGTTGCCTATGCGACCCGTGGACTACTCAGTTTGTATATTTTGCTTATTTTTTCACAGTTCCACACAACTTCTTCCTGTTTTCTCAATTGATCTGTGTTCAGTTTATCAAGGCCTATCCAATGTGCCAACTTATAACTAAATCTGAGGGGGGTGCGATGGGGAGGTTCCCTTGTTAGATACGTACTGTATTTGACACTACTGCCCATTCATGGAAACGGCCAGGCTCAAGAAAGGTAACGGGTCTCTTTGATTAGGACAATGAAATTATTGTTCAAATACTTCATTAACGGTGAATATTTACAACTTGTTTGTCTACTATAGTAACACGTACAAGATAAGGTTCAAGTTACAGTGAACATAAAATATTTATTATAATATCCGAGGATTTTAATACACAATTCCTTTAGGTGGCCCATCAATAAGCACCTTCCCCAACATGTAGACCGCTCACGCTCCTGTCTCTGTCGTGTTTCATAGTCACGTGGCAGGGGGCACAACGCAGACTTGTTGTCGTTACGCACTATGCGGAATGGAGCCGACAGTTTAGGTTTTTGTCACTTACAGCTGAAATCAAACGTTGATTTTAACGGCTGACGGGCTAGTTTCATTAGTGGTACTCATGGACTAGTACAGTAAACCTAATGTAAACCTAATGTCTCAGAAATTACCAATCTATGAAAGCGCGACAAATAATTTGAAACAGGGTGGTGGCAGGTCGTTCTTCTCAAAAGCGACACAATGGAGTTCTTCGGCGAATTCCTGTGTCTGTTGCGACGCGAGACATTCAGTTCATCGCTTCCACAGGAATATGAGACAAAATATTAGTTTGGCATCTTTTATTGAGCTTTTACAAAAGGTGATACCGGTTCATACCCATAATAACCCCATTTTACACGAAATAACAGTTTCTGTTTTATGACTTTTGCTTAATCCAGTACAAATATAGAAACAATATTAATCTAAGAAGCGTAATATATCAGGAAACGCTGATTACTGAGTACACGCTTTTATTGAGTTAGATATTAAAATTCTGTTCTCTCAGAATCTTCGCCATTCATTGAGTTTTAGATCTGAAGACCAACTGATTTTTACGAGATAAGGCAAGCTGGACTGATTCATGAAGTTGGTACGGAAAGGACTGAGAAACTGGAGCGCTATGGCAACCGATCGAGATAAATGGCAGAAAACTTGTTGAAGACGCCAAGGCTCACGTTGTGCTGTAGAGCAACAAGAGATGACGGAGAAGAAGAAGAAAAAGATATGTAAAAGACATTATCCTTCAATTCGTAACGTGTGTGTGTGTGTCAGAAAATGTTTGTGTGTTTTTATACAGTAACTGTCGAACATATTATAACTTTTTGTCACATTTCTTTCGGTGCAGTTAAACACCCTTCAAAATTTCAACTTTGCAGTAAAGAAATCTTACCTAATATACTTTTTTTTTTTTTTTTTTTTGGTCATCAGTCTACTGACTGATTGATGCGGCCCGCCACGAATTCCTTTCCTGTGCTAGCCTCTTCATCCCAGAGTAGCACTTGCAACATACGTCCTCAATTATTTGCTTGACGTATTCCAATCTCTGTCTTCCTCTGCAGTTTTTGCCCTCTACAGCTCCCTCTACTACCATGGAAGTCATTCCCTCATGTCTTAGCAGATGTCCTATCATCCTGTCCTCCTTATCAGTGTTTTCCACATATTCCTTTCCTCTCCGATTCTGCGTAGAACCTCCTCATTCCTTACCTTATCAGTCCATCTAATTTTCAACATTCGTCTATAGCACCACATCTCAAATGCTTCGATTCTTTTCTTTTCCGATTTTCCCACAGTCCATGTTTCACTACCATACAATGCTGTACTCCAGTCGTACATCCTCAGAAATTTCTTCCTCAAATTAAGACCGGTATTTGATATTAGTAGACTTCTCTTGGCCAGAAATGCCTTTTTTGCCATAGTCTGCTTTTGATGTCCTCCTTGCTCCGTCCGTCATTGGTTATTTTACTGCCTAGGTAGCAGAATTCCTTAACTTCATTGACTTCGTGACCATCAATCCTGATGTTAAGTCTCTCGCTGTTCTCATTTCTACTACTTCTCATTACCTTCGTCTTTCTCCGATTTACTCTCAAACCATACTGTGTTCTCATTAGACTGTTCATTCCGTTGAGCAGATCCTTTAATTCTTCTTCACTTTCACTCGGGATAGCAATGTCATCAGCGAATCGTATCATTGATATCCTTTCACCTTGTATTTTAATTCCACTCCTGAACCTTTCTTTTATTTCCATCATTGCTTCCTCGATGTACAGATTGAAGAGTAGGGGCGAAAGACTACAGCCTTGTCTTATACCCTTCTTAATACGAGCACTTCGTTCTTGATCGTCCACTCTTATTATTCCCTCTTGGTTGTTGTACATATTGTATATGACCCGTCTCTCCCTATAGCTTACCCCTACTTTTTTCAGAATCTCGAACAGCTTGCACCATTTTATACTGTCGAATGCTTTTTCCAGGTCGACAAATCCTATGAAAGTGTCTTGATTTTTCTTTTGCCTTGCTTCCATTATTAGCCGTAACGTCAGAATTTCCTCTCTCGTGCCTTTACTTTTCCTAAAGCCAAACTGATCGTCACCTAGCGCATTCTCAATTTTCTTTTCCATTCTTCTGTATATTATTCTTGTAAGCAGCTTCGATGCATGAGCTGTTAAGCTGATTGTGCGATAATTCTCGCACTTGTCAGCTCTTGCCGTCTTCGGAATTGTGTGGATGATGCTTTTCCGAAAGTCAGATGGTATATCGCCAGACTCATATATTCTACACACCAACGTGAATAGTCGTTTTGTTGCCACTTCCCCCAATGATTTTAGAAATTCTGATGGAATGTTATCTATCCCTTCTGCCTTATTTGACCGTAAGTCCTCCAAAGCTCTTTTAAATTCCGATTCTAATACTGGATCCCCTATCTCTTCTAAATCGACTCCTGTTTCTTCTTCTATCACATCAGACAAATCTTCACCCTCATAGAGGCTTTCAATGTATTCTTTCCACCTATCTGCTCTCTCCTCTGCATTTAACAGTGGAATTCCCGTAGCACTCTTAATGTTACCACCGTTTCTTTTAATGTCACCAAAGGTTGTTTTGACTTTCCTGTATGCTGAGTCTGTCCTTCCGACAATCATATCTTTTTCGATGTCTTCACATTTTTCCTGCAGCCATTTCGTCTTAGCTTCCCTGCACTTCCTATTTATTTCATTCCTCAGCGACTTGTATTTCTGTATTCCTGATTTTCCCGGAACATGTTTGTACTTCCTCCTTTCGTCAATCAACTGAAGTATTTCTTCTGTTACCCACGGTTTCTTCGCAGCTACCTTCTTTGTATCTATGTTTTCCATCCCAACTTCTGTGGTGGCCCTTTTTAGAGATGTCCATTCCTCTTCAACCGTACTGCCTACTGCGCTATTCCTTATTGCTGTATCTATAGCGTTAGAGAACTTCAAACGTATCTCGTCATTCCTTAGTACTTCCGTATCCCACTTCTTTGCGTACTGATTCTTCCTGACTAATGTCTTGAACTTCAGCCTACTCTTCATCAGTACTATATTGTGATCTGAGTCTATATCTGCTCCTGGGTACGCCTTACAATCCAGTATCTGATTTCGGAATCTCTGTCTGACCATGATGTAATCTAATTGAAATCTTCCCGTATCTCCCGGCCTTTTCCAAGTATACCTCCTCCTCTTGTGATTCTTGGACAGGGCATTCGCTATTCCTAGTTGAAACTTGTTACAGAACTCAATTAGTCTTTCTCCTCTTTCATTCCTTGTCCCAAGCCCATATTCTCCTGTAACCTTTTCTTCTACTCCTTCCCCTACAACTGCACTCCAGTCGCCCATGACTATTAGATTTTCGTCCCCCTTTACATACTGCATTACCCTTTCAATATCCTCATACACTTTCTCTATCTGTTCATCTTGAGCTTGCGACGTCGGCATGTAAACCTGAATACAATTTTCTGCTGCTGTTGATATTACCCGATACTCATCTGACCAGAAATCCTTGTCTTCCTTCCACTTCACTTCACTGACCCCTACTATATCTAGATTGAGCCTTTGCATTTCCCTTTTCAGATTTTCTAGTTTCCCTACCACGTTCAAGCTTCTGACATTCCACGCCCCGACTCGTAGAACGTTATCCTTTCGTTGATTATTCAATCTTTTTCTCATGGTAACCTCCCCCTTGGCAGTTCCCTCCCGGAGATCCGAATGGGGGACTATTCCGGAATCTTTTGCCAATGGAGAGATCATCATGACACTTCTTCAATTACAGGCCACATGTCCTGTGGATACACGTTACGTGTCTTTAATGCAGTGGTTTCCATTACCTTCTGCATCCTCATGTCGTTGATCATTGCTGATTCTTCCGCCTTTAGGGGCAATTTCCCACCCCTAGGACGAGAGAGTGCCCTGAACCTCTAACCGCTCCTCCGCCCTCTTTGAGAAGGCCGTTGGCAGATTGAGGCTGACTTCTTATGCCGGAAGTCTTCGGCCGCCAATGCTGATTATTTATCAAAATTTAAGCAGTGGCGTTTTTGATTGTGAATCAAAGACGCTACCTCTAGACCACGGGTACATCCCTAATATACTACAATTAAGATAAACTGAATAGTATTGCAGAAGTCACTTGAATTATCGAAATACTCTGTAAGTGGTTGCTGGCATTAGTCAGCTGATCGAGATCTCGGTTTCGTTACAGCGAAGTGATGCGTGGTTTACACTGAGCTGGCACAAGTCGTGGGATGGCGACACGCAGGTATACACACGGCGGTAGTGTCGCGTGCGTGCCGTATAATAGGGCAGAGCGTTGGCGGAGCTCAGGGGTTCACGTGGAAAGGTGGTCGTGGCCGCACCATGGCAGTTAACAGAATGGTAGAGGGGCTAGGCAGAGGGGATATTCCATTTCGGAAATCGTTAGCGAATTCAATGTTCCGTGATCCACAGTGTCAAGACTGTACCGAGAATATCAAATCCCAGGCATTATCCCTCCCCACAGAAGAAACCGCGGCCGACGGTCTTCAGTTCACGACCGAGAGAAGTCGCGTTTTTGTAGAGTCGTCAGTGAGTGACGTCCCCTCTCCCCTTTTTGTTGTCGCTGTTGATGTTGAGCCGCCACTGCCACAGCTCTGTCGGTGGAATGGAGACGCGACGCGCTGTTATGGATGTCCCCGTCGGATAACGTGGAACAGCACCTGAAAATCTCGAAAGAAATTTGTTCCTCGCGTAATGTATCGAAGTCCGTCTGCGAGTCAGCACAGTCTTCTCAGCGATGCGAACTGCTGATTTTGATTGTCTGTTATGGTTTTATGATGATCTGCTATGCCCGGTTAGTTAGTTATTGCAGTATTGAGTGAATCATTCATCACCGGCGTCGTTTCACACCACTGAAGCGAGGAAAAATTCATTTCCGGTTCAGTATCACTAGTTGTTGTTACGTTGCTAGGAAGAATCGTTGCACAACGGCACGACGCAAATCCAGAGCTAATCTATTATGCTATCTTGCTTTCGTCCGTCGTGATATAATTTCGGTAAAACACTCCTTTCAATGCTCAATGTTGATCAAGTTACTCTTTCAATTAAAATGTTCACAGTTAATTAATTTTGATCATCAACTATCACACAGTTCATTTAATGATGGAGCCAACACGTGAGATTTCCATTACTAACGAACAATTTTATTGTTCCTTCTTAGCAATTAGTTTATAATCATCACACCACACGCACACCGATGGATCAGATCAATTACGATTCTTTTCAGTTCGGCGATCGTGACAATTACGACAACTTTTACAATCGGCGTATGTGTATTATCTTCGTGTGGTCGTATTAATGTTTCCTACTCCAGGTTAATCAGGTATTGCAGTCTTCGATACTATGTCCATTCTTCGTTGTAACTGTTCACTTTGATGAAGGTTGAGTCCAACAATAATATCTCCAATAATTAAAGTTCATTAACTCGTCGTACACTATCAGAATATCTCTTCAGCTTTTTTTTTGTTTTGTTTATTTGGCCTTTGAGGGTGTACTCAATTTAGCCATCGGCAACACATAGCGACAATGTACACATAATTGAATAAACAAATACAGAAATGCATATTTTCAAGAAGAAAAAGTTTAACTGTTACAGTTTTTTACATAATGTTTTAAAAATTGAATTGAATTGAATTGAAAAATAATTAAAAGTGTCTTGGCTTACAATTCACACCAATTCTGAAATATCTTCATCAGCAAGACATATTTACAATTTACGTACACCATTAAAACCTACAGATAGTGACCAGTACTCTTGATGAAGTTAACTGTCACTTTATATAGACGAACGTCTTTAGCACACAAAAGAGAAGAAGCTGATTGAGGAAGACGGTAGCCCATACTCAGCAATGTCTTCAGAAAGACCAACCGTTCACGGTCAAATTTGGGGCACATAAATAAGATGTGGTTGACATCAGCTTACGACTCAGGATCACACTCACATGCTGGTGAACTGTAAACGTTGATCCGATGTAGATGTTGTGGGAAAGAGGCACGATTGAAGCGGAGTCTTATGATGGTAGAAATCGTGGATCGGTCCAGATGTGTCCTCATGAACCACGGCTGTGAAGGAATCCGAGGTTGTAGCACTGCGTAATAACCGCCTTTTGTCTGTTGAGAAACGTTCCACATTTCCTGCCATTGTTGTCTTGCGTGATCCTTGACTTGACGCAAGTAGTCTGTATAAGGAAGGTGCGGATCCAGGACGGTGCCTAAGGTTGCCGCTTGTCTGGCTAATGCATCAACTCCATCATTATAGAGGATACCAGAGTGGGAAGGTACCCACAACAAATGGATCGTCCGGCCCGTGCGTGCGCTGCGAATATATTCAGATATCACATCCAAGATATAACTGTTGGTCGTTTTGCTCCATCGACTGTACTGAATGTTTTAAAGGACGCTTTGCGAGTCAGGTACTATCAATATCTTGGGGAAGGAAGTGCTACAGACAACCTTAAGTGCTTCCAAAACTGCCACTGTTTCCGCCGTAAAAATAGAAGTGCTCGTAGGCAGTTTGAAGGTTTTGCGGATCTGGATCTGAGGGCAGAAGAAAGCGGATTCTGTACACTCTTCTTGCGGAATTTTGGAGCCATCGGTATATACACAGAGAAAACCCGGCCATTGTGCTTGAACGAGACGATTGAAGCCAACGTTGACATTAGTACTGTCCAGCCAGGTCGTACTTAAGTAATGGACTGGGATCTGGGAGCAGAGCGTTTGAAGATCATATTCAAAAACAGGTAGATGCGCTGAACGCCGTATAGAATGTATGACAGGTGACCAAGTGTCAAAGCTGGCACAAACGGCTGGCACTTTATGCCTTCTGTGGGATGCAATCCACAGTCGATAAATGCATTCTCTACTTTGATAGACGGAACTCTCCATAATGGCCATGCCTTGAATGTAGAATTTGTCCGATAACATTTGGCGCCTAATGCTCAAGGGCATCTCCCCTGCTTCTATTAAAAGGGCGTAGGTGGGCGTCGATCGCATGGCTCCAAGACAGGTACGAATGGCTCTATATTGAAGAATATCTAATTTGGAGAGATGAATCTTTGACGCAGTGTGGTAGAATTGACAGCCATAGTCTAATCGAGATCGAATTATCCCTCGGTACATGGTGAGTAAAACACTCTGGTGCGCTCCCCACCAGGCACGAGTGAGTGATCTGATTACATTTAAACCTTCTTCACACTTGGTAACGGTGGATCGGATGTGGGGCGCCCAGCTTAACCGAGAGTCAAAAATCATCCCCAGAAATCTAGCGTGAGATTTTATTTGGAAGGTGTGCTTGCCACAGGTAATGTGATCTTCAGTGCGAGCTGTCGTAGACTTGGAGAAGGGAACGACTGCTGATTTCTCAGCCGAGATCTCCAGCCCATTGATAGAGTGCCACTCATCGATGTGTGCGGTGGTTGTGGTTAATGCCGTTTTGGCCTGAAGACATGAAGCAGCAGTAGAATAAACACATATATCATCAGCATACTGTAGGATTTTTGTGGGGGAGTAAGTATGCGTTCTACGTCGTGCGTATATAGAGTATACAGGAGAGGACTTATAAAATGGCACCTTGCGGCAAGCCCTGGGAGACATAAAAAGGTCCGATCATGGAACCTCTGAAACGGACGTAGATCGTTCTTTGAGTAATCAGGGTACTGATACCGTAGATCATCCGTGAAGGAATTCCGAATCCTGCCAGCTTGTCCAAGAGTATCGGTATTTTTACGTGATCATATGCACCCTTAACGTCAAGAAAAGCTGCCACTACTGTCTCTTTCGTTTGAAAGGCTGACTTGATATCCATATTAAGCAAAAACAGGTTATCCATGGTCCCCTTTGCCTTTTCTGAAGCCGTATTGACTCCGAGGCAACAAATTACTTTTTTCAAGCCACCATTCTAGTCTCCTTTTTACCATTCGTTCCAGTGTTTTTGCAACACACGACGACAAGGCAGTAGGTCTATAATTAGTACCGACATTTGGATCTTTACCACTTTTGAGAATTGGAATTATTACTTGCGTCTTCCATGTTGATATGAGGTCGTTCTTCATCCAGTACTGATTAAAAATGTTCAAGAGAAAGTCTTTCGCTTCTGTAGGCAGATGTGCAAGCATAGAGTAGTGTATATGACCAATGCCAGGGCAACTGTCGCTCGATACTTTAATAGCTTCGTTGAGTTCTTCTTTAGAGAAAGGACGAAGGAGAACATGATAGCGGTCTTCTTCAGCAGGGAACAGATGGTTTAAAAATGGCACCGTGGGAGGAGCGATTGTATCTATGAATTCCTCTAACCAGACCGTGGTAGCAGGAGGGGAAGAAGACAGTCTTCTTGTTCGAAAAGCTTTTATTTTATGCCAGATGCTTGCCATACTGGTTTCATTATTTAGGGACAGGCAAAATTGTTTCCAACTGTCCTTCTTGGTTTTCTTCAGGAATTTGTTAACTCGCGCATTCTCTTTTTGCACAGCCATGAAGTTGTCCAATGAAGGATTCTGACGATAGGTTTTCAAGGCGAGTCGTCACTTCGCAACTTCCCGAGAGCATTCAGAATTCCACCAAGGAGGAGAACGGTGCTTCAGTACTGTAAACTCTTTTTTCTTAGGGATGCTGATGCCAGCTGCGACGTTCATAGCATTGAGTAAAACTGGGTATGCATCTTCGTCCCGTAAGTCACGTCTCATATTTGCGAGTGCCCGCCGAACCGTTTCCTTATAAGAGGCCCAATTGGCTTCCTTTATTTTCCACGTACTATTAGAGTAACAGATGTGCGTAGTATCGACGTTGATGTTAATGTGAAACTCTATTGGGAGATGATCGGATCCCACTGAATCCTTTTTAACGCACCAATTAGATATTTCAGGAAAGCAGGGGGTGCAAAGAGTTACATCAACTGCGGAGGGTCTACGGAGAGGTGAAGTTATCATAGTAGGAGAGCCACCGTTGAGTATCACTATGTTATTATCTTCGATAACGCTTATCAAGGTCCTACCGTTCCTGTCTGTCACGTCTCCTCCCCACGCTACATGGTGGCCATTCACGTCTCCAGCTACGATAAAGGGAGGACGAAGCTGACTTATTAAGCGTCTCCAGTCATCTTCCACGATACTGTGGTGGGGAGCGTTACACAACGAGACAACTGTAAAGGTTTTGTGGGCAGTTCGTATCTGCACAGCAACTAATTCCAGGTAGGTGACAGGTACGTGTAACGCGTGTGGTCGATGCGGCAGCGAAGTTTTTACCAGTACAGCTACGCCGCCCCACCCTTGGAGACGGTCTTCCCTTACTAGAGAATAATTTTGAAAGCGAACAGTTCGTTCGAATTTGAACCAAGTTTCACATAACAGAACGATATCAGGCTGACTTACGAACAGTTCTCGTTGCAAGCTTTCTCAATTAGAATTAGCCGATCTCGCATTCCACTGCAATACTTTTAAAGCCGCCATAATTTAGGGAGAGAGAGATTGAAATATGCCAGTAAACGAGGTGCCGGATATCTGAATTGTTCATAGCACTATTTTGTCTTATGTTTTGCATGACAATATCAATCAGATTTATAATCTATAAGTTCAGCATGACCTTGAGGCTGTCGTTGATTCGGCGCTTGTGAGGTTGCTAATCTGTGAGCAGCAGACTGGTATGGATTTTGGCTGATAGGAGTGAATGAATGTTGCATGGGCTATAACAGGCTGCGGTTACGTTACTTTGGTTGTTTACTTGCGGCTGCCGCCGGGGAGGCCGGTAAGCGACGTGTGTCTGCTGGGGCACAGTTGCACACTGAGTTGCGTCCCCACTTCCGCGTTGTTGACTCTGCATGCTTGCGGCGGGCAGCGGCGGGAAGAGTTGTGGGTTTTGAAAGTCCGGAGAGCTCAAATTTGTTGGAGCAGGAATGATCGGAGCCGGTAAGTGATGTTGTTGAACCCCGGTGACGGATGCATAGGTTGCCATACGAGCAATAGACAGCGCATCCCTGAAGTCAATGTTGTTGAACGTAGCTAATTCTTGAGCTCGTCGCCGTATATGGTATTCCGGGCAGGAACGGTCCGTGGACGCGTGTTGTCCCCCGCAATGAGCGCAAATAGTGATAGGTGAGACACAGGATTCAACATTATGTGGACCACTACATTTAATGCATCTCATCTGAGGTCGACATTGTTTGCTGATGTGCCCGTAACGAAGACAATTAAAGCACTGCCTGACAGTTGGTACATAAAGGTCGACGGGACATCTTGTTCCCTGAATAGACACGGCTTCCGGTAAGGTTTGAGAGTCGAAGGCTAACAAACAGGTCTGCAATTTAACGATTTGATCTTTACCGTATCTCTTCGTAAACCTCCGAACGCCTACAAGAGGGAAGGGAGATTGTACGACTTCCAAAATCTCCGCTTCTTCAAGGTTGGTGTCTACTTTCCTGATTACTCCCAGCTTATGGACAACAAAGGAAGGAATGTAAGCTTCTATATTTTTTGACTTTAATAGCTCACTTGTAACTAGGAAATTAGCCTTGTCTGGGGTTTTCAGTTCCACCTTAACTTTAGTTTTTCCTGCTGAAGAGATGTTAAGTATAGAAGTCTTCACTTCTGGCAAGGAAATAGGCAATAATTTCCCTAGTGCCATAGGTTGCAAGCGGCCGAAGTTTTCGTCCAAACATTCAATGTAAACTACGAATGGTCCCCTGTCTGTACGTTTGTAAAAGTTGAGAGACCTCGGAGTAGGTGCAGGTCCCACAGGAGGGGTGTTAGTTGCAGCACGTTGGTTAGGAGTGAGCACAGAAGCAGTTGCTACAGGGGGGTCAGCTACATTTGAAACGTCAGTTACAGGTAAGAGTTGATTAGCGTCTGCTATAATGGTTTTGGAATTTCTTAAATCTAGACTGACCTCACTTTGTCGCTTGTTTCTCGTAGCGGAGAAGCTGGAGGAACCCTGTTCCGATACATCCATATGCTCTTCTGCCGGCTGTATTCCAGATTCTCCCCGAGCAACTGCTAACGAGTGACTGATCAGAGCCGTCGTGTTGTCCAGTGTAGTTCCTGGAGGAGCTGGTGAGGGTGCTGCATCTGGATGCAGCCGCTGGCCAGGTGGTTGTTGTTGATGTTGTCCCATAGGGGCGTCGAAGTCACCACCCCCTTCTCCATACATGGCGGGGCTTGCCGTCACCGACAGTAATGTCAGGTGTTAATGTGCCTAACAGAAAACCGTACCAAACGAAAGCTGTTACGCGCGTGCACCAGCAGGTAAACACAAGCGTCACACGGAAGAGCGACCGCGTAGCACGTCTTAACACTTCCGCGTCTGCCAGCGAACTGATCTCTTCAGTTCAAGTTCTCAAGTCACGCATTGAATTTCCTTTTTCGTGGCGTTTACAACTCTCTTTCTGACCGACATATTACTTTGGACTTAATTTTCGTCGTACTGATTTGCAATTATTACTGAGATGTTTGATAGCTAATTAAAAATGACCTTCCCTTCTTTTTACCTTTATATCGCGACACACTCAGTAATTATTGAAACTGGTGTTCATCAAAACTTTAATGTGTTATATTACTGTCAAAGTTGTCTTATCTCTCAGGATAACATTGTTCGCTACTTTAAATTATCATGACATTCTAATTAGGGTTATCGGGTTTCTTGGGATGTTACAAGTGATATCAGATAAGCAACACTGCGTGAAATAATGTCAGAAATGAATGTAGGACGTACGATCAACTATCTGTTACGACAGGCGAAATTTGGCGTTTATTGACTATGGCAGCAAACGACCCACGCGAATGCCTCTGCTAACAGCACGTCATCGCCTGCAGGGACTGTCCCGGGAACATGATCTTATCGGCTGGACCCTAGACGACTTGAAAACCGCGGCCTAGTCAAATGGTTCAAATGGCTCTGAGCACTATGGGACTCAACTGCTGAGGTCATTAGTCCCCTAGAACTTAGAACTAGTTAAACCTAACTAACCTAAGGACATCACACACATCCATGCCCGAGGCAGGATTCGAACCTGCGACCGTAGCGGTCTCGCGGTTCCAGACTGCAGCGCCAGAACCGCGCGGCCACTTCGGCCGGCTCGCGGCCTAGTCAGATGAGTCCTGATTTCAGCTGCTAAGAGCTGACGGTGGGGTTAGAGAGCAATGAACCGATGTTGTGAACAAGGCAGTGCGCAAGCTGGTGGTGGCTTCATAACGATGTGGACTGTGTTTACGTGGAACGGACTGGCTACTGTGTCCCAAGTGAACCGATCACTCAGTGGAGATGGTTATATTGGGTTACTTAGAGATCGTTTGCATCCTTTTACGGACTGGATTACCCCAAACAACGATGAAATTTTTATGGATGACAATGTGCCATGTCACCAGGCCACAACTGTTCGCGACTGATCTGAAGAATATCCAGGAAAATTCTAGCCAGTGATTTTGCCACCCAGATCGGCCGAGATGAGTAGCATCGAACACTTACGGGACATAATGGGCAGGTCAGCTCGTGCACAACGTCCTGGACCGACAACATTTCCGGATTTAAGGACGGCTATAGAGGCAGGACGGCTCATTAGTAGTGCGGCGGACTCGGTTCAAATGGCTCTGAGCACTATGGGACTTAACTGCTGTGGTCATCAGTCCCCTAGCACTTAGAACTACTTAAACCTAACCAACCTAAGGACATCACACACATCCGTGCCCGAGGCACGATTCGAACCTGCGACCGCAGCAGTCGCGCGGTTCCAGACTGAAGCGCCTAGAACCGCACGGCCACACCGGCCGGCCAGCGGACTTGCGACAACTTGTTGATTGTATGGCACGTCGAGCTGGTGTACTGCGGCGGGCAGGAAGAGGTCCGGCGCGGCACTGGGGGCTGGGGCTGGGTACACCACTCCGTCCGCGGTCCACCGCGTGAGGACAGTGTACAGTGCGAGGCGACTCGCTTTTGGCAGCTGTGTCGGGCCAGTCCACGTGACCTGGTACTGCGTGCATCGACACGAATCTGGCGCACAGGGGTAAACCGATAAACCGAGCAGTGGAAATCCCACCGAGAGCTGAGAATGTTTTGTGTCCTCCGTGTCATACTGCTAACAGATTATGCTCACAAGGGCCAACCCTCACAGCAGCATACGTCGAAATCTTCTGACGAGATTATGGGACGCTGCGTTGCGTGAAGCTGTCCACGGAGGAGTTGGTTGGACCACGACGGGCCAGCTCGTGATGCACTGCTTCTTAGCACTGTCAATATTTGCCTTACCGCCGTATTCTCATATCGTGGCACCCGCCGACAATTTCCTCTTTCCTCTGAAGAAGAAACCAATGTGTGTCAGAAAGGCGACGAACTGATCTTCGAGGTGAAACATTTCCTGAACAGACAAAATGCAGACTTGTACAACCGAGGTTGAGAGGCCGCGCCCTGTTTCGAGCCTTTCTCCTCGCATTTTATATTATTTGCAGAGTGAATTTGTATACGAGACTCTTTTGCTTCATTTCCGATTCAGTTTCGTTTGTCGACTTCCCCACCTGTCTTGCACGTAGTTTACACGACTGGCAAGGGGGGGGTAGCGTGTTAAAATGGTTCGATGAACCCTCTGCCAGGCACTTAAGTGTGAACTGCAGAGTAACCGTGTGGATGTAGATGTAGGTAACCCACCCCTCCGAGGTTTCATTCCGGTCTCGACCAGGGTAACTCCTTTTCGCTGGCCCGGAAACGGGAGGAACTTTGGGCACGTCGGTCACTGCGGGGGCAGTGTCTCAGGCTGGTGGGCCGCGTGGCCAGTGGGACGAATCTCTGCGGGGACAGACAGACCCCTCGGCTAGGCTTCCGCGAACAGTGACTGGCGAAACGGAAGACTGGTGTCCTCAGTACGAGACAGCAAACCGTTGGTGGAAGGAGTGAGAACTCTGCCTTGCTGAGTGGCGTCCTCTGCTGTGCACTTGCTGTTACACTGCTGGGTGCGGTCTCCAGACACGTTTCCTCAAATAAGATATACAGACACTCGTGTGTCTGCAAATTTTCAAACTTTGCCATTTCCGTGGGAACGCTGTGCGAAGCCGCGACGCCCAAGTAAATGTCTAGAATTTCCGATACAGGAACCTGGACGTGGGAGCGGGGCGACACTCGTCTACTGTTTCCTTACACCCGTACCTCACTGGCGGATACGTTTTAAGTTTACGGCGGGAGCCAGCGAGTGCAGCTCCAGAGTCCCGACTGGAAGAGCAGTCTTAGGCTGCGGAGAGGGTTGGGGGGCGTGCGGGCGCTCAACGGCCACGTCATCAGCGTCGCGCAGATTAAAGTGCAGGGTGCCTTTCCGGGGTCTGAAGGAAGGCCACCAAAAATTGAGAGTCGTAATCGGATTTGTACGGTTCCGAGTTCTACCTGGTGAAGGCTACACCTGTTCGCAGCACACCCAGCTTCTGGGACGGTCTCACTCGAGCCCTCAATCGTCGGGTTACGTGCGTCCCACTGAAGCGCGAATATGTACAGAAGCGTACCACAGTTTAGATTCCAGAAGGGTTATACATTCACTCGTCAAAGACTACAAGCCTTAAGTAATAGTATTTCACAGCTGGTAGTTTTTGTGATCTTTCCTACGCGTTTGTTCTGCACATCATATTACTCTTACAAAAACCAATCTCTGGCGGAACTGGCGGCTTCACGCACTAGTCGTCTGAATCGAGCCTTACTACCACGTCTCCGTAGACATTCTGCAAACGCCTACGAATATCTGCGATGCTCCAACTTTCCGCCAGAAGAAAATCAATGACAACACTCTGCTTCCGTTAAAGACGCTATTTTGAATCTATGGAAGGAAATGAGACGGAAGGAAACCCTTCTGCCTCTATTTGAGTTCACAGAACATTTCCGTATTACTCACGAGTTGATCGAACCTACCGGTAACAAATATAGCATCACGCCTGCGTTTCTTTAATCCGACGTGGCGGGGATACCAGACACAGGTAAATCACCCAAGAACGGGTCTCACATCAGTTCTTTACGTAGTCTCCTTTATACAGGGTGCTGCAAAAGTCATTTTACATACTCGTAGAGGGTATACATTGAAATTAATACATCAGGTTTTAGATAGTAACGCATTTCTGGAAACGGTACGTTTCCATGTTGCAAGGGGAGCAAGAACTACTGAATCGCGTGCTAGATGCTCTTGAAGCAGTTCGCGTGTCGCAGTGGGCAACCCACATTCACGAACAGAACGATGGCGCTATGTCAGGTGATGTCCTCTGCCTCCATCATTCACCTCGTTTCCAAGTTTTCTTGTCATGCGTCACTTTTTCTTTTTTTTTTTTTAATTCATCTCATTTTGTTCATTTTATCTGCTCGGGGCGGACGTCACAAGACACCCGTTTCAGTTCGTCGTTGATCCATTAACTTTTTTTTTATTTCAGAGAACTACCTTGCCAATCCTTCCCTAATTCGATGGGACCGATGACCTCGCTGTCTGGTCCCCTCCCTCAAATCAGCTAACCAACCACGACACCCGAGTACACGTTCGCAGAGTACACCGATATGTTGTTTATCTACAGTAGGGGTTCCCAACAAAATTTTCTCGCCCCTCATCGAGCGTGATTGGTACCTTATCATATCACAGTATCAAATACATGAAAAAGCCAAATTAAGAGTCTTTTTATACGTTTTCTATTTTTGATACTTAGAAAAAACATTGACATATTCATTATTGAAAAAAATATTGAGCGGCCAAAACAAAAAATCTGTTATCATACGAAATATATTTAATATATTTTTTATTCTAATAGCATCTGGCATAGCTCGCGGACCCACCTGTTGGGAACCACTGACCTACAGTGAGCTCGCCGTAGTGGACGAGAAGCTCAACGTCTATACCAGCAGTACTCTCCAAACCCTGTGACTCCATCTCATGTTTGCCAGAGTGGGAAATTCACAAGCGACAGAGCACACAGCGGCGTTCCAAGAAGGCGGCATACTGTCGTATTGGAAGAGGAAGTACCTCATCAAGCTGAAGAGGACCCATCACGAGTACTCGATCCACTGCAAGCGGCTTTCATGTGTCTCACTCGTCTGCCTGGCGTGTTCTGCACGAATAGCAACTCCACCTGCATCAGCCTCAGAAGTCACACGCCACGGTACCGGTGGATTCTGTGTCACGCTTCAATTTCTCTACTTGGTTTTCATACCGTTGTGCGGATATTCCTGTTTCCAGGTCGTATTATATTCACCGACGACGAGTATTTCGACAGGGAAGGTGTTTTGAACGCACGTCACGTGCACACAGAGATTTCAGTGCACCTTTGGCATCAAAGTCTGAGCAGGGGGGCAAGGGGGGCAAGGGGGGCAGCTGCCCACAGGGTGACCGATAGTTCCGTCACGATGACCACATCCAACCCCAAGGCCCGGCGTCACCCCAAAGTAGGTCGTTATCCAAGATGGCGGCCGTGACATCACAGACACACCCCCTTTGACGTCACAGACACACCCCCCGAGTTCGGTATTCGAGAGTGGGAATATGAGTTTACTTGTTTCTAGTTACTGAGTGGTTTACGGCACGCTGGACCTCGCTTAAGTTTGGCGTTTGTATAGAAATGATTTCGAGTCTATATGTTGGGAACTATGCTGAGCTAGCGATCGGTAGGAGGCCGCCTAGTGCTCGATATCGAGAAGTACAGCGAAAATGGTACAATATTATGGTACAATATCATGCGAAAATAGGAATGTTCTTGTAATACCCGAGAATGGAGATGTCTGTAGGAAAGGGATCAGGTTTGGAGCAGAAAGAGTAACGCGTTTGTGCTGAGGGGAAACGAGCTCGAATTAGTAGAATAGTCCTGGGTGCGACGTCGGTCCGCTGAGGGTGCTCTGATGTAAAAGGGATGATTTTGCGTGGCGCTGAATGTCACGTCTGTAGAAAGAAAGAAAAGGCTCACAGTACCTGCCTAGGTCTGGGGACCATAGTGACATATTGCCTGTGTGAGTGTAGGGTGCTGTACAGATATAAAAGGTAACTGCACTGTTTGTGTAAAATGTGTATGTATTGTATTCTAAAGTTACTGTGCCGTACGTTGTGTAAATTGAATTGTAAAGTTAACATGGTTTCTGTTATGGCATGAGTAGAGAGGATGACTATGTGTCCTATTGTAAGAGTACTTCCGTATTTGACGATATGTATGGTAATTTCTATGATTTAATTGTCAGTGCAATATGGCGAACTGTGTAAAATAACAACTGAAAGTCTCGTCTGCAGAAGGAAACTAGGGGTGGGTGCTACGATATCGGCAGGATCAGTAATTCGGCGGGTAAATTCGATAAGAGCGAATTATAATGCTCCATTCATTCACAACCTTTGTGTTGTGATATAGGAGCCTCTACACAGCGGTGGAACGTTTGTGTGTGTTGAAAGCAGTAAGGGTATGATGTTAGGAGCGCTGGGAAGACTGCATTCTGTGTTATTTTCGTAAACAGGTTGTGTCAGGGCAAGAATTTCCGTGCATACAATCTGAGATATAAAGAAAGCTAGCATTAACTCTTTCTGGGACACTATACAATTGGGTGTCATTTTTTACAAAGTGATGTGAGGTAACAATAACATTGTGAACTTTTTGGATGACGAGTCGCCATGCAGACGTTTCGCGGCGAGGCGAGAGCCACGCTATGTAGTTAAGTATGGTTAAACAGTTGTGTCATGTCGTGCTCTGAGCAGTGCGTCCTGTGCTATTCTGTCATCGGCGGTAAAGACATCTGCTGCTCGGACGTGTCTCGTGTGAGCGCGCCTTGGAATTCTGTGATGTCAGTATAACAGCATCTGAAAACAGATGCAGCTTTCACCTGCGTTCAGTTGAGGCTCGCGACTGTGACAGCGCGCTCGTGCCAGGACCTGTGTCTAGGCGAACACGTATTGCGACAGGAATCTACCAGGAACCAAGTACGAAACGGACGTCCACGCCTCATGCCATGCCTGCGGGGATTTGTGCGTGGCAGTTTACGAGGACTGAGTGTGCCTACACATCACTGTGCTGCATTATTTAGATGTAGTAGGGAAGTGTGTACTGAAATTATTAGGAGCTGTTTGCGTGTCTGGAGAGCGTTATTTAGAAGTAGTTTGCAGGTCTGTGAGCTGTATGAGATGGCCCCAAGCATGTGAGAGCGTGTGTTTATTATCAGTGCCATAAATGTACTCCATCTGTAAATAAAATGTTCAAAAATAGAGTCCACTCCTTCCTAACGCCCCTCGGCAGCCCAGCGCAGCCTGGGACATTTTCGCGCCAGTTTCCATCTACGGACCATCATCTGGGGTTCAACGACGTAGAATCACGTGACTAACGCAGTGGCCAATAGGAGTGCAGCATTCTAGGAGTGTGGGGTGCTACTTCACGAATGGACACTGCGCTCCTAGTGGGAAAATGCGAAAATTCTCATTTGATAATTGAATATCGAAATCGTACATTCATTTATGGAATATCATTAAAATCGAATTGGAATTAGGCAATTGATACGTTAGATGCGCGATGTGGGTGTCCCATGTGTTCAGTTACATTCGCTAGCATACTTCCAGAAGGCTCTCTGTGGCGCCTGCGGTCTCTACACGCGCGGCGCACGCCGTTATAGACGCGTGAGAGAGAAAGCATTACACCATCTCTATCTCTCTCTGTCTCAGCGCTTGACTGCAGGGGTGATGTGTGTTTGACGTACTGCGAGCGATGATCTTGGATTACGTAACGTGACCGTGCAGTGGCTGTGTCGTGGAGCACATGGCGAACAAAATGTATGCAGCCATCTTGAATAACGGTACTTGCGTCATCACCTGACGTCATGAGAGCGCCTTCTGGTGGTGGCGATGTGTACTAAGTGAGTTGGGCTCTGGACCCAGTGGGGAACACCCCTCCATGGACTTGTTTAAATGAAGTCTTATGTGCAAGTCCTTTTCACACGGATCCTTAGGAGGATGTGGCGGTCGGATGACTGAGGTTAGTACAAGTGTTTTTTTTTCGTGCCATTTTCTTAGCTTATTAGAGATATGCGAAATGACGTTTGTTTACAGTGAAAATTCAAATGGTTCAAATGGCTCTGAGCACTATGGGACTTGACATGTATGGTCATCAGTCCCCTAGAACTTAGAACTACTTATACCTAACTAACCTAAGGACATCACACAACACCCAGTCATCACTAGGTAGAGAAAATCCCTGACCCCGCCGGGAATCGAACCCGGGAACCCGGGCCCGGGAAGCGAGAACGCTACCGCACGACCACGAGCTGCGGACGAAGGAAAATTCAAACTTCGTGCTTGTTCATAGGATGAGGTGACTTAGGTTAGTACAAGCGTCCTTTCTTTCGCTCCATTTTCTTAGCTTAGCAGCGAAACCCCAAGTGACCTTTGATTACTGCCAAAATACAAACTTGGCGCCTGTTCGTAAGATGAAGTGGCGGTCGGGTGACTTAAGTTAGTGGAGGTAGGCTAAGTGAGCTATCTTCCCGCGATTTTCTTTGCTTAGTAGAGATAACCGTGGTGTGGTGCATTATCCTCTTGGAATTTGAACTTCCTGCCATTTTTTAGGGTCAACAGGTGCGTGGCACTTTCCCGCCAAATTTCAAACTTCCTTCCAGGGAGGTGCGGCAGGGGGGGTGTGGCACTTGCGTCACGAGTTACGTCACGGACGTCATCTGAGGTGATCTACTCTGGGGTGGGACGTCCTGGTCAGAGGTGACCTACTTTGGGGTGACGCCGGCCCTCGGTTGGATGACGTCGTCGTGTCGGAACGTTCGGGGCACCCTGTGGGGTGATGCTCCCCCCTTGGCCCCCTACTTCTCTGGGCAGGTATCTACGATGATTGTGTTACTGGGCCGTGCATCCTTCCGCCCCACCTAGGTGGTGCCAGATACTTCATATTGCTGGCGGAGTTTTGTGTCACTGGACATTCGGCACGAATTGTGGTTCCGGCACGGTGCCGTGGCAGTACATTTTGCAATTTGCGTCCTAAACCATCTGAACGTGGTCTAGAGGACACGTAGATAGGTTGAGGTGAACCGTGTGCTTGGCCACCAAGATCCTCCCCTCCCTCGCCCCCCCCCCCCCTCCGGCCCCAAGAAATAACACCGTCCCAACCGGCCTCGAAGGTCCAGCGCAACCGACCGGCCATAGTGTCATCCTCCACCCTCAGGCGCCACCGGACGCGGACACGGAGGGGCATGTGGTCAGCATTCCGCCCTTTTCGGCCGTTCCTCAGTTGGCCTCAGAAGGCCTGAGTGCACCCCGCGTGCCAACAGCGCTCGGCAGTCACGGGCGGTGACCCATCTGAGCTCTAGCCGAGCCCGACAGCGCTTAACTACAGCGATCTGACGGGAAACGGTGTTACCACTGTGGCAAGCCCGTTGTCCCGCAGAAATATCCCCTTTGTACTTTTTCTTGTGGGGCCACAGGAAGGGTCTTGTTTACTAGACCCTTGTCCAGTGGGAGAACGATCTGGTTGCACGGATTGTGGCTGCGGCAGAAGCGATTAATCGTACACCACGGAGCCGCGCGGGGTAGCCGACCGGTCTGCGGAGCCTTGTCACAGTCCGTGCGGCTCCCCCCGTCGAAGGTTGGAGTCCGCCCTCAGGCATGTGTGTGTGTGTGTGTGTGTGTCGTCCTTAGCATAAGTTAGTTTAAGTTAGATTAAGTAGTGCGTAAGCTTAGGGACCGGTGACAGCAGTTTGGTCTCATAAGACCTTACCACAAAATTCCTTAGACCACGCATGTTGGGCAGTGTTTACCCGCACTTACTGTGCTGATACACTGTGCGCACGGAACGTAGTGGTCGTCGTGTCGAACAGCTGTTGTAATATCACAGTATGTCGGAGTGAATTCTACGCATCTTGTTGTCCGTGTAACATCAGAACGAACCATTTGCGAGCATGCGTTCCTATGTAAAACTTGATCCACTGACTGCCCTTTACAACCTCTAGAAATGCGTAACACGAATCGTGAAACACCTTGTAGACGAGCTACACTGTACTTGGATGCTGACCACTCGCCCTCCCTACACCGGCCTCGTGTGCTCCTGCATTTCAGCTACCTGTACGAAATTACGGCTGCCTGTTTAATCGACGTGACTGTGCCAAGCAGCACCACTATGACTGCTTACTGATCATCTGAAGGGGCTCACAGAGTTGCCTGCTTAGAGCGAGCTGCCGCTCGTCACACCGAGCAGCAGCGCCGCCCAGGCCGCCCTCGCACGCCCACGCAGCGGCACTCTGGCGAGCAGTGCAGCGTCGACGGCAGGGGCTCGCACGGCGTTTCCGTGTGTGAGAGCGAGGGCGGCCCGGCTCTCCGACTTCTGCAGGACACTCTCCACTATACCTCTGTGTCCGATGAATACTTAGCGTAGAGGACGACGTACGGGGTTCTGTCATCACTTCAGAAGCCCGCGAGCCACCCACATATATGAGAAACTATTCCGTATCATCGGACTTCGTGTCCACAGCGTGCCACATTTCAAATACTGCGAAACTACGTGTTGCCCTTCATCCACGGTTCGCAAAATATCGACTGAGAAAAAGGCCTAACTTGGAATTTCGCACGAGCAATCCTGTCTAAAAAAAAAATGGTTCAAATGGCTCTGAGCACTATGGGACTCAACTGCTGAGGTCATTAGTCCCCTAGAACTTAGAACTAGTTAAACCTAACTAACCTAAGGACATCACAAACATCCATGCCCGACGCAGGATTCGAACCTGCGACCGTAGCGGTCTTGCGGTGGGCAAGAGAGAGAGAGTGCGATTAGTTTAGAGAGCGTACACGTTTGTCCTTTCTGGCACGAGGAGGCTCCTACGTTGAGATCACGGATTCACTTCAGACTGCCTTCACTTTTAGTGCTGCATTACGACAACAGAACGTCAAGTACTAAGGCGCGCTACTTAGACGGTTTCGAGAAAATCGCGAGGTATGTTTTTACGCGTCAGAGACGTGAGTACGATCTGTAGCCGGTCATGTTATCAGCGTTCAAGCTCCGTAACAGGTGGATCGCTGGATCGAGTCCTTCTCACGTTTTTTTTTAATTAATTTTTTTCAATGCCAGTCACATTACTTCATACATATTACATCTGAAACGTTACGTGATGACGAGACACTCGTACGAACTGGTATTGTATTTCCAATGTTATTTGGTTGTTTGCTAAACTCTGTTATCACGACAAATACTATATTTCTAATTACCGAAAAGTGAAGGACCGAACGCATATCGTCTTCATGAAACTGTATGCCTGTCGTGACTTCCCAAATCCCTTATACCTGCAGTCGGGCTATGTAGTAATAACTTATTTAGTCCTGGACGCTTCGATATGCAGGTTTCGAAGACGAGGGACAGGTTTTGAAAGCCCACGTCAAACACGATAAATAAAGGTGTAAATAACTGTCTAGTATACAACGAGTTACAATACGCCAGGATGTGAGGGTACTGTAGTTTAATCGTCGGATGTGCTTTCGCCATTACATGACCGTTTTCACACAGACAAAGAGAACATACATCAAAACGACGTCTACAACATCGAATAAATGCAGTTTTCCCCGTGTACGAGGAAGCTTCAGGCTTTCTAAGGAAACACAAAGCTCGGTGACACTTTGAAAAATTTCTCTTCCTCCCGACAACTTGGATGCAAACCGTGCCGACAATTTGGATGCAAACCGTGCGTAGCGCAATATTTTCGTAAATACCGGTGTCGAAAATGGGCGATGTACGAGTAGCATCTTCACGGGAAGCTATTTCTCGTTTGTTGTCAAAAAAATATGAACAAGACTGAAGGCAGTTGAAAAAGCTTTTAAATTAACTATAGAGATAAAAAGAAAAGAAGGAAGGAAAGGAAGACCCAAAGAAGTATGCGCAACAATATGACTAGTGTTGAAAAAAATAAATTAAAAAGAAAGGATTAGCGGGACTCGATGCAGCGATGCACGGATGTCGGAGCTCGAACACTAACCACAGGACCGCCGCCAGCTCGGTATCACAGTCGTAACATGTGGTGTCGCAGCCAGACACCACACTTGCTAGGTGGTAGCTTTAAATCGGCCGCGGTCCATTAGCACATGTCGGACCCGCGTGTCGCCACTGTCAGTGATCGCAGACCGAGCGCCACCACACGGCAGGTCTCGAGAGACTTACTAGCACTCGCTCCAGTTGTACGGACGACTTTGCTAGCGACTACACTGACGAAGCCTCGCTCCTTTGCAGAGCAGATAGTTAGAATAGCCTTCAGCTAAGTCCATGGCTACGACCTAGCAAGGCGCCATTAGCCCTACATAGCTTGTATCTAAAGAGTCTCACTTGTATCGTCAAGAGCCATGTACCACAAGGATGGATTAAAGTTAAGTATTCCAGGAGCTACGTACTTTTCTTTATAGCATTCATTACGTATCCTGTTTCAGACCTCTCTAGCCTGCGTGAGATTAAGCGCGTGCCTTGCGGTTACCCGTCACTGTGGACTGGCTGTCTTGTCAGTCCACAACATAACACACTGGTACATCACGGACGCGTAAAAGCATCTCTTGCCATTTTCTCGAAATCTCCTCAGTGGAATGTCTCTCTACTTGCGCATTACGTTGTCCTAATGCATTACTGACAGTGTATGAAGTAAACCGGTGGTCTGAACCCCATGTGAGTTGATCACCACTTCCACCTGCAGACAGCTTACTCGTGAAGGCCGTCTTCCTCAGTGCATACGAGAATTTCAGAGAAACGAGAAACGTTTCCGTAAAAAAAAGTTAACGGCAAAATGCCGGAGGAAAGCAGGTAATGGTGGCACGCATACTCCGCTTTGTTTGTGAATGGACGACTGCTGGTGTTTCTTTGTATTTCGTCTCTCCGATGGGACGCAGACCTTTGGTATGAGGTGAATTTCTTAGCGCTGCTAAGTCCGGCGCGGTCACAAAGGAAACGACCGGCGAGAATGGGGTGAGTGGGGCGCCCTGAAGCTTTGAAAGCCCCGTGGCTGGCGACCCGGCAGGCAGTTCCTCCTCAGAGCAGAACGTCAGTCTGGAGGCAAAAACTCCAGCGCGCCCGCAGAGCCTGGCGGCAGCGTTGGCTGGACGCGTAACGAACGTCCAGTTCTGGGCGAACTCGCGTGCATGCAGCAAGCTATTTAGCCCTTAGTTCTATCTTTCTTTACTTACTTATTTGTCGATACAAATCTCTTTTCCAGTACGTATATTTGTAAGCTTTCTACGTAATTATTCATGGCGGCTGCAGTGTAACACGTGTTAAGTTCGGCTCGCGAAATTTAGTCGAATTCGAAGGTGTTCTCGCAGGTGGTGTTGTCTAGTACAAGTGGAAATCGTGTAAACAACAGTGTTCTGTGCAGTAGTGCTATTTTTTTTTTCTGTGCTCCGCCAATATCTTCGAGAAAATGGTAAACAGAAGAGTCAACAACAGCGCGTCCAGCAGCGGGGAAGCAGCAGGTGCGGCGGGCCCGCTCTTGGCGGAAGGTGCGGCCGCGGCTCCCGGCATAGCGGAGCTGGTCCGCTCTGAGGTAAACGCTGCGCTTCGCGATAAAAACAATCTCGATCTCATAGCAGGCACTATATCAGATACTGTAACGGCAGCAGTATTGGCCAAAATGCGTGAAACTGTTGAGGCCAATACTGCCGAAATTACAGCACTAAAAAAGTCTGTGTCTGAATACGAGAAAAAGGCACGAGAGTTGGAAGTGAAACTATCTGCCGCAACTGACGAACTAGAACATTACCAAAGGCGAAATAGTCTACGACTGTTTGGAGTAGTAGAAAATAAAGAAGAAGACACGGACAACCTGCTTATACAAGTTGCGCGTGAAAAATTAGGCGTAGAAGTGACCAAGGCAGACATTGACAGGAGCCATCGGGTGGGACGAAAACTACCAGGTGCCACCAAACCTCGTCCAATAATAATTAAATTTATCTCTTACCGAAAAAGGGCAGAGATCTTTACCCAGAAGAAGAAGTTAGCAAGGACAGGGCTTACAATAAGGGAAGATCTGACACACGAACGGCTAAAGATTTTAAACAGTGCCATATCCCATTTCGGTCTTCAGAATGTGTGGACTCAGGATGGCAGAGTAATCATTAAGACAGCAGCTGGAAAGAAGACAGTCACAAACATGACAGACTGAATAGTATTAAGTGAAGCTACTCGAGCCAAAAGTGCAAACTTAACACCATTTGCAAATTGTAACAGCCCTATACTCAGATATAGTCTTGTAATTTTATTAATTTTTTAATTATACCCATATTTGTACCTTCAACTAATTGTTTTTGTAACTGTATTAACTTTTCACTATTTTTTTGTGTCTGTAGCTCTAACCATTACTTAATTTTAGTTACTGCTAATACTTTTTTTCATTTTCTCAGTTTATTCTCTTCCGTTCTGAATTAGTTCTATTGCAATTATTAGTCTCTCCTTTAGTTCATTAATCACCCATCTCTTCGGTTTAAATTGTTCATAACAAAAATCACTATCAGTATCACTTTAGCAAATTTCAATCTAATTGTAGCTTCCTACGATAATCACTACCAGCATCACTTTAGTAAATTTCAATTTAATTCTAGCTTCCTACGATAATCTATTAATTATTAAGCTTACTTCTCTCTGCTGGCAGCATCGGCCTCTTAAATCACTCCCTTTTCCCTTATTTCCACCCTAAGCTGTTTCAAATACGCTAATTACATTTCTCCTCGTACGACAGAGGATACACAGTGACACACAGCCGTCACTGTTTTGGTCATATTCTCCTTGCACCGAATACCACTAATCCATTTTCTATACTCCCGCAACCTCAGGAAATCTCTAGCAGTCGCCTTTCTTTCGGCACTCGCGGTGTCACACACAGGGCGCGCAAAATCTCGGACACCCCTGTGTTATGTCACTTGGCGGAAGCAGCGGCCAGTGCCCCTCGCGGCAGGTAGTGCCTAACAAAGGGACAAACCAGTCTGCCACCCTACTTCAGGCTGCTCAGCGGAACGCGTCAGAGCTTTTAGCAGCTCACTGCAACATCCAGTCTTTACCTGCACATTACGAAGAACTTAGCCTCCTCTTCAACCAACTAAACTACCACGTAATCCTCTTATCCGAAACGTGGTTGAAACCACACATATCCTCTGCATCTATTCATCTCCCAGGGTACACATTTCTTAGGGCAGACAGATCAAAAAAGCGAGGTGGCGGCGTCGGCGCGTATATACGAACAGATCTCAAAGCGAAAGTCTTATGTACGTCAAATCCTGCTGAAGAAAAAGAGGCTGAATTCATGTTCATTGAAATAAATATACAAAGTCGGAAATTCTTGACTGGCGTCGTGTACAAGCCGCCAAAAATAAGCTCAATGAGTTCCTTCCAGTCGGAATTATATTCACTTCAGTGTCAATACGAACATGTCATCGTAATGGGTGACTTGAACATAGACCTGCTAAGAGACACTCCCTCCGCAATAAACCTAAGAAGACTGTTTAGTTGCAATAGCATGAACATTCTTCCATTACAACCTACACACCATACGGCGCACAGTCATACTCTTATAGACGTAATCGCAACGAAACAGACTGACAAAGTAAGGGATGTTGGTCAAACATCGGCCCCTGGCCTCTCAGCACATGATGTAATATTCCTGGCCTACTCTGTGCAGCCCCCAAGGATCAAATCGCGTTACATAACTTGTAGGAACATGAAACGTATTGACCTTGACGCTCTAACAGCCGATTGCTCAGAAATCTCATGGCATCAAATAACCAGAAAACCCACAATCGACGGCAAAATTAATGAACTTGGTGATAAACTCACTGCCCTCTATGACAAACATGCACCTGTGCGCACAATCCGTGTAAGAAAATCTCCTGCTCCATGGCTGACAGCTGAATTACGTCAAATGATGACTAATAGGGATGCTGCCCACAGGCGTTTCAAGGCAGATCCGAAACCCGAGCGTTTCGAAGAATATAGAAAGCTACGGAACAGAGTGAAACAATGCATTCGCAATGCTAAAATCAGGCACGCTCGCTCCCTTGTATGCAGCGATCTGACGCCCACGACTCTATGGAAGAATCTCCGTAGCTTGGGGGTCGGAAAGGCAAAATCGGAAACCACTTTTCATGTGTCAGCTAACGAATTAAATGAATTCTTCTCTGCACCTCTGAATACCACTACAGCTGATAATTACCGTCCACAAGAATCCCTAAACAGGATAACTAACAACGATACCTTCCATCTAAAACATGTAACAACAAATACGGCAAGAAAAGCAATAATGAGAATCTCTTCTGATGCAATAGGCAACGACAGTATCGGTATAACCATGATTAAGAATGTTGCCGATATCTTAGTGCCTGTCTTAACTGACATATTTAATTTTTCCCTCGTGAACGGAATATATCCCACTGCATGGAAAAGAAGCCTAATTCGACCCATCCCTAAGATCGAAAACCCGCAACTGCCTAGTGATTACCGACCAATTAGCATACTGCCTGCTGTTTCCAAAGCACTTGAATATATTGTTCATGACCAAATCACTGAACACTTGCATGAATTCAGCCTATATGACAAATTTCAATCCGGTTTCCGTAAACATCACAGCACAAACACTGCTCTAATTAAAGTAACTGATGACCTGAAATATGCCATCGACAATCGAAAGGCAACAATATTGACGCTACTGGACTTCAGCAAAGCTTTTGACACTGTTAACTTTGACATAATGCTCAGAAAAATGCAACAGCTTAATTTCTCTGAAAGTGCAATGAGATGGTTTGAAAGCTACTTAAAAGACAGACAGCAATGTGTTGTCTGCGTAAATGAAAAATCTTCATGGAAACATGTTTCCTCGGGAGTGCCACAAGGATCAGTCTTAGGACCACTTTTGTTTTCTTTATATGTCAACGATATTTCATCGGTTCTGTCCTCCTGTAAATATCATTTCTATGCCGACGACCTCCAGCTCTACCTAAGCGTCAGACCTGAAGATGTAAACACTGCAATCGCTCAGATGAACGATGATCTGTCTTCAGTAGTGACATGGGCGAAAAACCTGGGGCTTAAACTAAATGCAAAAAAGACGCAAGTAATCTTAATAGCCCATCAGAAATTAATAAGTTCAGATTTCCGCGAACGGCTACCTCCTATTCTGCTCGACGGTACTCCAATACCATATCAGAAAACAGTGAAGAACTTGGGTGTAACTTTGGATGAGCATCTCAACTGGGCGGAGAATACAGTCGCAGTGTGCCGAAAGACGTCTGCTTGTCTCTATGCTCTCAAAAAGTTTCGGAACATATTTCCACAGGACTTGAAACGCCAGCTCGTGCAAGCACTCGTTCTACCGAACCTCCACTATTGTGATGTGATTCAACAAGGCATGAGCAGTGAAAACAAAAGACGGCTAGAGCTAACCATGAATGCCTGTGTGCGTTACACCTGCAACATTCGCCGATACGATCATGTTAGTGCTTCATACTCCCAGCTAGGGTGGCTGCGGCCGGACAAATTGCGCGACTACCACACTCTATGTCTACTCCACCGACTCCTCGAGGCGCAAACACCCCAGTACCTTGCTTCAGAGATTAAAAACCTGTCATGTCATCACAATCGAAACACGAGGTCACTCTTATTTGGTATCCTAACTGTGCCCACTCACAAAACAAAAACTTTTGCAAACTCCTTCTCAGTTGCCGCTGTCCGCCTCTGGAACAAACTGCCCCTTACCTTGCGCAAAATTCAATCTCCTGCTGCTTTTAAGAAGAAGTTGAAGCATTTCCTACTATCATCCTCATAAAGTTCTCCACAAAATTACTGTACAAGGACAATCCCCTCATATGTCAAATAGCAAAGCTAGCGTCTCCTATGTTGCTCCTGAGATGCCTTCCTCTTCATCTATCTCTATTAGCCACGCAATATTCTTTTCCTTTATATTTCCTTAATTATGTTTCATCATGTCTCTCTATTCTTCTCCTCCCTTCACCATGAGTCTCCCTCATACTCCCTGCTGCCAGCACTCCTATCTCAAATCTGTCTGTTCAATAATGTCTAATTATAACAGTACTTGTGATCTAAGAATATAAACTCTATATGTATGTATTTTTCCAGGTGTACCTTTCAAATTGTTTATTTCACTTTTTGTACTAGATGTAGTTTAACATGCCTACTAAAACATATGAATGTAAAATAAGTAGAATGCCCGGTTAGATGTAAGAGAGGGCCTGATGGCCCTAATCTTGCCAGGTTAAATAAATCAATAAATAAATAAATAAATAAATATGTGAAGTACTATATATTCTTTCTTCAAAACCTTTGTCCTTGTGTAACGTACGATTTAAATCGTATTCAACGGAAGAGCAAAACCGACTAGTGGTTGGACATGTGGTGCGCTTGTGTGCAGTGTCGTGAAACAGAAACATAAATTGTATGAAACGCTGAATTTGAAATAATGTAAATTAAATGCCAAAAGAAACTCAAAATATCCACGGGTGTGCTGCCGGTCTATAGTGTCCAACGGGCACAATATTTCGGCGATCATACATGTCGCCATCATCAGGTGAACTGACGGACTGAGCTCCTGTGAACGTGCCGGCACGGAGATCCGTACGCTATGGCTGCTCAGAGGGAACTGGGTTCGGTCGCGGCGGCGGCCGATTTAAATACCCTCCGCCCGCGGCGCGCTCCCTCCGCCGTCCGCGCCCCGCGCCCCGCGCCACGGTCACGCGGTAGAACAGATTGCGACGGCGTCTGAGATGACGTCGGTGTGATGGGTCTGTCCGCCGTGGTCGTCACAACTATACGTTTGCTCGATTTACTTTTGATTAACCCTATCGCTGGTTCCCAAGCCTTGCTAAGATTATAGCCATAGTCACGGTTTATGAGGTCGTCATTGCTGCGAATTTCGATGGCCTCTCTAACAACGCTGTCCCACTATCTCGACGTCTGTACCAGAATCCTCGTGCGTTCATACTCCATGGCGTGATTTTCCGACAAACAATGTTCAGCGACCGCCGACTTGCTCGGATACATCAGTCGAGTGTACCTCTGGTGTTCACGGCATCGCTCCTCGACGGTACGCATCGTCTGACCAATATACGACTTGCCACATTGACACGGAATCTGGTACACGCCAGCCTTCCTCAAACCGAGGTCATCTTTGGCGCTCCCCACCAGTGCACGAGTTTTATTTGGAGGACAAAACACAGTTCCGACCCGGTGTTTCTTCAGAATGCGGGCGATTTTCCCCGAGAGTGCGCCTGTGTATGGAATAAATGCAGTGCCTACCTCCTCCCTCGTGACTTCATCCATCTCAACAGGTTGTGCTGCAGTGGTTGGGCTGAGAGCACGTTGAATCTGCCACTCTGAGTACCCATTTTTTCGAATTACAGTTATCAGATGTTCCAATTCCTGGGGTAGACTCTCTGCGTCAGAGATAGTGCGCGCCCTATGTACTAGAGTTTTAAGTACCCCATTCCTCTGTGAAGGGTGGTGGCAGCTGTCTGCGTGCAAATACAGATCAGTCTGCGTTGTCTTCTGATACACCCAATGACCTAGGGTGCCGTCAGCCCTTCTCTTGACCAAGACGTCAAGGAAAGGTAATTTACCCTCCGTTTCAGTCTCCATAGTGAATTTGATGTTGGGGTGTTTGGAGTTTAGATGAGTAAGGAAGTCAAGGAGTTTATCCATACCATGTGGCCAGATGAAGAAAGTGTCGTCCACGTAACGGAAAAAGCAAGTAGGTTTCCATACGGATGACGACAGGGCTTCCTCCTCGAAGTTCTCCATGTACAAATTCGCTACCATACACAGGCGCACTCTCGGGGAAAATCGCCCGCATTCTGAAGAAACACCGGGTCGGAACTGTGTTTTGTCCTCCAAATAAAACTCGTGCACTGGTGGGGAGCGCCAAAGATGACCTCGGTTTGAGGAAGGCCGGCGTGTACCAGATTCCGTGTCAATGTGGCAAGTCGTATATTGGTCAGACGATGCGTACCGTCGAGGAGCGATGCCGTGAACACCAGAGGCACACTCGACTGATGTATCCGAGCAAGTCGGCGGTCGCTGAACATTGTTTGTCGGAAAATCACGCCATGGAGTATGAACGCACGAGGATTCTGGTACAGACGTCGAGATAGTGGGACAGCGTTGTTAGAGAGACCATCGAAATTCGCAGCAATGACGACCTCATAAACCGTGACTATGGCTATAATCTTAGCAAGGCTTGGGAACCAGCGATAGGGTTAATCAAAAGTAAATCGAGCAAACGTATAGTTGTGACGACCACGGCGGACAGAGCCATCACACCGACGTCATCTCAGACGCCGTCGCAATCTGTTCCACCGCGCGACCGTGGCGCGGGGCGCGGACGGCGGAGGGAGCGCGCCGCGGGCGGAGGGTATTTAAATCGGCCGCCGCCGCGACGGAATAGACGTACACGCAAACACAGGGCGGGGAACACGAAATCACCACAACAGGCCACGCAGCAACAACAGAACAGCAACACACAGGAAAACAGTCAACAAGACACCGAGACTGTAACTCACACTACCATCCCCCTCACCACAGAAGTAACACAGGCGCCACAACCTCTGTTACAAAACACAAATGCCGCCCCAAACAACACACCAATACCCGCACAAGCGGCCGCTAACCCCACAACAGCACCTCAGGCTGCCACACCCAACACCAACACATCACCTGGGGGAATATTGGAAACACTATTCCCCCGACACACGACCATTGAAATCCTTACCAAGGTGCTGATGGCCGTCACTACACTCATCACCCAGCTCATGAGCGCCGAACCCGGGCAATACTGGGCTGTCATACACACTGCCATCACAACACTCTTTCACACTCTTACATGAATAATACGCCACACCCGGCCCATAACGCAGACCCGCACACACTATCACGGATCCTGTTCTGGAATGCAGACTCGATCCACAACAAAAGGGCAGAATTTGCCGCGTTCATGGAGCGCAAGGGACTCCTTGTCGCGCTACTGAGCGAGACTAAACTTAAACCGCACGAACAATTAAACTTTCCTGGCTACTGTGTCTATCGTACCGACCGACCGGGCGACGCCGTGGCAGGTGGAACTGCAATCGTCATACACAAAGACATTGAGCACACAAACATAGAGCTCCCTGAACTGGAAAAAATCGAGGCTACGGCCGTCAGAGTCAAGTTCAACGGAGCCTACACCACACTGATATCGGTATACAACAGCCCTGTAGGCATTTCAACACGTGATATCAGCACATTACTCAACATCTCACCGCGAGTAATAGTCGCTGGAGATCTGAACGCAAAACACCCAGAATGGAATTCACGTATACGAAATCCCAACGGCAAAAAACTGTACGAACATTCACTTGGCAGAAACTACATTATACTAGCGCCGACTGAACCGACGCACATTCCCTATCAGAGGGGACACAGGCCAGACGTGATAGACATGGCCCTCATCAAGGGCATTACAACGACACTCAACGTTGCCGTTGAAAACGATCTGCCCTCAAACCACCAACCTGTAATACTATACATTGAGGAAACACTGCAGCACATGGAACAACGCAAGATGTTGGACTACGGGCGTGCGAATTGGACAAGGTTCAAGCAAACGCTCGATAGCCACATCCCACCTATACACGAAATTAATGAAACAGCACAAATTGACGAGGCAGTAGAAACCCTCACTAACGCCGTCCAGGACGCAATGGCAGGCACCATACCTGATCGCACCTCACAACAACGCAGTGCGGCCCTGCCCCAGGAAATCCTGGGCCTAATCTCAATGAGGAATCGCCTCAGGAGACAATGGCAGCGCACCAGGCGTCCGTACTTCAAACGGCACATTAACAGACTACAGGGCATCATACATGATAAAATACAAACACATAGAACACAACAGTGGAACCAAAAACTCGAAGGGCTGGACACCACACGACCTGGCGTGTGGCAACTAGCCCGACACTTCATCAGGGAGAAAATATACACCCCAACGCTTCAAGGGCCCGACGGACCTGCATACTCAGCGGAAGAGAAAGCAGAACTAATGGCCCGAACACTCGCAGCGTCATTCACACCGAACCTGGTACCATCAGATCCAGTGTTCACACTTGCTTCTGACCAAGAGGTTACACGCATTCTAGCCCAACCATCGCGCGACGACATTCGACATGCTAGCACAGCCGAAGTCTCCTGGGCTATAATGCATTCCGCCGCTAGGAAAGCCCCTGGTCATGATGGCATTCAAAACCGTGTCCTCCAGGAGTTCACGGATAAAGCAGCTGAGTACCTAACACACATAACGAATGCCATACTAAAACACCAACACTTCCCCGACTTTTGGAAGACGGCCAAGGTCCTGATGTTCAGGAAGCCGGGGAAAGACCACAGCCTCCCACAAAATTACCGACCCATCAGCCTTCTGAGCTCGCTCAGTAAGATTGTTGAGAAGGTGATTCTCAAACGCATCACTAGGCACTGCATAACAAATGACATCCTGAGACCGGAGCAATTCGGCTTCAGGAATCACCATTCCACAACACAGCAACTCCTACGGGTCGTTGAACATATAACACATGGTTTCAACATAAACAAAGCTACAGGGGCAGTGTTCCTGGACATCGAAAAGGCTTTCGACCGTCTATGGCACAACGGCCTCATCCGCAAACTCAGCGACGCGGGATTCCCCGACGGGCTGCTGCGTCTAATACACTCATACCTCACAGACAGGAGTTTCAACACTGATGTGCAGGGAAAACAATCAACACGACACGGTATACACGCGGGAGTACCCCAGGGAAGCATCCTAGGGCCCCTACTGTTTAACCTCTACATAAACGATCTCCCAACCACACACAACACAATGATGGCAATCTACGCGGATGACACAGCCATCCTTGCGCAAGATTGGAAACCATCAAACATTACGTCACGCCTACAGACTGCACTCAGAGTGGCCGAGCCTTGGTTGGAGAAATGGCGTGTTAGAGTAAACGTCGACAAGTGCGAAGCCGTTCTGTTCACTAGAAGACCGAAGCAACTGCGCAAACACCGTTACTGCAGACCAATAACCCTACATGCACGTCCAATACGTTTCCGCGAGAAAGTCAAATACCTCGGTGTCTGGCTGGACCGGAAATTACTCTGGGGGGACCACATACAACACATGACCAACCGAGCTAGCGCGAGGCTCAAACAGCTCTATCCTATGCTCAACAGGCGTAGCACACTGAACAGAAGGGTGTCGAGGTCCATGTACATGACACTTATCCGACCCCTGATGACGTACGCAGCTCCTGTCTGGGGATACGCTGCGCCTACACGCCTGCGCCGTCTGCAGCTCATACAAAACAAAGTACTCAAAATCATAAGCAATGCTCCACGATACACACGCATCGCGGACCTTCACCGGGAATACCGACTTGAGACTCTCACGGAGGTAATCCACAAACTCACCACAAGACTATACAGAAACTCCAGACATTCGCAGAACCCGTTTATTCTGAATCTGGGGAACTACGACCATAACCATAGATGGAAACATAAAAGACCAAAAGACATACTTGTAAGGGCATAACATCTATGGCCAAGCATACGCAAACATAACGGCACAGGCGAGCCCCTGTTAATCAGACGCTATTACTGGATATCCAGCTGAAATACACTGCCGAATAACTGGCACCACACAGGGAAGCCGTACCGTACACCGCATGCAAACAAGCTCCACACATCCCCCACACAGTGAGACGATCTATGGCCGATCTCCCACTACTGTATAACGATCTTGAATGTTCCAGGAATGTAGCAGCTGCAGCCACTGGGATACATCGCCATCGCTTGTCACGGTAATGATGCATGATACCCATACTAACAAATCCAACCTTGCATGAGCTATCGCAGCTAGTAAGCCACTACTGCTCTTACTACCCATCCCACTGTCGCAGAGGTTTTTTTCCCACGGCACGAGCCATGGCACTTTTTTCCCTCTGCTCTTCAAATCGCTACCCTCACTCGCGTTTCGTCCACTATCTATCACCTGATGGACCGTGTTAATGCGTAGCCTTACCCAGACGCACGGACAACATCACAGCCCAGCATCCTGTGATCCACTTACTAGATAACTAACATGTTTTACGGAGGTGACAGTAGAACTTTTGGTTTGGTCACCACGTTGGTGCGGGCGTGGAGGGGCCCCATCTTCTTAAAAAAAAAAAAAAAAACCGAAGCCAGTTCCCTCTGAGCAGCCATAGCGTACGGATCTCCGTGCCGGCACGTTCACAGGAGCTCAGTCCGTCAGTTCACCTGATGATGGCGACATGTATGATCGCCGAAATATTGTGCCCGTTGGACACTATAGACCGGCAGCACACCCGTGGATATTTTGATTATCAAATACGCCGGGAGAAACTCAAGAATCACGCCAAAAGAAACTAATTATGTCCTCAGTGAAAACTATTTAACTGATACACCGCACTGAAGTGCATTATGAAAGTTACGTAACACGAAGTGCAACGTCTGACTCCAAGTTCCCACGAAATAAAATACTGCTCGGCGGGGTGGAAAATATCGTGTAAGGTTAGTTACGCCTAGACTGTAAATAAATGTGCGTACTTAGCACAACTGAATGTTTTCTGACGACGTGTTGTCAGCATGCTTTTCTGCGTTTGCTGTACCGACGTTCTCGAAAGAAATTGAAATCAGCAAACGCTGCAGCTATGGAAAAATAATCCGTTCTAGACTTTTCTTTGCTTGTCAGGAACAGTCTGTGGCTTCGACTGATGTAGGATGCGATGCATACACGACAAATGTTTTCAATCTTTGCTAATAATGATGGAGGAGAATTTTACTTTAAAGAAAATATAAATGATTATTGTCACAAAAGACTGTACAACATAAGAAGACTCTAACAGTTACGAAATTCTCTCATTACAAAAATTATAGACATTTCACCAATTGCGTAATTTGTGGCGTGATGAAAAACAAAACCATCAAATTAACACAAATTATGAACATTATTAGTCATCTAGCAGACAAAGATTTCCTTCAATTGATAGTTCTCATGTACGAACATTTCACTCTCACACGTGCATGGCTCGCCTAGAAATATTCGTCCAAAACTCTTCTCCAGTGAATAAACGAGTTTTAATCTCCATAATAAAGCATTCCTCATAATTTTTCCCATATTCACAAATGGCATACCTCCTTTCCTGAAAACTCAACTTGCCGCCACTACGCCTCTAATAGGCCCGCCCGGCTAGCCGCGCGGTCCCCGTCACGACTCCGGCCGGTGGGTGAAGGTCGGGCGGGACACACACACAAGCACACACGGCTGCTGGACGTGCTGCGGCGAGCAAGGAAAACAAGCCATTCCAACGTGTAGGGACACACGGCACGTCACCGCACAGAGGCCGCACGTCACGGACTAGTTCAGTTTACTTTTTGACGGAGAACGGTGCGGGCTCGTGCAACATGGAGAGTGAAAACTTTATTGAACAAGTGCGGAAATTCCCGTTCTGTACGATCAAAGTGATGATAAATATCGGAATGTCGAATACAAGGGAAGGGTGTGAAAAATCATTTCCGAGACACTGAGAGCGCCAGGTATGTTACCTTTTTGTATTATCTCATTTTGTATACAGGGTGCTTTTGAACTCTCTGGACATGCTTTGTAGATATGTTGCCATTTTTTTTTTCACTACATAATTTTTATCTGAAAAATACATACTTCTACAAATATTTCGATATTTCTACAAAGCATCTCCATGGAGTTAAAAAACACCGTGTATAGTTCATGTACAACTGTTCGTCAATTGAATTTACACAGAATTGACGCACTACCACATTTGAATTTTCCACAGTTGAAAGTTAAAGTTCAAAATGATACCGCTACTTGTAGGTTAAAATCCACAGTTAATTGGCGTTAAATCTTGGGTGCATTATATTCCCAGTACAGCCCTCGCTTGCCACTTTACTTGCCACTCTACACTTCCAACTGGAGAGTTTTAGAAATCTTTGAGTTTTTCTCGCACAGTAAACGCTTCTCGTGTTGACCCTCCCTCCTCGTAGACGGGGTAGGTCTTGAAGATTGCAGGCCCTGCCAGGGATTCTGGTGCTCTTAGCACCATCGCTGCTTTCATTTACTACTGCCTTGTTACTTGCTTCATTTTGTCTAATGAAACTGTGGAGGACGCATGCCGCTAGTATTATGGTCGTTATGTTTTCATGATTTCCTTGCAACCGTCGGGATAATATGCGAAACTTCTGTACTAAAATTCCGAACGCATTTTCAGAAATCCTCCTGCCTCGGCTTAGACGGTAGTTACATATTCTGTTGTCATCTGTCAAACCTTTTCCAGGATAAGGTCTTATCATATAACTTTTGAGAGGAAAGCCTTCATCACCTACAATTAACATTGGCAGTTCGAAAATTGTTCCAGGTAGTGCTCGGCTCCTGTGAACATTGAGCTGGCCATGCTCCAGATGTCTTCCAAAATTCGAGTTTAAAAAAATACCTCCATCCGAGTTTTTCCCGTAAGGTCCGACGTCTACTACAACGAAGCTGTAGCATTGGTCAACTAAGGCAAGAAGTACAGTGGAGTATGAGTGTTTGTAATTCCAGTACAAAGGGCCTGATAACTTCGGAGCTTGAATGGTAACATGCTTTCCATCCAAGGCACCAATGTAATTAGGGAACTGCCACTTTTCCCAAAACTCAGATGCCACAGTGTTTCATTTAGCTTGATTTGGCACAGGCATGACCTCGTTTAGAATAACGTCCACAATTGCTTTACATGTACTGTGAATGATAGCAGCTACAGTTGATCTGCACAGACTGTAGCTGAATGAAATTGTTTTGAAAGTATCCCCAGTTGCAAGAAACCTGAAAACAAAGATATTTTGATAGTTTGTAACATACAATTATTATTCTGAAAGAATATTCTTTGTGTTTAGGAGGGCCGGAAGAGTGCAGGAAAAGGTGGGCTCCAATTCGAGGCCAATTTCGGCGAACTCTATAGAAGAGGAAGACGAAATCAGGACAAGCTGCAGCCAAAAATCAAAAGTACAAGTACGAAGAAATTTTGGAATTTTTGCTCCCCCATATTGTTGGAAGAGCAACCCTCTCAAATGTGCCATCAACGGAAGATCAAAGGGACGATTCTGAAATTGAGCCAACAGTGGAAGAGCCTGAACGTGATCCCGAAAGTGAGCTTGAGAGCCAAAATACCGTGGTACCAGTTCTCGGACTACAGTTCATCCTACCTCTCCAGGCTCTCCAGCTGAGTCCACGCAAGCCATTTCTGGAAAAAAGAACCACTTTGCTAGGCCACTGAACGTTAAACGAAGAGGTTCCCATCAGCAAAAACCTGCTCAGCCAAAGTATGGCGTTCATATTAGCTGAAAAAGATGCAGATAAAAGGTCAGTGTAGCCAATCCTCAACAGCACCCTTTTGATATTTTTCCTGCTGGATTGGCTCCTACTCTCAAGTCTTTCACCACTGTGCAAGATATCGAAGAACGAAAGCCACCAACAAATAAGAAACCCGCTTCGTTTGGATACGATGAGCGACGACTCATTTTCAAGAGTCACAGGCAGCAATGTCTCCTACTCAGATCCATCATTCACCAATGAATCACCTCAATACACTTCCCCTAACGTGGGTTGTCCTACATCGCATTTTGCTTTGTAATAATAATAATAATAATAATAATAATAATAATAATAATAATAATAATATGTATACTACAAAAAATTTTGCAATTACACTATTAATTTTTTGACATTATGTGTTTCTATTACAAGAAGTACCATAATTTACAAAATCTTTTTATGTCTGAATATAATGTTTCACCAGTAAAGCATGGGGCTTCAGAATGAGAAACCTTGGTAAAAACTGTGATCATCCCATTTTGAAAATGTGTATGTGTATTTAGTAACCTTAAAAACTCAGAAAAATATGGGCACATAACTTACGCACACAGCCAGACGTTCTCTTGGTGGAATACATGTCCTCCAGAAAGTATCGTTCTACTTTACGTGTTCTTGCAACTTGTTGAGGAGAATTTGGAAGGTATTTTGTGTCATTCGATAATATCCGTGAAACTTGATTTCATCGTCCATGAGACGACGAAACAGGATATTAAATTCTCCCTCAATAGGTTTCGATTTCCATGCACTGTCCACCCAAGTTCTCTTTCTTCGCCTCCTCAAAGTTCCCTCTTCTTCTTCTTCTAAAGCCGACGCAATCATCGCTAGATCACTGTTCCGAAATTTTGAAAACATGATCGAGATCAGAAAAACACACCACTCTACGAGAACAGAACTGAGAAAATACTGACGGCTGTCGCTCGGAGCAGTGACGGGCCGCTGTGTTCCTCTACCACCACCGTCACCAACAGACGCCCGTGTCGTGGACTCTGCTCGGGAAAGACGCGGTGCGGGCTCGCTGCGGTCACGCGTGTCCCGACCTTCAGTGTCGAGGTCCGGCGCGCCGGCCAGCCTGTGGATGGTTCTTAAGGCGGTTTTCCATCTGCCTCGGCGACTGCGGGCTGCTTCCCCTTATTCCACCGCAGTTACACTAAGTCGGCGATTGCTCCGCAAACACCGTCTCCACGTACGCGGACACCACAATTACTCTACCACGCACACATTGGCGTTACACTCGTCCGGTATGAGACGTTCCCGGCAGGGTCCACTGGGGCCCGAACCGCACAGTAACCCTGGGTTCGGTGTGGGGCGGCGGTGGGGTGGGTGGACTGCCGTGGCCTGTTGTGGGGTTGTGGACCACTTAGGGCTACGGCGAGACGAAGCCTCTCCGTCGTTTCTAGGTCCCCGGTTCAATGCACAATACAATACACGCCTCTAATAAGAATGCTCCAGCGCTGCACAACCCACTGGCACGCAAGTGCACAAGAGATTACATTGAACACAGTCAAGGATGTAATCCACTAATGCAGCACTGTCATGCTTCTTTGTCCCAGTATAGCAAAGGCCAATTATTTACAAAGCTACAAAACAGATGAACACCTTACATATTGTACATAAGATGTTAGACAGAAACATTTTTTAGCTGTTCGTTCTACGACCATCAAACAGATGTCAGTTAACGTTTTAATACAAATTTTCGACCCATATAGTGAATAGTTACAAATCTGAATATGTATTGTGCATTCACAACTACACTGAAGCGCGAAAGAAAGTGGCGTAGGCATGTGTATTCAATTGCAGAGAGCTGCACACAGGAAGAATACGGCGCTGCGGTCGGCAACGCCTATATAAGTCAACAAGTGTCTGGCGCACTTGTTAGGTCGGTCACTGCTGCTACAATGGCAGGTTACCAACATTTAAGTGAGTTTGAACGTGCTGTTACAGCCGGCGCACGAGTTGTGGGACACAGTATCTCCGAGGTAGGGATGAAGTAGGCATTTTCCCGTACGACCATTCCGCGAGTGTACCGTGAATATCAGGAATCCGGTAAAACATCAAATCTCTGACCTCGCTGCGGCCGGAAAAAGATCCTGCAAGAACGGGACCAACGACGACTGCAGAGAAAATCATTCACGTGACAGAAGTGCAACTCTTCTGCATATTACTGCAGATTTCAATGCTGGGCCATCAACAAGTGTCAGTGTGCGAACCATTCGACGAACCATCGTCGATATGGGCTTTCGGAGTCGAAGGCCCACTCGTGTTCCCTTGATGACTGGACGACACAAAGCCTTACTCCTCGTCTGGGTCCCTCAACACCGACATTGAACTGATGATGACTGGAAACATGTTGCCTGGTCGGACGAGTCTCGTCTCAAATTCTATCGAGCGGATGGACGTGTACGGGTATGGAGACAACCTCATAAATCCGTGAACCCTGCATGTCAGCAGGGGACTGTTCAAACAGGTGGAGCCTCTGTAATTATCTGGGGCGTGTGTAGTTGCAGTGATATGGGACCCCTGATACGTCTAGATACAAATCTGCCCGGTGACACGTACGTAAGCATCCTGTCTGATCACCTGCATCCATCTACGTCCATCGTGCATTCCGACGCGCTTGGACAATTCCAGCAGGACAATGCGACATCCCAGACGTCCAGAAGTGCTACACAGTGGCTCCAGGAACACTCTTCTGGGTTTAAACACTCCCGATAGTCATCAAACTCCCCAGACATAAACATTATTGAGCATACCTGGAATACCTTGCAACGTGCTGTTCAGAACAGATGTCCAACCCCTCGTATGGACAGCCCTGCAGGATTTATGGTGTCAGTTCCCTCCAGCACTACTTCAGACATTAGTCGAGTCCATGGCACGTCGTGTTGCGGCACTTCTGCGTGCTCGCGGCAGCCCTACATGATATTAGACAGGTGTACCAGTTCCTTTGGCTCTTCAAAGAAACACTAAGTGATTATGGATGCCGGAAAGGAAATACATTATAAAATTGCATTTGATTGTTTTTTAAACGCTAGTAGTCTCAAACAAAACTATTAAGTTTTAGATTCCTAAGAATAGCCACCCTTTGCTTTCGTCACTGCCTTGCACGCTGTCGACATGGCACGGTCCAGTTTTGCCAGGGCTTCAGTTGGAATTAGTGCCCATTCTTGCTGCAGGAACTCGATGTGTGACCCAGTCATCATTCCCCGTTTTCGGATGGTCCTGTCCAGCTCATCCCACGGTAGCCCGACTGGGTTACACTCAGGGGACTGCGGAGGCCAGGCCACGTTTCTCAAAATTTTCAGAACCTCTGGACGCTTCACACGGTTCTGACACAAGCGGGGCTGTATGTTTCTGGTCGTTGTGTTGCTGCAAAACAAAGCCTTTCGCAATCAGAAACAAGCCAGATGTCTTGGCGAATCGCTGGAGATTGGCATGATAACTCTTTGGTTCATTTTCCCCTGTTGTTTCAAGAAAACTCCGATTTTGTTCAATCAAAAAGAGCATCATACCATCAGAGAACCTCCTCCACGCTTCACAGGAGGAATTACGCATTGAGGATTCGAGCGTTTATGGGGTGAACGACGTACGAATTGACAGTGTTTACTTCGAAAGACTTCAGACTTTGATTCATTACTGAATACTATTCCTTCCCCATCCCCTGCTGTCCAGCGTTGGTGTGCCGCAGTCCACTGAAGCGTCTTCTTCCTGTTAATAGGGCAAAACAACGGTTTCCTTGCAGTTGCATAACATTGGATGTTGTTTTCTGCCAGGCACCGACTCACTATTGACTCACTCATTAGTTTAACCTTAGTTGCGTTTGGATCTGCAGTCAGTTCTCGGAGAGTTTTGAATCTATTACGTTTACTGGTCACTAACAAATACCTTTCCTGGGTGCTCCTGAGCGAGGACGATAACCACAGGAGCCTGGCTCTCCATGTCGGCGTGTGGTCTTGACGACTCCGCTGAAGAAAATCTTCAGTTTCTTCCGTATTTGTCGGACACTAAACTGTTCTTGGTGCAAAGTGATTATCTTTACCGGAGAATCATAAGGAATCTGGCACTTTCGGGTCACTTTTAATTACTTTCGTTGCGTGTGCTTCCCTCATACAAATAACTACAACTGAACTCAACTGTAAACAACATACCCCTTCCTACACAATCGTTACGTCTACTGGCAACACCAGGCGTGTTTAGCGGAGCTCCTTGGACAGGTGAAGTCAGATTATATAAAACTGAGCAATACCAATATGTACAATAATTATCTGTACACTGCTGTCTCATTATTGATCTTTATTTGAGCACACTACTCTGTATTCTAACCGACAACTCACACAGATCACTCCCGGCTCGCTCCGTTGTAACACGCAGCGTGGTGTTTCCAAACTTATGGCGGGTAGTGTACACCTTGGTAATCTGTAGTATAGTTTTGTTCCTGGATGATAGACACGTTTTTGGCATAATGTGATGTTCCAATAACTAACGTGTCTGTCACTGTCTGACACGGTAATCGTGGACCATTTTGTTTTGCAGAGAAAGATTTTCTTTTCTCAGTATACATTTCTTGGCTTGCGTAATTACATTCGATATATAAATGCTAGATGGAGTACGATATAGATATTTATAGACAGAATTGCTTTTTTTTGCTCCTTGCTTGTTTCATTATTCTTGTAATTGCCTTGTAAATAATATTGTATTGTAATTGTAAAAGCGCTTCTTGTCTAGTGTTCATTTCCCCAGAAAGTGACACTGGACCTCAGTAATGATTGTACACGAGCAAAGCATATGATCCTAACTGTTTCTGCACGAGTGATGTTGCAAGCAATTCTTACTGCATAGCTCATTTCTGCTAGTTTTGAATTTAGAGATGTGATACGAGAGCTATATTTACTATTTTCTTGAATATGATTCCCGAGAAATTTAGGATCAGTAACAGCACTAATGTTTTGGTTATCCATACATATTGTTGCTACATTTTTATTTCGACTGTGTGGAAATTCGTTGCTACTATTTTCTGGAGCTCTATTGTTAGCCTGTTTCTGGCGAACCATTCGGACACTTCTCTCGTAACATCTTTTACAAATGTGGTAAGGTGATCTTCGTTATTTCCCTTCATAGGGTTCGATTGCTGGCTGCCCGAAACTGCTACTCTCACTCATCCATAGGTATCCAGGCTAGCGGCGAGAAAGTGCTCTTCGATTATTTCATACGTAAAACACGTTTGACGGGAGTTTCAACTTTCTTTTGAAACATCCAGTTCTTCTTAACGTTTTCAGAACTTGTGGAAAATAGTTGGAAGCACCTTCGCCAGCCGCATCACTAATTCTTCCTCGTTGCCCCTCTAAAATAAATGAAGTCGCTGTGTCTGTGTAGACTGTACTAGCACTTTATTCAGTTGCAATGACAGACCTTAATAATGAATTAAATTACAACTGATTATAGCGGAGAACAGAAGGTAGAAGCACAATTTTCCAGCCTGTGAGATATTGAGATATGGCTTTGCATCTACGCCCTAGTATTTGGGGAACCGGAAAACGAATGCAGTTTCTGAGCGTGTCGATCTTCGTTTGTTATTTATCAGCCCACTGTACACTTAACAGTCGTGTTCTGCGATATTTATCGAAGTACATTAGATGTTGGTAAATGCCAAAGACGGTTTTCTAAGTTGAATTTTGATCTATCCAACTGGTATCGACCGGGAACACCAACAGCTTTAGGCAGTGATGTGTTCCGGGCGGAAGCGGTAGCAGATGCTTGCCAGATAGTCGAGGAACTATATGACACTCTTCACCAACCTTGGTCGACATCCGATAACATATGCAGCGGATCCGTAAGGACAAACAAATCTAACCGATCCACCGCATGCAACTTACTACTCCAGCGGCACAATACAGCACCGCTTATTGAATGCTTTTTCACTGGAGATGAAAAATGGGTCTCCTGTGATCATCTGAAGCGCAAAAGGCAGCGGCCATCTCCGACTGAATGGCCACGGAGTGCAGCTAAGCCAGCCGGGCTTACATCCCAAAAAGGCGCTTTTGTGTGTCTGCTGCTGAAACCGGGCCCACCTGCCAATGCAGAACTTTGATGTGAACAACTGGATCGAATAAATCTATCTTTAATTGAAAAGTGCGTAGCGACTGTCAACAAGAAACGCGTTAGTCTACGACACGATAATTCAAAACCGCGCTGCGCAAGACGAACCGTGACAAAAATTAATGAAATGGAGCTGCGGGTATTGTCTCAATCAATATACTCACCCGATTTTGCACCATCTAATCTCATTTCTTCCGATCGCTACAACTGGCAAAAAAACTGAAAATGTGAATATTGTCCAAAATAGAATCTCCAGATTTTTGCTCAGAAACCGATTGAGTTTTATCGATCTGGCACTAAAAATTTACACAATAGATAGCAAAAGGTTGTCGAGGGCGATTACATCAATGATTAAAAATAAAAATAAAATTTATCTGATTGAATTTAATGTAGAAATACGACATTACTTTCCGGTCGCCTTGGTTCTGACAGTGGTGGCGATTATACGAGATGTTTAAAAAATCTGTCACATATTGCTACGACGGGTAGTCTTGTCAAAACTACAAGGAAAGTTCTTATTACTATGAGTCCAAAAACCAATACATGTTGAGACACGGGCCTTTTAATTGTAGAGGAATTCGTGGCGGGACGTATCAAACCAGTCAGAAGACTGAGGACTCAAAAAAAAAAAAAGGCCGTCTTGCTATTGAAATTCACTGGGCGCGTGTGAATGGTTGGAGGTAATGATGGAGATGAGGCACCAGAATCGCTTCAGTGTCACTGTGAGGGCGGGAATTGTCGGTGCCAGACCCACGAGGCCACACACTTTAGCGAGCAGACTAAAAGGCGCCCGGCGCCGTGAGGTACCAGTGATGGAGAACGTTACGCTCGCAGAAAGGTACCGACTGTAGTTTGTGCACCGCCCGAGTACCTCACCGCAAGGTTTCGTGGGCGTCGGATTGGTCGAGGGGTCCGGTGGCATCGCCTCCCCGTTCACCTGACCTCAACCAGTTCGGTTTCTCGCTGAATCGACATTTCAAAGCACTGGTGTACGTCCAATCCATCAACAATTTTCGGGCTTTACAGGAACGCGTGTCCACTAGTTGTAACACGTTTCGAATGGAGCCAGATGTATTTGCAAGAGTGCGTGATTCACTGTGAAGAAGGGCTGAAGGGGTGTCAGGATGCGTGGTAGCCACATACAGCACTGCCTATAGGGTCTACTCCTACGTAACAGACACCTGTGCTTGACAGGACAGGTATGCGTGCGGAACGATTTGAAGTGGAATGATCATATAAAATTAATTGTCGGTAAGGCGGGTGCCAGGTTGAGATTCATTGGGAGAGTCCTTAGAAAATGTAGTCCATCAACAAAGGAGGTGGCTTACAAAACACTCGTTCGACCTATACTTGTTCATCAGTGTGGGATCCGTACCAGATCGGGTTGACGGAGGAGAAAGACAAGATCCAAAGAAGAGCGGCGCGTTTCGTTACAGGGTTACTTGGTAAGCGTGATAGCGTTACGGAGATGTTTAGCAAACTCAAGTGGCAGACTCTGCAAGAGAGGCGCTCTGCATCGCGGTGTAGCTTGCTGCCCAGGTTTCGAGAGGGCGCGTTTCTGGATGAGGTATCGGATATATTGCTTCACCCTACTTAAACCTCCCGAGGAGATCACGAATGTAAAATTAGAGAGATTAGAGCGCGCACGGAGGCTTTCCGGCAGTCGTTCTTCCCGCGAACCATACGCGACTGGAACAGGAAAGGGAGGTAATGACAGTGGCACGTAAAGTGGCCTCCGCCACACACCGTTGGGGGGCTAGCGGAGTATAAATGTAGATGTATTGGTTTCCAGATATATTGTAGTTTTGACCAATAATAAAATGTGACACTTCTTTTAAATCGCCTGTATGTGTCCATTATTGGAAAAAAAGTGTCTATACTTACACTGACGGAAAAAAAATAACCAACACCGAGAAGGAGTTGTGGAAGATACACGAAAGTTGCTATGCGTGTTCCTACATCTGGAAGATGTCTATTCACAAATCGCATCAGTCCTGTAAGAGTGGCTGCAAATCAGGATCGGTTTAAATAGGCGGTGTAACGGTCGTAAGCGTTAGTTATCTATGAGGCTGGACGTAGTGGGTTGGTGTTAGTCAGGAATGACTTTAAGACGACGAAGACGCCATTATCAAGAGCTGACCGAGTTTGAACGAGGTCCTGTAATAGGACTAGGAGAAGCAGAATGTTACCTCCGCGATATTGCAGAAAGTCTTGGCACGACTGTGTACGACTGTACACAACTGGTGGCAGCGGCGATCACGGGAAGGTGTGCTCGCAAGAAGACTGGGCTGGGCTCCAGAGAGACACCTGGCACTTCCAAGACGGAAGACCGTGGCGTTTGGCGTACGGCTGTGGCGCATCGTACTGCGTCTACAGCAGCAATTCGAGGTGCAGTTGGCATCTTTTTTTTTTTTTTTTTGGTCATCAGTCTACTGACTGGTTTGATGCGGCCCGCCACGAATTCCTTTCCTGTGCTAACCTCTTCATCTCAGAGTAGCACTTGCAACCTACGTCCTCAATTATTTGCTTGACGTATTCCAGCCTCTGTCTTCCTCTACAGTTTTTGACAAACTGCCTATTGTCTTCTGTCTGGGGTTCTTCGGTCGACGTTCATCTAATGATTTTTCTGACGTTTCGCCAGCACGAGTGACTGGCATTGTCAAAGCTTCACCCTCCATTGCCGGTGGTGAACTGGAGCCGAGCTCGCGGGCGCAATGTACCTGGCGCGCCAACGTCCGAGGGCTTCTCCGCGGTCATTTCCGGTGCGGTTCTCCTCTTGCTACCTGCGACGGTCGTTCGCTGCAGTACGGGAAGCCAGGATCCGTTGACCTTAAGGCTTTCCTCTTTCTTGTTCAAACTGTTCGCGTGTTTTTGTATTTCTACAGCTTCTCTGAACAAGCGCGTGTGATAGTGCATCTCTACAGCCAGAACTTCCGTGTCGGCGAATTTTATTACGTGGTCGGTCTCATTGAGTGCATGCTCTGCCACGGCCGATTTCTCCACCTGCCCCAACCTACAATGTCACTTATGCTCGTTGATCCTGGTGTTGATGGATCGTCCAGTCATTGCGACATAAACTTTTCCGCATGTGCATGGTATACGGTATATTCCCGACATTGCAAGTGGGTCTCTTTCCTCCTTCGCCGATCTAAAACACTCTTTGATCTTCCTTGTCGGTTTGAAAATCGTCTTTACGCCATGTTTGCGCAATATACGGCCGATTCTGTTCGTCACTCTGGGAATGTATGGCAGAAAGGCCGTGCCCGACATTTCTTTTTCTGGTTCCTTACTTCGCCGAGTGTTTGGCTCTGTTACACTTCTAATATAATTTTTGGAGTACCCATTGCTCCTCAGGACAGTTTCCAGGTGTTGCATTTCTCGTTTGAGATGTTGCGGCTCACATATTCGTCCTGCTCTCGTTACGAGCGTACAAATCATGCCTCTTTTCTGGCTCGGGTGGTGGTTTGACAGTTTGTGCAGGTATCGGTCCGTGTGTGTCGGTTTTCGATACACGCTGTGTCCCAGGTTTTCGCCGTCCCTTGTGACCAGCACATCTAGAAATTGCAGTTTCTTGTCTTTTTCTACTTCCATGGTAAATGTTATGTTGGCATGGAGGCTGTTCAAGTGTCTTAGGAAGTCACCGAGCTGTTCTTCACCATGGCTCCACACCACGAAAGTATCATCGACGTACCTGTACCACACCTTAGGTTTGCAAGTCGCCGAGTCCAGTGCCTGTGCTTCGAATTGTTCCATGAAGAGGTTGGCCACCATTGGACTGAGAGGACTACCCATGGCCACGCCTTCCAGCTGTTCGTAGAAATCTCCATTCCACGTGAAATAGCTCGTGGTGAGACATGCATGGAAGAGCTTTCTGATGTCCTGCAGGAAAATGGAACCGATGTGCTCCAGAGCGTCACTGAGTGGCACTTTCGTAAATAACGAAACAACATCAAAGCTGACCAAGATGTCGTTTGGTGCAAGTTTCAGTTTCTTCAGCTTCTCAGTGAAATGTCCTGAGTCCTTAATGTATGTGTCGGTCTTCCCCACGTGTGCAATGGGTACTCCAAAAATTATATTAGAAGTATAACAGAGCCAAACACTCGGCGAAGTAAGGAACCAGAAAAAGAAATGTCGGGTACGGCCTTTCTGCCATACATTCCCAGCGTGACGGACAGAATCGGCCGTATATTGCGCAAACATGGCGTAAAGACGATTTTCAAACCAACAAGGAAGATCAAAGAGTGTCTTAGAACGGCGAAGGAAAAAAAGAGACCCACTTGCAATGTCGGGAATATACCGTATACGATGCACATGCGGAAAAGTTTATGTCGCAATGACTGGACGATCCATCAACACCAGGATCAACGAGCATAGGCGACATTGTAGGTTGGGGCAGGTGGAGAAATCGGCCGTGGCAGAGCACGCACTCAATGAGACCGACCACGTAATAAAATTCGCCGACACGGAAGTTCTGGCTGTAGAGATGCACTATCACACGCGCTTGTTCAGAGAAGCTGTAGAAATACAAAAACACGCGAACAGTTTGAACAAGAAAGAGGAAAGCCTTAAGGTCAACGGATCCTGGCTTCCCTCACTGCAGCGAACGACCGTCGCAGGTAGCAAGAGGAGAACCGCACAGGAAATGACCGCGGAGAAGCCCTCGGACGTTGGCGCGCCAGGTACATATAGTCTGCGCCCGCGAGCTCGGCTCCACACAGAGCCGGGACGCCGTCGAGAGGAGACCTGCTAGCAGAGCGCAGCCGAAGCGGGCCAGTCTGCCCCGCCACCCCCTCCACTCCACGCCGAGACCAGCGGAGCACCGCGCAGCGCCCACTGTCAACGGGCAGCGGCTGTAGCGTGCGGACCTCGTCCAGCGCGCTCTCCCCACCACCCAGCAGCGCGGCGCTGAACAACGCAGCGCTCTCAACCGGCTGGCAGCAGCCGTAGTGTACGGAGCTACTCCGCTGCGCGGCACCCACCACCTGGCGGAGAGTCGCACGTCCTCTCACAACCTACTGAAACTGCGGTGACACTCGGGGTGTAGCAAAATTGTCGTTTCACAAAAAAGCAATGTCGCGCTCACACCCTGGGTGCAGCCCCACGACTGGACTCGCTCTGTCGTAACACAACGACGAGCCGCCACTGTCGAGTGATCACTCACTCGACATCTGGATCACTGAGTTCTGTCTCAGCCGCAACACAGTGTCGCACATCCCCCTAAAAACTACTAGGGCATTTACCGTGCCAGGGCCCGGTGGCTTGCCCCCTCGAACTAAACAGATCCGAGGCGGCCAGCACCCGTCTCCCGCGCACGTGGAGCAAGTGTAGAAGACCCTCTCTCCCGTGGAGACCTCGACCCCTCACGGGTCACAGGAGGTGCTAACGAAGCGGGAGAAGGTCCAACCCACTCTACTGCGACCACTCCCCCAGTCCATCCTTTCCCCTCCTACCCCTGAGATGGCGAAATACCAACCTCGTCAAGCCAAGGACAAAGCCAACCCCCCAGACACCAACATGGATCCCTCAAGCTGCGCAACACCAGCAACCCCTACCGACCCCACTCCTACCACATCCTCAAATCCCCAAAGACTATCCCTCACCCTACATCTTGATCCCGCACTCCAATTTGACTCCACCCAGGAAAGCCAACTACCAGAAGAGGAAGGTTGGCAAACAGTTCACCGCAGAAAAAAGTTCTCCAGAAAACACACCTCACTGGAAGACATATCCCTCACCCCCTCCTTCCCCCCCATCAACGACCCCATGCAGGGAGATCCCAGACTCCGACGCAACAGCCTCCCCATTCCCCCCATCCCCTCTCCTATAGCCCTCCGTCCCTACCACCTACTCAACACAACATCATCCCCCACCCACTCCCCAATCCAGGAACCCTTAAAACCCTCTGCTCCCTCCATATACTTCCTAAAGAACCTCCCAGACAATTCCACCAACAAAACCCTATCCGTCACCCTCAGGGAACACCTCCCCTCGTTCCGGAATTTCAATGGCTCTCTCAATGTTTTTAGAGATGGCAGGACGGCCAAGTTAACATCCTATAAAGACATGGACCCCAATCAACTGCAACAGGAGCTCAGGAAACTCCTGAACTCTAGGGTGACAGTGGAGAGGAAATCCGCTAGGGAAACCGCGCCCCCCCCTCACCAACCGAAACCCCCCACAGTCAGCGTAGTGATCAAGGATGTCGGCTTCGACATTCTTCCTGAAGATGTCAAAGCCGAACTCCAACGCCAGGGAATCCCAGTCCTAAACGCATGGAGAATAAAATCCAGAAAGACAGGCAACTTTGGCCCCATGATTCGAGTCATCTCGAATAATCAGAGGGACATCGACTTCATGCTTGAACATGGAGTTCACATCTTCTTGTCCCACCACAGAGTAGAACCCTCCAACCCACCCAGTCCCCTACCCATTCAGTGCCAAAGATGCCAACAATTTAACCACAGGACCGAACAATGCTCCTCACCACCCAAATGTAGCCGCTGTGGCAAGGACCACCCCCTCTCATCCTGTGAACTAGACCCTACCGTCACTCCCACCTGCGCCAACTGCGGTGGCCCACACTCCTCCCGCTCCTTCCGATGCCAAAACCGCCCCCAACAGGCAGAAAGCGACCACCTCCAAGCCCCCCTCCACCTCGCTGACACCCCCGCCACCCAAGGTCCTCACCTTCTCATCGAGGACTTCCTTAAGTCCATCACCTTCACCCTTGCTTCCCTCTTCCAAGGCCGGCGGCGAGAGATAATATCTACTCTCCGACAGGTGGCCCAAAAATTCTTCCTCAAAGACCTCAAATACAATCAAGCAGGCAATAACGTCACAACAACAATAATCAAAACACCATATTCGCAAGCGCTGAGAAGTTAAACACACATACCAACACCCTCATCCCTCCCCCCCCCCCATCCCATTCATGGCAGTACACCCCAATAGAGAACCCACCAACCTCCTTTTTGTCAACATAGAAGGCATCCACAGACGCAAAGCCCTCCTCAACGACTGCCTCTGCAGAAACGACATAGACATCCTTGGACTAGCAGAGACCTGGACCAAACCTACCGACAATATGAGACTCAACCGCAACTACGACCACTACGCCAAACACCGACCTGACGGCAGAGGCGGTGTTGCTATATACACCAAGACTACCCTTGCCTCCCAAGAAGTCCCACTCCCACCTCAATATCAACATCTAGAGGCAGTCATGATATCCATACCCCGCCCCAGACGTAGACGCCTCATCATAGCCTGCCTATACAACCCACCAAATACACCACTTCCAAGATCCTTCCTCCGCTACCTAACAACCTTTAAAGAATACTTCCTCCTAACCGACCTGAACGCAAGACATGAACTACTAGGAGACACCACACACAACCAAAATGGTACCGACCTACTTGACTTCCTCACCACCGAAAACGCGACAAGACTTCCCATTAATACCTTCACCTTCATAGGACACAACGGCTGCTCCCTCCCCGATCATATCCTCTACAGCCCCTCCCTCTCTGATACCATCACCCAGTACTCAATAGGTGACACCCTTACCAGCCCCCACCTACCCATCCTTTTCAGCACCACTGCCATCAACCCCCCTCCCCCAGCTCCAACATCCCGAACGATAAAACTCTATAGCAAAGCTGACTGGGCAAAGTACAAAGAGACCATTAACAACAACCTACTGGCCCCACTAACCATTACCGACACCGACGACCTTAACCACATCAATGACAGAATAATTGACACCATCAAGACAGCCATCGACGCAGCCATCCCCACCAAAACCATCGCCTCCTTCAAACCGCATCTTCCCCCCGAAATACTCAGACTGATCCGAGAAAAAAGAAAACTCTACCGCGAAATCAACAAAGACAGAAACCCCGACCTTAAAACAATCTGGAACAGACTAAACAACGAAATTAAGCGACTCACCTCTGAGCACAGACAAAAACAATGGGACGAAACCTGCTCCAAACTTGACTACAGACAAGGACGCAAATTTTGGAACAAGTTCAAGACACTCACGGGACAAAACACTGACAGGACATTCAAACTAAACGTAGACGACTCCCCCACCACCGACCCCACCCAAGTAGCAGAAGCCTTCAAAACCATCCTAGAAGACACCCACAAATTCCCACAGGACCCCCTATTTATCGAACCATTCCACCACACAGTCACCACAGAACTCCCCCTGCTACTCGTCTCCCCCACCGCCCCCACAGAAGAAGAAATTAAACTGCAGAATGTAATCACCGACAGAGAAATTAAAAAGGCCATCTTCTCAGGCAGAAACTCAGCCCCTGGTGAGAACGGGATTCAGCGTCTTCACCTCCGCAACTGTCCCCTCAACACCATCATCCCCCTCCTGTCCCTCCTTTTCAACTTCTGCCTCTCCCACAACACCATCCCCACAGCGTGGAAATCCGCTAAAGTCGTCATGATCCCCAAACCAGGCAAACCCAAATCAGACCCCAAATCCTATCGCCCCATATCCCTCCTTGACGTCCTCCGCAAGACCTTCGAAAGAATAATTACAGACAGACTCACACACTTTACTGACAAGCTCCAACTCATCCCTCACCTCCAGTCCGGCTTCCGAAAACTCCACTCCACCAATGATCCCCTTCTCCGACTCACATCAGACATAACAAGACACCAGAACCTTGGACAGTGCACGCTCGCTATCTTTCTGGACATCGAGCGAGCATTCGACAAAATCTGGCATGACGGACTTTTATACAAGCTGCTTAAGACAGGCTTCCCACCGCAGACAGTACGACTAATCAAAACCCTTTTAAACGACAGACGCTGCCAAATCCACATCAACCAAACCACCTCATCCCCTTTCCGTCCCGAAGCAGGAGTAGCCCAGGGTGGGATTATCTCCCCCCTGCTCTACTCCCTGTACACCATTGACATCCCCACCCCGACAAGAACCACCGAACAACTCCAACTATACGCAGACGACACAGCATACTGGAATTCGGGACCCTCGATAAACACCATCAACAACCAGACAGCGACATACCTGACAAAACTAGAAGACTGGATGCGACAATGGCGCATCAAACCCAACCCCACCAAAACCCAACTTATCCTATTCAAACACCGCAACATACACAAAAAAACAAACCAAAATCCCGACCACATCTCCCTCACGCTGTGGGGCACCCAGCTCCTCCCCTCTTCCAACGCCATATACCTAGGCGTCCACCTTGACAAGTATCTCAACCTAAGCAACCACATCAAGGAGACCCTGAATAAAGCCCGTCAACGACAACACCTCATACGACGGATACAAGGCAAATTTACAGGCTGCAATGATAAGACAGCTGTAAATACCTATAAAACCTTCGTCCGTCCACTATTTGAATACGCGGCAGCGCCTCTCGCCTGCATCTCCAAGACCCAAGCAGAAAGAATCTTTCGCACCGAAAGGCGAATACTTCGCAGCATCCTACGACTCCCACCCTCCACCCCCAGACAAGAGGTCTTTGAGGAAGCAAAAATCACCCCTGTCCAAACAAGATTAGCCATCCTTAGAGCCCGCTATGGGAAAACCACCCTCACCTCCCGACCTGACCTACACACAATATACACCCACAGACCCAGACACAGAAACAAACCCAAACACAAATACACCTACCCACCAAGAACAATCATAAATAACACCCTCCACACCTTCCCTGACACTATACACCAACACGAACACGCAAGACAATTACACATACAGAACAACGACACTCCTACCCCCCCACACCTCCAGGCGTTGAACCCCGACCGCCCGCCACCATAAACCTTACCGAATCGATAGCAACAAAACGGCACATAAACCTAACTCCACTGTCGCCCTGACTTTTGTACCCTTGTACTTTTGTATTTATATTTCTATTTTCATCTCTACCACTAGCTCCATCTCTAAATCTCTAATTCTATTTGACTTCTACAGCTTAAAAATTGTAAAAATTGTAATTAGTCTGTAAGATAACAAAACAATTGTAAATTGCCAAACTCTATTTTAGGAAAACAGTAACTAGTATATAAGTTAGCATTAAGTACAAAATAAATACAGAAAAGAAAAAATGTAATACCCTCATCTCTGGCCCCAATAGAGCAACAAGCTCTCCAGCGGCCCATCCGCCTCCCTTCAGGAGCGGAAATGAATAGTATAAAAAAAAATAAATAAATAAATAAATAAATAAAAAAAAAAAAAAAAAAAAAAAAAAAAAAGCTCGGCTCCAGTTCACCACCGGCAATGGAGGGTGAAGCTTTGACAATGCCAGCCACTCGTGCTGGCGAAACGTCAGAAAAATAATTTTATGAACGTCGGCTGAAGAACCCGAGACAGAAGCCAATAGGCAGTTTGTCAACAAGTGGCCACGAAAGCCTTAACAATTTCTACAGTTTTTGCCCTCTACAGCTATAGTACCATGGAAGTCATTTCCTCATGTCTTAGCAGATGTCCTATCATCCTGTCCCTTCTCCTTATCAGTGTTTTCCACATATTCCTTTCCTCTCCGATTCTGCGTACAACCTCCTCATTCCTTACCTTATCAGTCCACCTAATTTTCAACATTCGTCTATAGCACCACATCTCAAATGCTTCGATTCTCTTCTGTTCCGGTTTTCCCACAGTCCACGTTTCACTACCATACAATGCTGTACTCCAGACGTACATCCTCAGAAATTTCTTCCTCAAATTAAGGCCGCTATTTGATATTAGTAGACTTCTCTTGGCCAGAAATGCCTTTTTTGCCATAGCGAGTCTGCTTTTGATGTCCTCCTTGCTCCGTCCGTCATGGTTATTTTACTGCCTAGGTAGCAGAATTCCTTCATTGACTTCGTGACCATCAATCCTGATGTTAAGTTTCTCGCTGTTCTCATTTCTACTACTTCTCATTACCTTCGTCTTTCTCCGATTTACTCTCAAACCATACTGTGTACTCATTAGACTGTTCATTCCGTTCAGCAGATCATTTAATTCTTCTTCACTTTCACTCAGGATAGCAATGTCATCAGCGAATCGTATCATTGATATCCTTTCACCTTGTATTTTAATTCCACTCCTGAACCTTTCTTTTATTTCCATCATTGCTTCCTCGATGTACAGATTGAAGAGTAGGGGCGAAAGGCTACAGCCTTGTCTTACACCCTTCTTAATACGAGCACTTCGTTCTTGATCGTCCACTCTTGGTTGTTGTACATATTGTATATGACCCGTGTCTCCCTATAGCTTACCGCTACTTTTTTCAGCTTGCACCATTTTATATTGTCGAACGCTTTTTCCAGGTCGACAAATCCTATGAAAGTGTCTTGATTTTTCTTTAGTCTTGCTTCCATTATTAGCCGTAACGTCAGAATTGCCTCTCTCGTCGCTTTGCTTTTCCGAAAGCGAAACTGATCGTTACCTAGCGGATTCTCTATTTTCTTTTCCATTCTTCTGTATATTATTCTTGTAAGCAGCTTCGATGCATGAGCTGTTAAGCTGATTGTGTGATAATTCTCGCACTTGTCAGCTCTTGCCGTCTTCGAAATTGTGTGGATGATGCTTTTCCGAAAGTCAGATGGTATGTCGCCAGACTCATATATTCTACACACCAACGTGAATAGTCGTTTTGTTGCCACTTCCCCCAATGATTTTAGAAATTCTGATGGAATGTTATCTATCCCTTCTGCCTTATTTGACCGTTAAGTCCTCCAAAGCTCTTTTCCGATTCTAATACTGGATCCCCTATCTCTTCTAAATCGACTCCTGTTTCTTCTTCTATCACATCAGACAAATCTTCACCCTCATAGAGGCTTTCAATGTATTCTTTCCACCTATCTGCTCTCTCCTCTGCATTTAACAGTGGAATTCCCGTTGCACTCTTAATGTTACCACCGTTGGTTTTAATGTCACCAAAGGTTGTGTTGACTTTCCTGTGTGCTGAGTCTGTTCTTCCGACAATCATATCTTTTTCGATGTCTTCACATTTTTCCTGCAGCCATTTCGTCTTAGCTTCCCTGCACTTCCTATTTATTTCATTCCTCAGCGACTTGTATTTCTGTATTCCTGATTTTCCCGGAACATGTTTGTACTTCCTCCTTTCGTCAATCAACTGAAGTATTTCTTCTGTTACCCACTGTTTCTTCGCAGCTACCTTCTCTGTACCTATGTTTTCCTTCCCTTGGCATCACGGCGACACAAAGAACTGTTACAAATTGCTTACTTCAAGGACAGCTACGAGCCGGACGCCCTGTTACGTGCATGCCACTGACCCCAAACCACCACCATTTGCGGCTTTAGCAGTGTAGGCAAGAGCTCACCAGAGGGCGGAGTGGAGGCGCGTTGCGTTTTCGGATGAAATCCACTTCTGCCTCGGTGCCAGTGGTGGCCGTGTGTCGGTTAGAAGGTGCCCAGGTGAGCGCCCGCAGTCAGGCCGTGTTGCGGTCTGGACACACTGGACGTACGTCTGGAGTTACAGCCTGGCGTGCGATTTCGTATGACAGCAGCAGCGCTGTCGTGGCTATCCGACAGACCACGACTGCAGAACTGCACGTCAGTCTGGTGACTCGACCTGTGGTGCTGCCATTCGTGAACAGCATTCCGAAAGGTGGTTTCCAATAGGATAGCCCACAAACCGCTCTTGTAACCCAACATGCCTTACAGAGCTTTGACATGCTGCCTTGTCCTGCTCGATCGCCAGACCTGTCTCAAATAGAGCACACATGGGACATCATCGGACGACAATTCCAGCGTCATCCACGACCGACATGACGTCCTCATACGCAATCGATCAAGCGCAACACGCACGGATCTCTATCCCACAAATCGACATCTGGCACCTGTACAATACAATGCATTCACGTTTGCATTCTTGGATTCAGTACTCTGTTACACCTGTAATTAATGTACCAGCATCTAAGCTTTTCTCGCTTCATTAACCGGTGAACTTTCTGTTGAGCCGTACGTGGTTGTGTTCCCGCCATCGTGTGTTTTACACCCTGTTTCTAACGTACTTCTACCTCACAATACGTTAATTTAAATTACTACTGTCACTGAGTTGCTGCTTTGCCTGACCGTGAGCGGCGCTAGCAGCGCCTATCGATATATCCCCTTTTAATATTTTTTGTGTGGGATCTAAAATTTAAAAACCTCTCTCACACCGGCCTGATTTAGCTTCACTGATCAGGATAGTAAAAACATGCGTATATTAAGGGAATTTTCATTGACAAAGCAGGCTTATCACATTAACACAGTTCAATACTGTTCTACCCTGATTAAATTGAGCTTAACTTAAATTCCATAAGGCAGTGAAGCAATTTCGAAGTCTCGGTGCGACGAAAATTGTCAGTCGATCTCCTGGAAACATTTGTAATAATTATTAACTTTCGGTGATCACGTGGGGAAGACCGGAGATCTGCTGGTAAGACCGTGTTAGCCTATTTATTTGAAGTAACTGGATATCTTGAGCATACAAAACGGCAGGTTCGTCCAGTGTAAATCAGACGTTCCCCACTGATCCCGTGCAACACAGCGTAGTAAGCAGACACTGTCAATAATAATAATCAGTTAAATAATACGAGAACACACTTACTTTAGTTTAGTTCATGTATTAAATTCCTTCTCATACAGAATCTCATCAAGATGGCGACTAGCCCAACAATACATACATACACATCCTCTTTCTTTCACGACTAATCGGCAACAAGTCTTCTATTCTTTTCATAAGAGAAAACATAGATAGCAGAGAAGCTATTCCACGGAGTAAATGGACGCTCCAAGGAATAATTGGGCTTGAAACTACTTTGCATTGATAATCGGTAAGATAAGAAGAGATATTTCGAGATATGTACTGAGTTATATAATTTATAAAATTTCTGAAAATATCGTGGAGAGACCGCTGCAAGAGACGTTACACCCTCTCGTAGTATCTTTGCTCGACTGCAATTACTTACCGGTCGTTGTGTCGTAGGAGTTCGGGTCTGCCAATCAGTTGGAACGAGACTGGAGCGCAATCTAGACCTGCCACTCGGGGAGCCACAATGCGGCACTGGTGCAGTCGGCTTGGAGCAGCAGCGAGGCCTGCGTCCACATGGCTCTCCCGACCGTTGCCGCCACGCATCACTTGAGCCGGGCCACGGTCTCGGTGGATCGTCGGTCGGTCGTCCTACCGGACGACGCGTTTTGGCTCGCCGATCGTTCACGAGTCGGCGGTGTGCGTGCATCGACTCCCGATTTGTCTACGTGTGTGTTTAGTTAGTGTTGGGTATCGTTCAGGTCTTCGTGCAAGTGTTTGTCAGGTTGTGTGTGTAGTTGGCGTTACTTCCACTGACGACTATTTTCGATGTCGTCGCATTCTGAGGGTAGTCGGTCGGTTGCTGTGGACCAGGGAAGTTATCTCCACGCGGTGCAGTCGGCTGGGTCTGCTGGCGGTCCCTGCGCAGTGTCGGAGCGTGTGTGGAGCTGTCCGATCGCTACGAGCTTCGTGGCTCACCGACCCAGGACGTCAAAGTGGAGTAGGGGTTTCAACTACCCAAGCCACGTCCATTCGTGTTGTGTGGTTCGTTTCGGTGGTTCGCTGTTGGGGAGGTTTTCCCGTGAGCAACACAGTGCTTCTACTGCTGAAATTTAGCCGCCATGCGGTGCAATTAACTACAATGGTTGACTACAATTAGAGTTCACCAGCGGAATTTTCTGCTTTGTGTCCATTAGTGTTCTGATTACCTGCCCTGGCCACTGACGTAAATTCAGGCAGTGTTCCTTTCGGGTGAAGTTAACTACATTACCGTATTTCAAATTCGAGTGTACCAGCGGAATTTTCTGCCTAGCGGCCGTTAGTGTTCCGGTTACCTGCCCTGGCCACTAACGTAATTTCAGGGAGCGTCCTTTCCTCACCTGTTGTTCCTGTCCAACATGGTGTGTAGTTCTGACAGCTAATACATATTTCATCGTGGATAATCACGTTCGTAACCTTTTGTGTTTGCATTCTCACGTACTGACTGGTGGCAAGCAAGTCGTTGTCGGTCGGTCCGTGTCTGTCGCCCTGGTTGCGTGTAGCTGGCTGGGCCCACCACCTGTCTCACCTAAGTGAACGAGGGCACACCGACGTCCGAGGAGGCTTCGGAGTGCCGTTTCCCTTATTGTCCTTCTCACCAGTGTTTAATTGTCTGTTTACGATCTGTCACTGCCAATGATTAAAATTCTTGTTTTTACTGGAATTTCGGGAAATCAATTGTGGGCCTTAATCCGCTTAAAACCTTACTCTTGAAATTACCATTTAAGCCAAAACATTGCGGCCTTCTGCCTTAACAGATTATGGTAAATATTTTACAAATTTCAAATTTAATTGTGGTCCTCAGCCGCTTGTATTGCATCTTTGTTCTATCAGCTTTTGTCTTGAGGCTTTCCAGCCTAACTGTGATAAAATATATATTTTAATTATTTTATTTACTATTTCAACTGCATTTTTATTTGTTGATTTTTAAGATTTCTTGTTTGGAGGTCCTTAGTCGTGAAATAATTGCTTTTTTAAAACTCGTAGCTCTAAAGGTTCGGCTATGTGCCGTTTTGGTTTAAAGGTGTTATTAAATTATAATAAATTACAATTTTGAGTGAATCCGACCGACATCTTATTTGGCTCTCTCCACAATCCAAATCACCTGTTCTGCCCTGCGGGTTCAGCGGCCGTCTCAGCTATGTCAGTCATTTAAATATGTTACCTAGAAAACCGTATTCCCGAAATTTCATTACTCTACGTTAATTATTTCTTTGCGTTGCAGTTTTTTCCATCGGTATATGTATGTGTGTGCGCGCAATAATTTACATGCAGTGTAGTTCATTTTAAGCATTAAAGTAGGTGCTTAAGGATACAATATGACTCTACTATTGCACGTATTGGTTTTGGATATGTCCATTAGTTAAGAAAAAGTTTGTGTTTTCATCTTGTATTGTGTACAGATCTGCCAAATGGCGACGAAGTAGTCAAAACTAGCTGCGCCCTTTCTGTTTTTTGGTGGTTTTACATAGCGAGATTTCTAAAATCTCGGGCGTACTGCTTAACGTAAAATCACAACCTCGTTGTACATGATATATCATCATTCGCAAAGCAGGTCAGAAGATGGAAGCCTCATCAACTATAGAAGAAAACGGGTACGCAACCCTAAGCATCAGAGTTCTAGCAAGCGCATACACGTAATGCGTAACACAGAAGTCTACAATATCCCCAACTCTTCTAGTTCATACGTACCACTGACGACGTAGTCGGCCTGTGCAGTGTACGCCAGCTTGCGAGACTCACCTGTAACAGAACAGATATTTTCACATCACCAATGGAACTAGAGGAATATACTACTTCCTGCACTACACGTTTTAACAATTTATTTATTTATTGGCTCATTCGTAGCTGGATCGAGACCATACAATGAATTATATTAATGAATATTAAATAGATGTCAAAGTTTACGGATTGGTAAAATATATTTCACACAAACTCCCGGCGCTTGAACATGGCATTTTTATGTTAAAGGTCCGTTCATGTATTTTTAACCGTGTTTCTTCTCCCTGTGTTTTCACTGGAATCGGACTTCGTTATCAAACAGCACCCGGAGACGAAGGTGGATCAATCTGGACGAGTTTTTGCTTGAAAGTACGGAACCTTTTGCCATTCGAAGTCACCCAACAATCTTACAATGACTAAAGACACACAATAAAACATACGTTGGTTAGTAATATCTATATTCGGAAATAAAAGCAATTTAAAATTACTACACTTACATTGTGACTTGAATTATGCAATTAAGAGAGCCGTTTGGTGAATAAAATAATGAAATAATGTAGTATTAATGGCGGTGTGCCTAAATACGCCCGATCTGGACAAGATCTACACAACAAAAGGTGACTCTTCCTCTTTTGACAATATATGACGATGAAAATATTCAAATGTTTCCAGTGGCTGCATATAATATTTACACAGCCGTGGACCATATCTATGGCTTAAATTATTTCTTTTTTCTATTACTTACAATTACGTTTTCCGCTAAAAAAAAAACTAAGCATGCAAATGTGCCTTTAAACTTTCCCCCGAGTTGCGAGGCGAAAGGACACACCTGCAGGGGAGCAACTCACTCTAAAGCACATTGCATATATAAGTCTACAAATACACATACAAATCATATATAACACACATATAACTTAATATTTACACAAAAAAGATTTTCAATGTTTGAATTTTTATGATGCATGCGCAGTCGTGTAAAGATCAGCACTAGCGCCGCCGATGCGAAGCGAGTTCATCACACGACTCATAGTTCATTCCCAGTCCCTGTGTTCATGTGCACAAGACGTCGCAGATAAAAGATTTATCATCATGGATTTCACAAATGTGGATTAACATCTAAAACAGGTACAAAATCCTAAAGTTACAACACTCGTTAACATGAAATTACAAGTTCTTATTGGTGATGTCACAGTTGGCAGGTTTGATGCAGATGCGTGTGCGCGATCACTCGCAGCACAGCTTGTATTTTTGCACTGGTTACACCGTTTGTTTAGACTGATGTCACTGGTTTTGTCCTAGGTCGTGCATCGCCTGATGGAAGACTGGTGGACTCCCATTCCACAGCAGGGGAGCAGGATCTCGGACGGCTCGATGCTGGAGTCGATCCTCGGTTAGATCAGCTGAGAAAGTCCCTCATTTCCGAGAACATATTGCTCCCTGACGATACGTCCAAAATTCCCCCACCCGTCGAGTGGTCTTCCTCGTTTTGGAGCAGAGCGACCGCAGGTACAGTAGGGAACCAGTCCTTGCCATACAGACTTGCGAAGATACAGATATACAGAGATGCAGCGTAGTAAACGTCAATTTGCGATGCACTCAAACGTGTCGGTGCTCTTCACTATGAAAGTTTTTTCACATTCAGAGTTTGTCAAGCGATGCACAAATATTCGTACACAAGTAGTTGCGACGTTGAACAAACGTCCGTCGTCAAGTCTTTACGCGAACAATTTGTAACACGATTCTACATTATCACTTTCAACACTGCCCTCTTTACACCCGGCACTTCGCTGTGAACTGGCTTATTTAATGGATGTTTGAAATTAGATTGCAAAGAACAGGAAAATGATACGAATATGGTTCTTGCATTATTTAAACGGAAAAAGTAAGAGCTTTACATGAATGTGAGTTTATTTTACAATATAAAATACAAATGGGTGTTATAATTTTAAAAAAAGACACACAAAAATGTCGTGGTCAAAAAAGTTTTACATGATCTCTCTCTTAATGCCATTATACTGTATCTAAATTAAAAAAAAAAAATCACTGGAATGTCTAACTGCAGGTACCTGTAAACTAGAGTATTTTAATAGTTCAGATGTAGTTAGCCTTTGTGTGAAAATCCTGGAAACACTGTGGGACGCAAAGGCCAACGCCACAGTCCTTGCACCAGAAGAGCCAACACCGTGTTACTAGTGGAGGCCGAAATGCACTCGTTTTAGCTCACGCAGGCTGGCGTGAGGAGGGAAGAATTATACTGACGTGAGGTCTGGAACATGACAAGGAATTAGAATTCAGAAAGCGGACGTAATTAGTTTGATACGTAACTTTAACCCATTAATGATGGTACATGATTCACAATATTATCTGTTCAGAATACATTCTTTTAGTAACTGAATATGGCGCCTTGCTAGGTCGTAGCAAATGACGTAGCTGAAGGCTATGCTAAACTGTCGTCTCGGCGAATGAGAACGTAAGTAGGCAGTGAACCATCGCTAGGAAAGTCGGCTGCACAACTGGGGCGAGTGCTAGGTAGTTTCTCTAGACTAGACCTGCCGTGTGGCGGCGCTCGGTCTGCATCACTGATAGTGGTGACACGCGGGTCCGACGTATACTAACGGACCGCGGCCGATTTAAAGGCTACCACCTAGCAAGTGTGGTGTCTGGCGGTGACACCACACCATCTACTTTCCTTCCTGATGCGCTTACCCGTTTCTTTCTTCCCCCTGTCTGAACATACTTTGGAATATCTAGTAGTATTCACCTTGCTTGCAGTAGGTGGAACCTTCTTTGGAAAGTGCCTTGCAAATGTCCACTCAATTTGTGAGGATGAAACGGTTTGTTGCTGAAAAATATTTCCGCCCTTCTCAGCCAATTTCTTCCCCACTTTGTGAATAAAGTCTACTAGGGATACATTCTTCCTAGTTTTCTCTTTATATAAAATAAAACTGTTGACAGTTGACATGATAAACAAATAGAAAAACATTGTATGATCAAATAGAAAAACAGCTTTTTCCACCACTTCGAATTTTTTCGGGCCAACAGATAATAACTGGAGAACTGAACTGCTCTGCCAACCCCAGCTTTATTCTTATAGTAATCAATAATAACGTCTGGCTTTACAATTTCTGCTATTCCACCTTTGGCCCTCACTTGAATATTACTGCTGGTAGACTCATGCTTTGTCTCGTTTTGACTTCCACTTCACTGCCAAGAAATGCTGTTTCCTTTGAAAAACTATCTGACCTTTTCTTAGTTTTAGTGTTTTGAATATTCGTGGCAGACCTTTACCCTTTTTCATTACAGTTCCCACTCCAAGAGATTTATTTTCCCACAACATGTCCAGAAGAGATGGACTGGTGTACTACTTATCCATATAAATGGAATGTCCTTTGCCAAAGTACTGTGAACACAACCTTTTTACAAGGCCCTGGATACTATTGTCAGCATTCCCTGCAGAACCTGTATATACATCAATGTTTAGCATCTAACCAGTTGATGAATTGCAGAGAGCATACAATTTTATCCCACATTTATTGCGTTTGTTTTTACCGTATACTCTGAAGCCTATTCTACCACGAAAGGGACACATTGCCCATCTATTGTCAGATTCATGCCTGGATGAAAACTACTTTTGCTTTTATTCACAAAGAAATCAAAGAAAGGCCTCACTTTGTGAAGTGTGTCGTGCTTTTCTTTGCCTCTGCTAATGAACGTAGCATTGTCATTCAAGTGTAACATCGACAATATAGCGCAAAATCGATCGCGACTCAGCAATTTACTCGCAAATCCTGTCTGCAAAAACGGGTCTGTTGACCAATAATCACTGATTTTCGGCAATTTGACGACGCATATATGCAAAATAATACTGAAAAACCAGTAAATCTCTTGCAATTCTACTGCAGACCACTTATGCCAAATAGAGTTTATTTTCAGGCTACCTTTGCGTTTCATTGCCGTAATAAAGTTACCAGCGTACCGATTCGTTTCACTTTTGATGAGCCGAATAACGTCGTCATCAAAGAAATAACTAAAATATTGAAGCTCCTCAGTGGCATCCGAAAAATGCGATGCTACGCCGACTACTTGCTGGAAATCCGGCAGTGCTGGCTGATCGTCTAGTTCCGACCAATCTTGCTCTTTCTGCTCAGTGAGCCACACACGACCAGCTACCACAGATGGTGACTGATGGTCTGTACCACTGTCTGCATAGAAAAAAAAAATACTGCTAAGAGGTACTAAATTAAAGTGAAGTAATGAACACTACTCACAATACAAAATGCGGTAGCGAACTCTTCACTTTGCAAACAATTGAGACATATATATACCTGAATCATCACTTGTACTTTCGTCTGGAGAGTACGAATCCTCTTTGTCAGAATCGTCAATTTCAGATCCTGCATCTCCATAAAGAATACCTAAGATCTCGGCCTCCGTCAACTCGCTGCGCGCCATTTTCACGATCGTAAACACCTGTGAATGAAGTGCAGGTAACTTCGTCTTTGCAGTGCTCACAACCGCTCCCAGGATGAGATCGCCGATAAATGCTGGCTCTTGCGGAAGAAGAATGAACTACCTCCACATTAGTTGACGAAACTGCTTCGGAGACCCGCCAAACGCGCTTACGGAGGCAAATCAAGGCTCTCCCGTACGGTGTACGGGCGCCGTCGCCAACTTCAGGGCGGCCGGGCACCGTGCTGCGTGTGTTAACAGTTTGTAAACAAAATCCAAACATGAATAGTTAATCACGTCTATATACATATCATGAATAGTCATTTTCAGTTATGCGGTTTTGCATACCACTTTCCTCGTAGTCACAAGTTCAGCGACGTTTACGTCCACAAATAGTTTCAGGTTATGCGAGTCTCATAACTTTTTCCATATGGCACATGTAATAAGTACAGATAACATATATGAGCATAATTCATTTAGCTTCACCTAAATACAGATAAATACATGGAAACATGTCACATATAGGTTTTTTTACGTAGGTTCAAATACATCAAACATATTACATACTGGTTTTACATAAACATAGAGACATATTCCTCTTGTCTTCACACAAGTATGATTGGTCACATAGAAATATTTTTCAAGCAGCTTTACATAAGTTTACAATATTAACGTTATTTACAATCATTACAAGTTTAGATCTATGTTTTTGCTTTTGCAAATGATGTCACCTGAGGAGTTTTGGACACGACATCTCACACCATTCTAGCGCACAACTACAAATAAGCAACTAACTAACATTAAACACAAAAAATACTCGCGACACGAGTGTAACCGCGCAGTGTAAGCATGTCCTTAGCTACTCGTAAGTGTGTTTGTGTGTGTGTTCAATGGTGAGATGTCTATCCCATCAGTTTCAAGGTGAAAGTGTAAGGGTGTAGAATGATGAAGTATTCACGCCAATGAGTCGTTAGTATTCAAAAACTGATGGTGTAGATAGTCAATCTTATAGGCTGAAAATGTGTCTTCACTCCTGTATAACAGCTAACATAAAATATTTGCTTTAAAATTTTAAGTGTCTGCTGTAAGTATTCGGCTAAGACGAATCTCTTCTTTCTCCTTCGGCTGCTGAAGTAAAACTCTTATACTACATAGCTTTTCTGTAGAAGTGCTGTGAGGCACGTGTATTTGATAGTTGTGTATAACGTAAGCATGATCCATAGATGTGTTTACTGTTTTGCACGGTATACTCTAAGATCACGGCGAGCATATAGTCCAATAATTCTGTTTGTTTTAGGATGCTGCAGCAGATATGCACGAGCATGCGGAACGCTGACAATGATGTAAGGACCGTCGTACAGTACACGCCACTTGGTGTTGCGCCGCTGAAGAGTAGACGACTTACTGTGAGTACGCAAAAGCGCTGACATACCAGCTTTAAATTCCTGCTTCCTCTTGACAGTCGCGTATAAGTTTTGTTTCTAATTTTGGTTTCTGCAGTGAGTGTCGCATAGACTTCCCTCACCTTTTCCTCGCGTGTTGTTTGCTGAAAAGAAAGTTTTGGCGGCGTTCTCCAATCGTTGTCTCCTTTGCGATCGAACATGAGCTCATTAGGAGTTTACGGAGTTTCATAAACATTGAGGTTGTTGTGTACCTCTTCAAATAATGACAAATATTTTACGCAATTGGTATGTTTGGTAGAAATGTAGGTTCTCACGGACCACACGTGAGGAATGTAGTCACATGAGTAACGACGAATTGTGGCAGTGGCAGTAGCAGAGCTTATAGCATACAGTTTAACACGCTTGGGGAATGAATCGCAAAATGCAAGAATGTTTCACACCATCACTGCTTGTGGGATGTGGACCACTTATGTCAGAACTTACAATTTCTAGAGATTTACAGGGCAGAATAGAATGCAAATTAGTCTTCGTTGACAAGTTCAGCGGTTTAGATTTTTGACAGATCGCACATGTTTTGAGTGTACTGTGGATCTTACGTCTCATATTGCTAAAGGTTTGCTACGCGTTTCTTGGTACCGTAATGACCCCAAACAAAATGTGTATGCCAAATTAGGTTGCATTCAGAATTCTTAGGGACACAAAAAGACCAAGTAGTGGCTTCAGGATGACGGCGATAAAATAACACATCATTATGTATCAAATATCGGCTGGACAGAGGATGGTCAGGTTGATTTGTGAGTAAAACTCTCACCTTATTCCCGTGAGGATCAGATTTCTGCAACGCTGACATATTTCTACGTAAGTCGATATAATACTGGTGATATACCTTATCCCACATAAGAAGTATTCGGTAATCATTCACATTCTCCAGGTTAAGGTTACTCATTCAAGCCTTGAGGCAGACGAGACAACGCGTCGGCAATGATGTTGTCTTTAAACGTAATATACACAATTTCAAAGGATAATTTTGCAAAGATAAAGGCCAACGTGATAATCTGGGATGTACAAGCTTACAACGTAACAGAAATGTGAGAGCTTGGTGGTCAGTATAAATTTTAGTGTGCTTTCCATACAAATAATAATTGAACTTCTTAAAGACTGCCGGCCGTTGTGGCCGTGCGGTTCTAGGCGCTTCAGTTCGGAACCGCACTGGCTGCTACGGTCGCAGGTTCGAATCCTGCCTCGGGCATGGATGCATGTGATGTCCTTACGTTAGTTAGGTTTAAGTAGTTCTAAGTCTATGGGACTGATGACCTCAGATGTTAAGTCCCATAGTGCTTAGAGCCATTTGAACCATTTTTCTTAAAGGCCCACACCGTAGGGAGTGTTTCAATTCTGTGCTAGACTAAGTGCGTTCACATTCGCTAAGTGTGCGGCTCGCAAAACTAATAATTTTCACATGTTCTTGTTCTCCATTCTTTACAACTTCAAACAAACAACAGCCTAAGCCACAGGATGAGGGGTCACATGTCATACAAAAATCTAAATTATAATCAGGGTGATCCAAAATATTTGTGTTAACCAAAGCATGCTTAATACTATCAAAGTCTTTCCGACAGTGGTCAGACCATAACCATATCTGATTCTTTTTGAGTAGGTTCCATAGGTGTCTGCTGTTTAATAGTTGGTGTGGAAAAATCGTCGAAAGAAAGAACAAAGTCCAACGAATGATTTCAATTTCTTTCTAACCCGTGGACTAGGAAAATTCCTGATTGCGTCTACCTTACTTGTGTCAGGTCGTATACCTTGAGCATTAATAATATGTCCAAGATACCTAATTTCACTCCAAGCAGATTTCGACTTTTTGAGGTTATCTATCACTCCAGCTTTATGTAGAATCTCCTGCAAAGAATCAATGTGTTGACACCAACTCTTACTAGCTACGAGCAGGTCATCATTGTAGTGAGTAACTGATTCAACCAATTAATCATAAAGTACAGAATCCAATGCGGTGATAAACACGCCTGAACTGACGTTCAGACGGAATGGAAGGACACAAAATTGATAGGTGCGCCCCCGAATATAAATGCAGTATACTTTATAGAATCTGGTGTGATTGGAACTTGCCAGAACGAAAGGACAGGTCAGATCTATCGTAGAGAAATACTTAGAATCTAAAAATTTCTGAAGCTGCTCCTCTAAATTCTCAGGTTTCGTGCGAACAGGTATAATAATTTCATTAATTACACGAGTTTCTTTACAACATGTAAAGGTCTGCAGTAAGGTGACGTGGAAGGTTCGATAATTTTCCACTCTAACATTAGTTTCAACTCGTGCCACAGAGCAGGTCGTTGGGATAGTGGCACATTATAGGTTTTGTGGGAGGAAATCTCTACGGTCGCAGGTTCGAATCCTGCCTCGGGCATGAATGTGTGTGATCTCCTTATGTTAGTTAGGTTGAAGTAGTTCTACGTTCTAGGGAACTGATGACCTCAGAAGTTACTTCCCATAGTTCTCAGAGCCACTTGAACCATTTGGAAGGAAATCTGGCGAGGCTTAACTTGTATTTTATACATATATGTGTTGATCACACGGGGGTTGTTTGCTAAATACTCGTATATACTAAAAGTTCATTACGTTCATCAAGGGTGACAGCTGTTGGTTTCTAATAACTTATTACTAACTGAAGTTTTCAGGTCCTCAGACTCGGCAACAGGCTCGTGTGCCTCTGTGGCAGCGTCATCAGTGTCCTGTGTTAACTGCATCTTGCACCCTGTACAATATTTATCGTGCTTCAGAGTCCTGGTATCCAGGTCAATTGCACTTTCATTGCCCTTATCTCGAAGTGTACATTTAGGTTGGGAGAAGTCAATAGTGATGGCCTTCTCGCACAATGTATCTAAACCTAAAATACAATTAATGACCAGTTTTTGGACGACGAAGAATGGCCATTGTACGATTCCATTACCTACCTTGACTGACACAAATACCTGTTTCTTAACCCTACGTCAGTTAAAACTTTACAGCTCTAGATAGGATACCCTGGTACGGGTTCAAACTCTCACATTTTCTTGTAAAAATCATAGGGCAAGACACTAACAGCCGCTCTTGTGTCCAGAATAATAGTAGTGGGAATATCACCCACAACACCAGTAGTTGAGGCCAAAACAACTTCATTGGATGATGGACGACATAATGTGTTCTCTTTAACAATTCATCAGACAAGTTTTCGTCATGATTACACCTTACGAGTAATAATGGTTGCTGTACGGAACTGTCATGTACATGATCATTGTGCTATTGCAAAGTGGGTGTGTCCAATAATAAATTTAAATTGAAGTCGCCGCCCCATTGTTCCACAGCCTCGACCTGAGGTACAGTAGTGACTGTTAGTTTGACATCGTCACATTTGTAGTGAGTGCAGGCAAAGACGTAGGAGTCGTGTCACTAGTTACTTCGATATATTTATATTTGGGTATTGTTTATTCCAGTCTCCGAACAGTGGCGGTCGCTGCGTTTCCATGTTTTGACTCTCCTGCGGGTTGTCAGATGCATTCCAGTTTTGAGTTTGCATTTGCGGCGGCGGCAGTTGCCACTGGCCTGTCTTCTTGTGTCGCAGCCTCCTGACACTGGCCAGCGTAGTCGTTACTCCAGCTCTGTTACTGGTTTGTTGGGGATTGATAGTTGTTTCTCTTAAATTTTTTGTTACAATTCTGATAATTATTATTATCGTTGTAGTAGTAGTAGTTCTTGTTGTTGTTGTTGCTGTTGCGCTGTCTCTTATTTGGATTGCCGCCAGTAGAATAAGAAGTTTTATAATTGCTGTCTGTGCTGTGTTGAGCACGTCGGTTTTGTTGTGTTTATACATTTGCCACTTGGAGCGGTTGTTCTGTTGGCTTGCGTGTCCGACGCAGCCGGCGCGCCTGAATTGGGTTGGCTACCCTGCGTATTTTGCATGGGGCTGGTGTAAACATTGTAGCAATTATTTTGCCGTACGAAACGCTGATCCTCGTAAAGCATATCGACAGAATCGAGCACTGTGAGAAAAAAATACTCTGTGTCGTTGTCTGGTATGTGCAGAACTTTTTCTCTGACATTAAACGGCAGTCTTGCCTTCAATGCGCGGAGGATGTCGCGCGTTGCAACCGGCTCGTAAAGGAAATAACCCATATTTAAATATTTCTCAAAATACCGGAGCAAATTTCCGTACTCAGGACTGAATGGTCCATGATCCACAGACTTCCTACGAAGTCGTCCCTGTACAGACTGTGACCAAAATTAAGATAAAAAGGCTCTCTCAAATGGTTCGTACGTGACGCATCTGTCGGCTTCATTATACGCCCTTACAGCTACGTCGCCTTGGATGTAACCGACAACATAAGATATCCTCTTACGGTCACTCCACGTACGAGGAAATGCATTTCTGAAGGCATTAAGAAAGATGACAGGATGCACGGTTCTTTTTTCAGGTATAAATGGCTGAAATTATCTGTGTTTCATGAGGCTCTCCTCTCCCTTGGCATTATAGTAATGTTTAGTTTCAGAATGATTACTGTAAGGTTCGACTGGAGAATGGCAGGGAAAATGTCATCGATGTTTATCACGACAGGAATGCAGTGTGTTATGTCGAGGTGCGTGCTGTTGTGAGTACATAGTGTGTGGTGTGTATCCGTCACAAATGTACTTGTGTTCATTGTCAAACTGTGTGTTTTGGTTGCTACTACCGTCATTGCACACTGGTTGTTCGTAATTGTCAAACTGTTTCGATTGCGCAGCGGCAGATTGTGCTGTTTGACTGGCTCTGAGTACTATAGGACTTAACTTCTAAGGTCATCAGTCCCCTAGAACTTAGAACTACTTAAACCTAACTAACCTAAGGACATCACACACATCCATGCCCGAGGCAGGATTCGAACCTGCGACCGTAGCGGTCGCGCGGTTCCAGACTGAAGCGCCTAGAACCGCTCCGCCACTCCGGCCGGCAAGAGCGCCGTTTGGTTGGTACTCGTGAATAAAATATTAAAGTAACGTAGTGTTGATGGCGGTGCGCCCAAATACGTCCGATCTGGACAAGACCTAGAAAACAAAAGGTGACTCTTTCGCCAATTATATGACGATCAAAAATTTTGAAATGTTTTCAGCGGTTGCATACAATATGTATACAGCCGTGGACTATATCTATGGCTTTAATTATCTCTTTTTTTATTACCTACAATTACGTTTCCTGCTAAGAAAAGCTCAGCATGCAAATGTGCCTTTAAAACGTCTCGCGTTATCAACACATGCAGCGGTGCCTGCTGTGCCTACTTCTACAGGGATTGGAAAAAGATGTGAAAACACCGCGAAAAATGCATTCTCGAACATGAATGCTGACGACAGCCAAGCCTGCCGTTCGCGCTGCTGAGTTTGGCTACGTGTGCAATGGCCTCAGTACTTTGCAAGCGTCATAACAGTGTTCTGCATTATGGCGGAACTAAGTGAATTCGAAGGTGTACAAAATTTTGGTGCTGCTATGGTGGCTGCTTCCGCAAATAAGGGCGCCGAAATGTTCGGTGATGAGCTACTGTATCGAATATGTATACAGTATACAAGGAAAGCGGTAAAAGATCATCCACAGAGTCACACCGTGGACGGAAGTACGAGTGACCGTGGAAGAGGGTCACTGAAGAGGATTGTTACGGAATGTAAGAGGTGAACAGCTGCAAAAGCCACTGCAGAACTGAATGTCGCTCCCGCGAACCCTGTCAGACGAGAGCAACACTAGTGGAGCTCCGTAAGCGGGGACTGCGCGGTAGCTGCAAGTGCACCACCACTCGACACAGCAGGAAAACGTGGTGCTGGAACCGTGAAGCAGTGGAAGACTGTCGTGTGGCGGGCGCCGCGGTTCCTCTGTTCCCCAGCGGAGGCGCTGTGTTCCAAGGCGACAGGACACCTCTCCCGGGACTGGCTTCTGGAAGCACTGGGTCCACCTGTCGCATCTCCTCTGAACACAAAAGACCTCGAAGGCCTCGGCAAAGTCCGGGGTGGGCTGCGATCTCAGAGGGTGCATGGCAAATACAGGACGTGCTTGGATCAAGCAACAGTCGGCATTGCAGTTGTAAATAGTTGTAGTTGTGCTGGGAAAGACCCTGAGCTTCAAGCGCTAATAGAAAGCACAGAAACTGAAATCGTTATAGGTACAGAAAGCTGGCTAAAGCCTGAAATAAGTTCTGCAGAAATTTTTACGAAGTCTCAGACGGTGTTCAGGAAAGATAGATTAGGCAGAATTGGTGGTGGAGTGTTTGTGTCTGTCATTAGTGGTTTATCTTGTAGTGAAGTCGAAGTAGATACTCCCTGCGAATTGGTATGGGTGGAGGTTATACTTAACAGCCGAACTAAGTTAATAATTGGCTTCTTCTACCGACCCCCAGACTCCGATGATATAGTTGCTGAACAGTTCAGAGAAAATCTGAGTCTCGTAACAAATAAATACCCCACTCATACGGTTATAGTTGGTGGGGACTTCAACCTTCCCTCGATATGTTGGCAAAAATACTTGTTCAAAATCGGTGGTACGCAGAAAACATCTTCCGAGATTGTCCTAAATGCTTTCTCCGAAAATTATTTCGAGCAGTTAGTCCACAAACCCACGCGAATTGTAAATGGTTGCGAAAACACACTTGACCTCTTAGCCACAAACAATCCAGAGCCGATAGAGAGCATCATGACTGATACAGGGATTAGTGATCACAAGGTCGTTGCAGCTAGGCTCAATACCGTTTCTTTCAAATCCACCATAAACAAACGCAAAATAATTTTATTTAAAAAATCGGATAAAGTGTCACTAGAAGCCTTCCTAAGAGACAATCTCCATTCCTTCCGAACTGACTATGCAAATGTAGACGAGATGTGGCTCAAATTCAAAGATATAATAGCAACAGCAATTGAGAGATTCATACCTCATAAATTGGTAAGAGATGGAACTGATCCCCCATGGTACACAAAACAGGTCCGAACGCTGTTGCAGGGGCAACGGAAAAAGCGTGCGAAGTTCAGAAGAACGCGAAATCCCGAAGATTGTCTAAAATTTACAGACGCGCGAAATCTGGCACGGACTTCAATGCGAGATGCCTTTAATAGGTTCCACAACGAAAAATTGTCTCGAAATTTTGTAGAAAAGCCGAAGAAATTCTGATCGTATGTAAAGTACACAAGCGGCAAGACGCAGTCAATACTTTCGCTGCGCAGTGCCGATGGTACTGTTACCGACGACTGTGCCGCTAAAGCGGAGTTATTGAACGCAGTTTTCCGAAATTCCTTCACCAGGGAAGACGAATGGAATATTCCAGAATTTGAAACACGAACAGCTGCTAACATGAGTTTCTTGGAAGTAGATACCTTAGGGGTTGCGAAGCAACTCAAATCGCTTGATACGGGCAAGTCTTCAGGACCAGATTGTATACCGATTAGGTTCCTTTCAGATTACGCTGATACAATAGCTCCCTACTTAGCAATCATATACAACCGCTCGCTCACTGATAGATCTGTACCTACAGATTGGAAAACTGCGCAGGTCGCACCAGTGTTTAAAAAGGGTAGTAGCAGTAATCCATCGAACTACAGACCTATATCATTGACGTCGGTTTGCAGTAGGGTTTTGAAGGATATACTGTATTCAAACATTATGAATCGCCTCGAAGGGCACGATCTATTGATACGTAATCAGCATGGTTTCAGAAAACATCGATCTTGTGCAACGCAGCTAGCTCTTTATTCCCACGAAGTAATGGCCGCTATCGACAGGGGATCTCAAGTTGATTCCGTATTTCTAGATTTCCGGAAAGCTTTTGACACCGTCCCTCACAAGCGACTTCTTATGAAGCTGCGGGCCTATGGGGTATCGTCTCAGTTGTGCGACTAGATTCGTGATTTGCTGTCAGGAAGGGCGCAGTTCGTAGTAATAGACGGCAAATCGTCGAGTAAAACTGAAGTGATATCAGGTGTTCCCCAGGGAAGCGTCCTGGGACCTCTGCTGTTCCTGATCTATATAAATGACCTGGGTGACAATCTGAGCAGTTCTCTTAGGTTGTTCGCAGATGATGCTGTAATTTACCGTCTAGTAAGGTCATCCGAAGACCAGTATCAGTTGCAAAACGATTTAGAAAAGATTGTTGTATGGTGTGGCAGGTGGCAGTTGAAGATAAATAACGAAAAGTGTGATGTGATCCACATGAGTTCCAAGAGAAATCCGTTGGAATTCGATTACTCGATAAATAGTACAATTCTCAAGGCTGTCAATTCAACTAAGTACCTGGGTGTTAAAAAAATTACGAACAACTTCAGTTGGAAAGACTACATAGATAATATTGCGGGGAAGGCGAGCCAAAGGTTGCGTTTCACTGGCAGGACACTTACAAGATGCAACAAGTCCACTAAAGAGGCAGCTTACACTACACTCGTTCGTCCTCTCTTCGAATATTGCTGCGCGGTGTGGGATCCTTACCAGGTGGGATTGACAGAGGACATCGAAGGGTGCAAAAAAGGGCAGCTCGTTTTGTATTATCACGTAATAGGGGAGAGAGTGTGTCAGATATGATACGCGAGTTGGGATGGAAGTCATTACAGCAAAGACGTTTTTCGTCGCGGCGAGATCTATTTACGAAACTTCAGTCACCAACTTTCTCTTCCGAATGCGAAAATATTTTGATGATCCCAACCTACATAGGTGGGAATGATCATCAAAATAAAATAAGAGAAATCAGAGCTCGAACAGAAAGGTTTAGGTGCTCGTTTTTCCCGCGTGCTGTTCGGGAGTGGAATGGTAGAGAGATAGTATGATTGTGGTTCTTGGAACCCTCTGCCGAGCACTTAAATGGGAATTGCGAAGTAATCATGTAGGTGTAGATCCACTTACTAGATAACTAGCATGTTCACAGAGGTGACAGTAGATCTTTCGGTTTGGTCACGACGTTGGTGCGGGCGTGGAGGGGCCCCATCTCTTTTTTGGGCTATTTTGGTTACGGAAGCAGCCCCATATGAGCACCAGCAATTTGCGCCCGTTCGGGTCGGCTTGGGTCCAACATAATGCACCGGCAACTACGCAGACCTCTGTTCCGGACGTAGGCGTCGAGGGCCGACGGAAGTGGGGTGTGGTGGAGTGCGGTGGGGTGGGGTGGGTCAGGCCGGCAGGCGCCGCCGCCGCCGCCGTCACGCGAGCCCAGGGCGGAGGCAATCTTCTTTTTTGTCATCAGTCTACTGACTGGTTTGATGCGGCCCGCCACGAATTCCTTTCCTGTGCTAACCTCTTCATCTCAGAGTAGCACTTGCAACCTACGTCCTCAATTATTTGCTTGACGTATTCCAATCTCTGTCTTCCTCTACAGTTTTTGCCCTCTACAGCTCTAGTACCATGGAAGTCATTCCCTCATGTCTTAGCAGATGTCCTATCATCCTGTCCCTTCTCCTTATCAGTGTTTTCCACATATTCCTCTCCTCTCCGATTCTGTGTAGAACCTCCTCATTCCTTACCTTATCAGTCCACCTAATTTTCAACATTCGTCTATAGCACCACATCTCAAATGCTTCGATTCTCTTCTGTTCCGGTTTTCCCACAGTCCATGTTTCACTACCATACAATGCTGTACTCCAGACGTACATCCTCAGACATTTCTTCCTCAAATTAAGGCCGCTATTTGATATTAGTACACTTCTCTCGGTCAGAAATACCTTTTTTGCCATAGCGAGTCTGCTTTTGATGTCCTCCTTGCTGCGTCCGTCATTGGTTATTTTACTGCCTAGGTAGCAGAATTCCTTAACTTCATTGACTTCGTGACCATCAAGCCTGATGTTAAGTTTCTCGCTGTTCTCATTTCTACTACTTCTCATTACCTTCGTCTTTCTCCGATTTACTCTCAAACCATACTGTGTACTCATTAGACTGTTCATTCCGTTCAGCAGATCATGTAATTCTTCTTCACTTTCACTCAGGATAGCAATGTCATCAGCGAATCGTATCATTGATATCCTTTCACCTTGTATTTTAATTCCACTCCTGAACCTTTCTTTTATTTCCATCATTGCTTCCTCGATGTACAGATTGAAGAGTAGGGGCGAAAGACTACAGCCTTATCTTACACCCTTCTTAATACGAGCACTTCGTTCTTGATCGTCCACTCTTATTATTCCCTCTTGGTTGTTGTACATATTGTATATGACCCGTCTCTCCCTATAGCTTACCCCTACTTTTTTCAGAATCTCGAACAGCTTGCACCATTTTATATTGTCGAACGCTTTTTCCAGGTCGACAAATCCTATGAAAGTGTCTTGATTTTTCTTTAGCCTTGCTTCCATTATTAGCCGTAACGTCAGAATTGCCTCTCTCGTCCCTTTGCTTTTCCTAAAGCCAAACTGATCGTCATGTAGCGCATTCTCAATTTTCTTTTCCATTCTTCTGTATATTATTCTTGTAAGCAGCTTCGATGCATGAGCTGTTAAGCTGATTGTGCGATAATTCTCGCACTTGTCAGCTCTTGCCGTCTTCGGAATTGTGTGGATGATGCTTTTCCGAAAGTCAGATGGTATATCGCCAGACTCATATATTCTACACACCAACGTGAATAGTCGTTTTGTTGCCACTTCCCCCAATGATTTTAGAAATTCTGATGGAATGTTATCTATCCCTTCTGCCTTATTTGACCGTAAGTCCTCCAAAGCTCTTTTCCGATTCTAATACTGGATCCCCTATCTCTTCTAAATCGACTCCTGTTTCTTCTTCTATCACATCAGACAAATCTTCACCATCATAGAGGCTTTCAATGTATTCTTTCCACCTATCTGCTCTCTCCTCTGCATTTAACAGTGGAATTCCCGTTGCACTCTTAATGTTACCACCGTTTCTTTTAATGTCACCAAAGGTTGTTTTGACTTTCCTGTATGCTGAGTCTGTCCTTCCGACAATCATATCTTTTTCGATGTCTTCACATTTTTCCTGCAGCCATTTCGTCTTAGCTTCCCTGCACTTCCTATTTATTTCATTCCTCAGCGACTTGTATTTCTGTATTCCTGATTTTCCCGGAACATGTTTGTACTTCCTCCTTTCATCAATCAACTGAAGTATTTCTTCTGTTACCCACGGTTTCTTCGCAGCTACCTTCTTTGTAACTATGTTTTTCTTCCCAACTTCTGTGATGGCCCTTTTTAGAGATGTCCATTCCTCTTCAACTGTACTGCCTACTGCGCTATTCCTTATTGCTGTATCTATAGCGTTAGAGAACTTCAAAGGTATCTCGTCAGTCCTTAGTACTTCCGTATCCCACTTCTTTGCGTATTGATTCTTCCTGACTATTGTCTTGAACTTCAGCCTACTATTCATCAGTACTATATTGTGATCTGAGTCTATATCTGCTCCTGGGTACGCCTTACAATCCAGTATCTGATTTCGGAATCTCTGTCTGACCATGATGTAATCTAATTGAAATCTTCCCGTATCTCCCGGCCTTTTCCAAGTATACCTCCTCCTCTTGTGATTCTTGAACAGGGTATTCGCTATTACTAGCTGAAACGTGTTACAGAACTCAATTAGTCTTTCTCCTCTTTCATTCCTTGTCCCAAGCCCATATTCTCCTGTAACCTTTTCTTCTACTCCTTCCCCTACAACTGCATTCCAGTCGCCCATGACTATTAGATTTTCGTCCCCCTTTACATACTGCATTACCCTTTCAATATCCTCATACACTTTCTCTATCTGTTCATCTTCAGCTTGCGACGTCGGCATGTATACCTGAACTATGGTTGTCGGTGTTGGTCTGCTGTCGATTCTGATTAGAGCAACCCGGTCACTGAACTGTTCACAGTAACACACCCTCTGCCCTACCTTCCTATTCATAACGAATCCTACACCTGTTATACCATGTTCTGCTGCTGTTGATATTACCCGATACTCATCTGACCAGAAATCCTTGTCTTCATTCCACTTCACTTCACTGACCCCTACTATATCTAGAGTGAGCCTTTGCATTTCCCTTTTCAGATTTTCTAGTTTCCCTACCACGTTCAAGCTTCTGACATTCCACGCCCCGACTCGTAGAACGTTATCCTTTCGTTGATTATTCAATCTTTTTCTCATGGTAACCTCCCCCTTGGCAGTCCCCTCCCGGAGATCCGAATGGGGGACTATTCCGGAATCTTTTGCCAATGGAGAGATCATCATGACACTTCTTCAATTACAGGCCACATGTCCTGTGGATACACGTTACGTGTCTTTAATGCAGTGGTTCCATTGCCTTCTGCATCCTCATGTCGTTGATCATTGCTGATTCTTCCGCCTTTAGGGGCAATTTCCCACCCCTAGGACAAGAGAGTGCCCTGAACCTCTAACCGCTCCTCCGCCCTCTTTGACAAGGCCGTTGGCAGAATGAGGCTGACTTCTTATGCCGGAAGTCTTCGGCCGCCATTGCTGATTATTTATCAAAATTTAGGCAGTGGCGGGGATGGAACCCGGGACCGAAGACGTTTTTGATTATGAATCAAAGACGCTACCCCTTTTTTTTATTTTTTCATTTTGTTCGTTATTGATCGTTGTGTTTGGTCGTTGCGGACGTCGCAAGACAGCCCGTTCAAGTTCGTTTTGTTGATCCTTCCTCTCAGTTTTTTTATGACAGAGGCCAACCGGCTCTCTGACCGAACACGCTCAGCTACCGTGCCGGCTGCCCCTACACCACGGGTCTTACTACAAACGCGTTACTCTGTTTTACCATTTGTGATAATTAAATGTCAGTTAATGACATAACGGCGGTAGAAGCCTTCAGACCGCTGTTAAGATACAAGTTACAGCTTAAGGTGGCGTAATTACAGCGTAGCGTAGTCCGAAGAGTCTGGAAGTTCAGAAAGAGAAGGATGCAAGTTCCAGTACGACCACGCGATAAGTTTCAATTTTTCACTTTTGCGTGTGTAAAAGATTCTCAGACTTTCGCACTAATTTAATACAAGTGTGGTCTGTATTGTTCGACGTTATTTATATGTAAGAGCGCTCGCTCTCAGGAGTGACTTTGTCTGACTGAAAAACGAAAGAGTACACTGTTGCTAGTGAGACAAGCAGCAATGACATTTATGATCTTCCTTGTCACAAATACTGGCTGCTTATTTCCGAATATGTCGCGATTTTTGCAAAGATGAAGAAAAAAATGTTTAGCACAGGGATGGACTCGAATCGACATCCTTCTGGACTGACAAACTCTTCAGGCTACGCTATGCTGTAATTTTACGGAGCCAGGTTTTAACTTACATCTTAACAACGATACGAAGGCTTTTTACTGCCGATGTGCCATTAACTGACACTTAATTACGACAAATGAGAGACGTGTTCGTGATAAATCTTCGATGCGTCGTACGGTCGGCTCGGAAGTCGAACTGGCTTCTCCCGTGCTACACAGCGGGAACGCGCACCCTCGACTCGCTAAGGATCGTAGCAGCGTGGGTCGGTAGTCGAGTATACCCCATTCCTGTTGCGCTTAGGCGCCTTTGTACCGAGCACGGCTGACGAGGGGAAGACCTCGGACACGGCCGACCCATTCGGCTCAGATTTGGCAGGTCGCTTGTGTACAACCTAAAACGGAGGACGCCAAAATATTTCGGCTCGACACCCTCCCGTTTTTCGAGAAAATCACCCCTAAAGGGTATGACGACCAATCGACTCAAAATTGGCGGGATCGATAGATAATTGTAAATGGAGCATTTTTCGTCACGAGGTATGCGGTCCACAAACGTATACTCTGTGTGCCCACATCAGACGGTGAAGGTTCCTCGCCGAGAGCGGCGACAGCTGAGTGTCGCGCGTCAGAGCCAGCACACCGTAGCAGCGGCGCCGGCGCCGGCGCAGAGCCCGCTGCCTGTGTCGCGGCCGCGAGGTCTCGCCGGTGTATCGGCCGGGGTCTGCCCGCGCTTACGTTCATTCTCATTTGTATGCATTCTTTGTCAAGTTTTATGATCCCGTTCAAGTAGAACGGCTTCTCTCTCGGGTTGGTTCTAACGTGTTGTTTGCACATCCCGATGGTTCCGTTAGTCAAGCCCTTCTTGAAAATGCGGCACTCGAGTATACTCCGGTTAGCATTAAGAACCTTCCTCCTGGAGTGGACGATTCCTGTCTTAAAACGGCGTTACTTCCTTTTGGGGTAAAACGGCATATCCGATGGGAACGCTGGTCAGCACAACATCGCTTATAATGGCCTCCAGACAGTGGACATGTGCGTTAAAAAGAATATTGCTTCCCACTTAACTGTTTGTGGTTACCGGATCCATGTTACGTATGCAGGGCAAGAAGGAACGTGTTCTCTCTGTAACGAAAGCGGTCGTCTCAGATCTGACTGCCCACGCCGTACTACTGTTCTGACGTCGTCTTATCAAAAACGTCTTCCCTTAACGTTAGCAGACACAGTAACTTCGCAGTCAGCTGTCAGTCAGCCCCCAGCTTTAAGAGCGATGTAGGGGCAACATCAGCCCCTACTCCTCGCGGATTTCCACCGTTATAATGACGCGTCCCAGTGCGGCCTCTGTCCACGAGGGGACGACGGCTCCTGCAGCGCACGTCAAACGCCGGCGGACTGAGGGCGGTACAGATTCCGAGGACGCCCCACTCCAGTCTCGTTCTTCTGACACGGCGTTGACACAGGGTGCACCTTCTGGCGGCAATGCGTTGTCTACTGACGTTAATTGTGATTCCAGTATTACCAGAGAGGATGTAGCTGCTTCTGTTGACGTTGAAATGTGCGTTCAATCTGCGTCCCCCACTTCACCCGTCGACGTGACGGTTCCCGTGATTTCAGATGTTCCCGCAGAGATGTTGCCTGCTGGCCAGTCTTTCCAGTGTTCCAGTGCAGCACCACCCCTCCTCCATGTTGAGACGGTAGAGCAACAGGATTGTACGGGCTCTCTTCCTGATCATCAGGAGATGGCATCAGACACAGGCACTGCATTACATGTCTTTTCTGTACCTGATGCTGCTGTTAGTCGTTCTGAGTTGTGTTCCCCGATTTCCGATGAGTGCACTGGCGATGACTCGTCTATCAAATCGGAGCTTGACGTGCCCCCAACCCCTCCTCATCGAGAGTGTGTGTTATGACGGAGTGGTGTGGAACAGCCTTTTCAACCTGCACGTGCAGCGGCTCGTCGTAAAAAGAATAACGAGGATTCCTCGGCATCCGGTGGGGAGGACTAGAATTATACCTTCTTTCAACCGCCACCGGACGTAAGGGAGAGAAGGGCGTGATGAGTACATTTTCCTTAGTGATCTTTCATTAACCTTTCATGTGTTAACCGATGCAGGCGTATACATTTCGACCCCTCAGTGTTAATAGGATACGTTCCCAATTACGGCTTGCTGCGTTACGCCAGTTTATTTCCGATTCCCAACCTGATATCGTGTGTTTACAAGAGGTCTTATTTGATGTGTTTTGTCTTCCCAGATACCCTATTTTTCAATGTCGCGCCTGAGAATTCTACCGGTATGGCTTTGCTTTATCGAGATGGAATCCCGCCGACCGAAACGCTAGATGATGGTCGTGGTATAGGCTGTAGTTCTTATGACATCACCTTAATTTTTCTTTTCACTCCGTCTGGATCCGGTCGCGCGCGGTTTTACAAGGAAGAAATTATTTATTTACTCCGACGGAACCTCCGCAAGGTTTTGTTAGGGGGCGATTTTAAGTGCGTCTTACGTCGTGTAGGTCAGAGCCCCAATTATGCTTCACTGACCACTGTGCTGTTTCTGTGACTTTTAACCACGTCCCGCAGCGGGTCCATCTGTCGCGCCCTTTATGGAAGCTAAACACTCTACATCTCACGGACCCCTCTCTGGAAAGCATCGTCGCACACGTTTGGAGGCGGACAACCCAGTCACAGGAGCGTTATTCCTCACTTCTAGAATGGTGGGTTACCTTTCCTAAACCCCGGATTCGAAATACACTCAAGCAGTTGAACTTTTCTGTACCTGATGCTGCTGTTAGTCGTTCTGAGTTGTGTTCCCCGATTTCCGATGAGTGCACTGGCGATGACTCGTCTATCAAATCGGAGCTTGACGTGCCCCCAACCCCTCCTCATCGAGAGTCCCCCACTTCACCCGTCGACGTGACGGTTCCCGTGATTTCAGATGTTCCCGCAGAGATGTTGCCTGCTGGCCAGTCTTTCCAGTGTTCCAGTGCAGCACCACCCCTCCTCCATGTTGAGACGGTAGAGCAACAGGATTGTACGGGCTCTCTTCCTGATCATCAGGAGATGGCATCAGACACAGGCACTGCATTACATGTCTTTTCTGTACCTGATGCTGCTGTTAGTCGTTCTGAGTTGTGTTCCCCGAAGTTCAAATGTGTGTGAAATCTTATGGGACTTAACTGCTAAGGTCATCAGTCCCTAAGCTTACACACTACGTAACCTAAATTATCCTAAGGACAAACACACACACCCATGCCCGAGGGAGGACTCGAACCTCCGCCGGGATCAGCCGCACAGTCCATGACTGCAGCGCCCAAGACCGCTCGGCTAATCCCGCGCGTCTTAGCGCTGAAATAATGCGGACTTTTACTATGCTGTCCTTCGCGATCCTTACGATAATGATCGTGATGCCCCCTTGAGAGTCGTCGACGTCCGCCGTGTTAAGGCAAAACTTCTGCAACTCAAACGTAGGCAAACGGATGGTGTCCGATTGCGTTCCCAGCCTCTTTCAATCGTACAGGATGAGTTGACCTCTCTCTATCATCTTCCACGGCTTCACAAGCGATCTCAAAGGACGTGTCTTTCTACCATTCGTTCTCTAGATGAGCGTGAGTGGTCCTCCCAATCTGATAGCCGGCCGGAGTGGCCGAGCGGTTCTAGGGGCTACAGTCTGTAACCGCGCGACCGCTATGGTCGCAGGTTGGAATCCTGCCTGGGGCATGGATGTGTGTGATGTCCTAGGTCAGTTAGGTTTAAGTAGTTCTAAGTTCTAGGGGACTGATGCCCTCAGAAGGTAAGTCCCGTAGAGCTCAGAGCCACTTGAACCATTTGAACCAATGTGATATCATGCTTGAACTTTACCAGTACTATTCCGAACTTTATCCTGAAGTGGATTCAGACGGTCCACCGTCTGTTGATTTCACCTCCCTCCTTGATCGTGTTGTTACACCAGCACTCCAGGAAGAGTTTTTCTCTGTATTCCATCGCGATGATATACACTCCTCGAAATTGAAATAAGAACACCGTGAATTCATTGTACCAGGAAGGGGAAACTTTATTGACACATTCCTGGGGTCAGATACATCACATGATCACACTGACAGAACCACAGGCACATAGACACAGGCAACAGAGCATGCACAATGTCGGCACTAGTACAGTGTATATCCACCTTTCGCAGCAATGCAGGCTGCTATTCTCCCATGGAGACGATCGTAGAGATGCTGGATGTAGTCCTGTGGAACGGCTTGCCATGCCATTTCCACCTGGCGCCTCAGTTGGACCAGCGTTCGTGCTGGACGTGCAGACCGCGTGAGACGACGCTTCATCCAGTCCCAAACATGCTCAATGGGGGACAGATCCGGAGATCTTGCTGGCCAGGGTAGTTGACTTACACCTTCTAGAGCATGTTGGGTGGCACGGGATACATGCGGACGTGCATTGTCCTGTTGGAACAGCAAGTTCCCTTGCCGGTCTAGGAATGGTAGAACGATGGGTTCGATGACGGTTTGGATGTACCGTCCACTATTCAGTGTCCCTTCGACGATCACCAGTGGTGTACGGCCAGTGTAGGAGATCGCTCCCCACACCATGATGCCGGGTGTTGGCCCTGTGTGCCTCGGTCGTATGCAGTCCTGATTGTGGCGCTCACCTGCACGGCGCCAAACACGCATACGACCATCATTGGCACCAAGGCAGAAGCGACTCTCATCGCTGAAGACGACACGTCTCCATTCGTCCCTCCATTCACGCCTGTCGCGACACCACTGGAGGCGGGCTGCACGATGTTGGGGCGTGAGCGGAAGACGGCCTAACGGTGTGCGGGACCGTAGCCCAGCTTCGTGGAGACGGTTGCGAATGGTCCTCGCCGATACCCCAGGAGCAACAGTGTCCCTAATTTGCTGGGAAGTGGCGGTGCGGTCCCCTACGGCACTGCGTAGGATCCTACGGTCTTGGCGTGCATCCGTGCGTCGCTGCGGTCCGGTCCCAGGTCGAAGGGCACGTGCACCTTCCGCCGACCACTGGCGACAACATCGATGTACTGTGGAGACCTCACGCCCCACGTGTTGAGCAATTCTGCGGTACGTCCACCCGGCCTCCCGCATGCCCACTATACGCCCTCGCTCAAAGTCCGTCAACTGCACATACGGTTCACGTCCACGCTGTCGCGGCATGCTACCAGTGTTAAAGACTGCGATGGAGCTCCGTATGCCACGGCAAACTGGCTGACACTGACGGCGGCGGTGCACAAATGCTGCGCAGCTAGCGTCATTCGACGGCCAACACCGCGGTTCCTGGTGTGTCCGCTGTGCCGTGCGTGTGATCATTGCTTGGACAGCCCTCTCGCAGTGTCCGGAGCAAGTATGGTGGGTCTGACACACCGGTGTCAATGTGTTCTTTATTCCATTTCCACGAGTGGATATTGTGGCTCGTTCTCCCTCCCATAAATCACCTGGCCCCGATGACCTTCCCAAAGAATTTTATATTGGATTTTGGCCCCTAATAGGAGATACGATAACTTCCATGTCCTTCTCCCGCCCCGCTTTAAGGTTGCTAAAATTGTACTGATCCCCAAAAAGCCGGGACGTTTGCGTATAGATCAGGCGTGGGCCTACCTTCTTCAACTATGATTGTAAAATAGTGAGGCGAGCGGTAAATAGCCGACTATCGGTATTGTTGGCTACCATCATCGCGAGCCATCAAAGTTGTCTTCCGGGTCGTACTCTCTTGACTCCCGTTGCTGACTGTCGTGATTTAATTTCGCTTGCTTCCACCATTCCTGTGACAAGCGCTTTGCTTTTCATTGATTTTCACCAAGCGTTCGACCACGTTAATCATGGATTCCTTGGCGACTGTTGGTTTTAACGATGCTGCACGACGGCTGTTTAGCTCTCTAATTACTGATATTCGGGTGTCCACTGACGTGAATGACCGTCTTACTTCCCCCATCGCGGTGTGTCTGGGCGTCCTTCAAAGGAGTCCGTTATCGTGTCGCTCTACGTGCTGTTTCTGGAACTCGTATTGCGATTTATAGCTGCTCGTTTGGGTGGCTGGTTGCTGCTGGGAGAAAGGTTTACCGTTCGTGCATATGCTGATGACGCTATGGTTCTTCTCCGTAGCCATGATGATGTACCACTGCTGAAGGAAGTTTTGGATTCCTTTTGTCGTCTTACGGGAGCGCGGGTTAATGACCAGAAATGTCGGTCCCTCTCGAATGTGGATGGATCCCTAATCAAATGGTTCAAATGGCTCTGAGCACTATGGGACTAAACATCTATGGTCATCAGTCCCCTAGAACTTAGAACTACTTAAACCTAACCTAAGGACACCACACAACAGCCAGTCATCACAAGGCAGAGGATCCCTAATCAGACGATAAGTGTGTTTATTAGGTAACTGGCGTCTTAGATCGGTGCGTACGTCATCGTAAATGGGACACTAATATATCACGTGGTCCGGAGTGCCACAGTCACACGAGGCGGTGGCCCTCTTCCCGAACGGTTACTTACGGAAAATCACTGTATTCTTTCCCAAATAATTCGGTGGATTAGCGATGAAAAATCGTTAATGTATCCTAGAGGTTCGCGGCAGCCTAATGACGGAAAACAACTCTTTCCGGTTGACTTGTATAAGGTTCATTCTGCACAGCCTCACTGTTGGACGTTCACAACTGTGATACGACGAACAGCGAACAGGCAGCCGGGACGACGCAGCTGCTCCCGCGCGCGTGCTGTCCCGAGCCTCGCTGTAACAAGCGTCGCGCTGTTGGCTGCCGGTGGTCCCTCGTGAGGAATTCGCACCACTGTAGTGTCGTCCGACTTCCGTCGCAACACTGCTCACTGGTGCAGTGCTGCGGCAGCTGCCGCAACAGTCGCGCGTCGCATTCCAAACTGAAACTGGAACTGCTCATGCGCCAGCAGCCAACTTCTGACGTCACGTAGCGACCCGTCGCAGTCGCTAGTGTGCGTCGCGTCTTGGACAACGTACCTTTACTAGGAGGTTTTTTTTTTCATGTGACCAGGGTTAGAAAATTTAATTCTTTAGTAATTCACGTTGTTTGTTCAAATGTGTCACTTCGTATGGGACCAAACTGCTGAGGTCATCGGTCCCTAGACTTACACACTACTTAAAGTCCCTTATGCTAAGGACTACATACACAGCCGTGCCCGAGGGAGGACTCGAACCTCCAGTGGGAGGGGCCGCGCAGTCCGTAACGTGGCGCCTCGAACGGAGCGGTTACTCCGCGCGGCTCACGTCGATTGGGAAATCAGTTTGCCTACCTTATTACTATTATTATTCCGTGTTGAGTTGCGTGCCTTATTAACCCTCCTATCCCTACGAATACTGATACACGAGAATCTCCCCCGACATGACCCTATAACGCACGCGAAATATAGAGTTGCGCCAGATAAACCTGCCAGTTAAACTTTGCAACTTACGGTACATCATCGCGGGAAGTGGAAAGATTTGTGAAATAAAATAAGCCTTTCTTAGCCCATACGTTTCCGTGGCCCGGACCTTATGAAGAAGTAAGAGGGAGCGATGCTCGTGTTCAATGATTGCACCCTCAATCTTATCCGTGATAGAGTTACAGTTTATCGTAGCCATCTTTAGCGGACAATTGCCAATTATAACGGCTAACGGTCGATATCCGGTGACCTTCAAAGTCCACGGAATTTCAACAGCGTCAAATCCTCGAAAACTGAGTGAGCGACATTTCTGGTCATTTACCCGCGTAAGAAGACAAAAGGCATCGAAAACTTCCTTCAGCAGTGATATATCATCATGGGTACGGAGAAGAACCGTAACGTCATCAGGATATCCACGAACGGTAAACCTTTCTCCCAACAGCGACCAGCCACCCAAACGTCAGCTATAGATCGCAATTTAAAAAAATGAAAACCGTAGAGCTTCACCGAGATTCGAATCTGGGTTCTCCGCTTCCCAGCCAGTTACCTCGGCCGTTGCGCTATCGGCGAAAAAGCGTTTACCATTGGGTTTACCATGTGAGTACTTTTACAGAGATTCTTTCGTGGATTTCTGGAAAAGTATGCGATTGCGGACCCTATATCTGATGATCAAAAATGCTCTATTTACAATCGTCTATAGATTCCGCCAATTTTGAGTCGATTGCTCATCATAACCTTTAGGAGTGATTTTCGCAAAAACAGGAGGGGAGTTGGGGCTGAGCCAAAATATCTTAGGCCTTCGTTTTAGGTTGTGCACAAGCGACCTGCCAAATTTGAGTCGAATCGGTTAGCCGTGTCTGAAGCCTCCCCCTTGCGAGACTAGTAACGTATTAATGGATTCAAAGAGGTGCCGTTCGTGGTGAAACAGGGCAATCTGCAGGCTTGCCTAGCACCTGCATTTACGTTCGACGACGTATCTCTCGGGATGTTTCCGCATTCTCGTCCGGCCACTGTACGCCACCTTCAGTCTCGGCAGTTCACGTTGTGCAGACGCGTCTAGTGGACGATCGCCATACGGGAGATCCGACGACAACGGGGACGCCTGGCGACGCTCGGCTGGACGGCGTGACGACCAGCAGCCCGCTGCCGCGCCGCGCTCCGGCCTGCTCCTCCCCCCCCCCCCCCCCCAACAGCGGCGTCGGCGGTGTGTGAAGTGGCGGCCCGCCGCCCCGTGGGCTGGGGGGCTGCGAAGAACGGCGCGTCCGACTCGCCTACTGGAGCGAGGCAGGCCACGGCCCTGTGCGCTTCTTTGCGCCGCGAGGAACGGCCGGCCGCCGCCGCCGCCCACCTCTCGCCTAAAAAGCGGGGTCGCGGCTGTGGTCGCAGCCTCGCGGCGCACCTAGCGTAGCCGGGGCCCGTGGCACAACACGCTATTGCCCCCCCCCCCCTTTCCTTCCGTGCCAGGGGTATGACACTTTACTTTTTGGAGCACTCCCCCACCCTGAAACACATATAGTAATATAATACTATAGTTCAATTTTTTTATCTTGGCGGCTCGCGCATGCCTGCCCAGACGCGCGAGATTGCTGCGTTGCCAGTTGCAAACGACGCACGCGCCAATAGAAGCAGCGCCATAGTATAGTATAGTTCACAAACTTACGTTTAGGGGGGAGCGCGCAGTTCATGAAGTAAAGCCACCAACCTTTCGCTGCTACAGCGACGTGCTCCCCGCATTCCGCGCTGTGCGCGATTTTGTCACTGCACTGCTCGCCTGTGCAGACACATCGTGTTGACAGTCTTATCATTCGATTCCACAAAAACTATTTGGCCTAAAAATTAGATTTTTACACATCTTCTTGACTGTTACTTTCCCCCCATAAATTACTTAATTTTTTTTCGATGTTCAACGCAGTTATTATGCAGCATTAAATATAGTAAAGCATTGCACGAAATTTTGAAGAGTTTGCAGAGGTAAAAGTCCATAGAGCATACTTTCCGTATGGTCGATTTTAGTTGTCACAATGTTGAGAATGAAATGTGGACAAGATACCTAAGTTTCATATAAAATTTATAACAATATCTCATTTAAGTACCACATAGGTGTCGTATGTAATATTGAGAAATATTCCGTCTTTCGCGACTGTAACAAAAGTTTTATTTACAACTGAGCACGTTTGGCTTTATTTTAAATAAAGAGACAAAGAACTAGAAATTTCAAAAAATTGCATTCAAACGAATATAATTCGTGAAGTAACGCACTTCGATATTGTTTTTAAATAATGAAAATATTACACTCCGCACAAGGTTCGAACTCATAACCTTTCACGTAGAAGCCCATCACCTTAACGGTTACGCTATCGCAACTCGTTTGACTGCAGAACCCCATGAAGACTCTAACGTGTCACGCAAAATACTGACAAACACTGTTGGTATGACTATGAATTACTCACGTTTCGTCGAAGTACAATAGGAAATAAAAAATTACCGCTGTTCTTTATTGCGAAAAAGCGGTTCGTGTCATTGATACAAACACCTTTCCTTGCTATCGCCTGAATTAGGAGTCTTATTGCTTGTTTGGTTTAATTAATTAATAGAATATGAAGCAATTAGTATAAAGAATCCTTTTTCCAAACTTTCTATAAAATAAAGTCTGCTATCAAGACACTGCTTTTGTTCTATTACTTTATTTATGACTGAATGTTTCTAAAACTGAATACACTCGTCCATGCTCTGCACTGCAGTCGAGATCTGGCAACGTCGTTCTCTGTAGATTGGCTGCCTGTGTTTTGTGACGTCAGATGCGCAGAACGAACCTAAACTCGGCCGCCAACATAAATGACGCGCACTTTAGTATACAGAACTTACTCTAATAATAATAATAAATTACGAAAAAATATGTTTGTCTTGGTCTTCCACCAGCGGCGCCCGGGGCATGACAGATCCTATTGCCCTCCCCTCCTCCCACGCCTCCCCCCACTGTAGAATCAAAATAATTTATAAATATTCTCAGAGTTCATACGTACATTTGATTTAAAAAAATGAAATACCGTAAGATGTGTGAAACTGTTCCGCCCGTGCAACAAAAAGGTCGTTCCAGATGAATTTACGTTCTGTTGGACCTTGTAGAAACTTCGAGCGAGAAATTTGTTAAGAAAACTATGAAATTAATTTTGGTAAAATCTGAGGCGTCATTGCGGTATCGCTTTACGTACGAACGCACTGTATCTGCGAGAGGTTGGGAGCGCGACAGCGCGAGAGCGCCGCCTTGAGAGGACCGAGAATATTCCCCACCTCCCGAAAATCTACGTGCTGCTTCATCACTGCACCCGTGTCACGAACATCTTGAAATTCCTGACTCGGAGACGCTTCAACAAACGCCAACGGTTTCACAAAACGCTATTCAAAAAGTTTCCACATACACTACGTGGTCAAAAGTATCCGGACACTTGGCTCAAAATGAGTTACAAGTTCCTGGCGCCCTCCATCTGTAATGCTGGAATTCAGTATGGTGTTGCCCCACCCTAAGCCTAAATGACAGCTTCCACTTTGGAAGGCACACTTTCAATCAGGTGCTGGAAGGTTTCTTGGGGAATGGCAGCCCATTCTTCACGGCACGAAGTCGGCGTTCCAAAATATTCCAAAGGTGTTCTATAGGATTCAGGTCAGGACTCTGTGCAGACCAGTCCATTACAGGGATCTTATTGTCGTTTAATCACTCTGACAAAGGCCGTCCACTATGAACAGGTGCTCGATCGTATCGAAAGATGCAATCGCCATCCCCGAATTGCTATTGAGCAGTCGGAAGCAAGACGGTGCTTAAAACATCAACGTATCCTTCTGCTGTGATAGTGCCACGCAAAACAACAAACGGTGCAAACCTCCTCGAAGAAAAACACGACCACGCCATAACACCACTGCCTCCGAATTTTACTGTTGGTATTAGACACGTTCACCGAGCATTCGCCATAACCACACGCTGCTGTCGGATCGTCACACTGTGTACTGTGATTCGTCACTTCACACAACTTTTTTCCACTGTTCAATCGTCCATGTTCACGCTCCTTACACCAAGCGAGGCGTCGTTTGGCATTTACCGGCGTGATGTGTGGCTTACAAGCGGCCTCTCGACCATGAAATCCAACTCTTATCACCTCCTGCCTTACTATCATAGTACTTGCAGTGGATTGTGATGCAAAGTCCTGTCTGGTGGTCTGGATAGACGCCTGGCCGGCCGCTGTGGCCGAGCGGTTCTAGGCGCGTACCAGAAACCACCTTGCTGCCACGGTCGCAGGTCGAATCCTGCCTCGGGTATGGCTGTGTGTGTGGTGACCTTAGGTTAGTTACGTTTTAAGTACACTACGGCCATTAAAATTGCTACACCACGAATATGACGGGCTACAGACGCGAAATTTAACCGACAGGAAGAAGATGCTGTCGTATGCAAATGATTAGCTTTTCACAGCATTCACACAAGGTTGGCGCGGGTGGCGACACCTACAACGTGCTGACCAGAGGAAAATTTCCAACCGATTTCTCATACACAAACAGCTGTTGACCGGCGTTGCCTGGTGAAACGCTGTTGTGGTGCCTCGTGTAAGGAGGAGAATTGTGTACCATCACGTTCCGATTTTGATAAAAGACGGATTGCAGCCTATCGCGATTGCAGTTTATCGTATCGCGACATTGCTGCTCGCGTTGGTCGAGATCCAATGACTGTTAGCAGAATATGGAATCGGTGGCTTCAGGAGGGTAATACGGAACGCCGTGCTGGATCCCAACGGCCTCGTATCACTAGCAGTCGAGATAACAGGCATCTTATCCGCATGGCTGTAACGGATCGTGCAACCACGTCTCCATCTCTGAGTCAACAGATGGGGACGTTTGCAAGACAACAACCGTCTGCACGAACAGTTCGACGACGTTTGCAGCAGCATGGACTATCAACTTGGAGAACATGGCTGCGGTTACCCTTGACGCTGCATCACAGACAGGGGCGCCTGCGATGGTGTACTAAACGACGAACCTGGGTGCACGAATGGCAAAACGTCATTTTTTTCGGGTGAATCCACGTTCTGTTTACAGCATCATGATGGTCGCATCCGTGTTTGGCGACATCGCGGTGATCGCACGTTGGAAGCGTGTATTCTTCATCGCCATACTGGCGTATCACCCGGTGTGATGGTATGGGCTACCATAGGTTACACGTCTCGGTCACCTCTTGTTCGCATTGACGGCACTTTGAACAGTGGACGTTACATTTCAGATGTATTACGACCCGTGGCTCAACCCTTCATTCGATCCCTGCGAAACCCTACATTTCAGCAGGATAACGCACGACCGCATGTTGCAGGTCCTGGGCAGCACATTCTCCAGATCTCTCACCAATTGAAAAAGTCTGGTTAATGGTGACCGAGCAACTGGCTCGTCACAATACACCAGTCACTACTCTTGATGAACTGTGGTATCGTGTAGAAGCTGCATGGGCAGCTGTACCTGTACACGCCATCCACGCTCTGTTTGACTCAATGCCCAGGCATATCAAGGCCGTTATTGCGGCCAGAGGTGGTTGTTCTGGGTACTGTTTTCTCAGAGTCTATGCACCCAAATTGCGTGAAAATGTAAGCACATGTTAGTTCTAGTATAATATATTTGTCCAATGAATACCCGTTTATCATCTGCATTTCTTCTTGGTGTAGCAATTTTAATGGCCAGTAGTGTAGTTCTAGGGGACTGATGACCTCAGATGCTAAGTCCCTTAGTGCTTAGAGCCATTTGAACCATTTGATAGATGTCTGCCTCTTCGTCGGTCTCTGTCAGTCAACAGACGAGGTCGGCTTTTGTGCTATTCGTGTTCCTTCACGTCTACACTTCACTATCCGATCGGGAAGAGTGGACGTAGGGATTTTTAGGAGTGTGGAAATCTCGTGTACAGACATATGGCACATGCGACACTCAATCACCTTACTACGTTCGAAGTTCGTGAGTTCCGCAGGACGCCCCATTCTGCTCTCTCACGATGTCTAATGACTACTGCGGTCGCTAATACGGAGTACCTGGCAGTAGGTGGCAGCACAATGCGCCTAATAGGGAAAACGTATGTTTTTGTGAGTGTCCGGATGCTTTTGATCACATAGTGTACTTTCAGACAAATATTTCCGTTGAAGTCGAGCAAAATATGTTTTTGCGTGTGGTTTTGTGAAATCCAAGTTTTATCGAAGTATATATACTGCAAGAGTATCGTCCCCAGCACGCATTACGTGGATGTTACACACAACTTCGTTGATTCTGCTGCAGTGTCTCTGCACTCCATTAATATTTTTTGCCCATCAATGTACTTTCTGAATCCAAGTGAGCGGACCAGGCAAAAAACGGAGGTTTCTGAGCCAGAATGATTGATTTTTTTCAAGGTGATCACTCTCCGTTTTTGTAGCAGTCGGATACTCTTCTCCCCTCGTAGTCTCAAGGTATAGTTCTACTCACAAACTTTTTGTCTAAATCGTCAAATTCCGTAATTCCCGTTTCCATTTATGTCTTTTGCGTGTACAATCAAAACACGTGCTCGCATACATTGATTCTGCCGATGTTACTGCACTTCATACGGAGTACAGTCGATTCGGAAATACCGCAATGTTTTGTTGTCATTTTAGGGACTTGCCCAAATTTATGTTACCCCTGGCTTCTTCGGTGTTGACCTGATCAGTAAAATTCTGCATTACGTTCGATGCGACTATTGTAGGTTGTTTTCGGATGTCTTTTCGCCCTTTAGGCCGTTTTCTTGCATTTCGTTCACTACCAAACGCGCGGTAACGCGCCATTGCAAGGAAGACTGAAATCACGCGTCAACACGCGATATCGCGCGGAAACAGAACAGGGTACATGCGACAAGAAAGTTATGAGGCTGGCGAGTCACAGCGCTTAGTGCCAGCGGACCTGCGTAAAATATTAAAATACCGATTCGCCTTTCAGTTATGGCTGAAGATTTCCGTTTCATTGAAATCGAGTCAATTATTATTTTCGTAATTCCCTTACAGTGTATCAATTGTTTTCAGTACGTCCCTTTAGCTTCTGTACAAGATGTCATATATGCAGAACTAATCCTGTGTAAAGGAAGAGTAAGAGAACAAACCCGCAAAATTGCTGACCAGTTTCCTTAACATAAGTATGCTCCAAAATTCTCCGACATGTTCTAAGAATATAAAAAATTTTCTTTAGGCAGAATATCTTCTGTCCACAAATCGGCACAGATTCAGAAAGCCTCGCTCGTGCGAAACTCTGCTTGCTTTTCCTCACATGATAGTCTGCGAACTGTAGGTGCGAGGCAACAGGCAGATTCAATATCGCTGCGTTTGACACGGTGCCCCATTGCAGACTGTTAACAAGGAAAAGGGACTTTGTAATCGTCAAATGGCCAAGAAGTTGAACTGTGCAAGTACAGTGACTGATAATTTCGTTAGACTGGCCGCAGGATATGGACAGAACAGAAAACATGAGGGAAGTAGAAAATCATCTGAGACACCCAAAGGATTAATTTTGCGCAAAGCAAGAGCCGCAAAGCGTTATTCTTTTCAACTTGTAACTGCCATACGTGTACGACATACGATCACATGAGAGACATCTTGAATTCAAGAAACGACTGCTGAACCCCGTTTCGACATCCAGACATGAACAGGTTGGATTGGAGTTTACTGAAAAACATGTCATGGGCTTCAGAATCGGAGTGACGGAAAGAAGTTTAAATTAGATGCGAAGGATGGATTTCAACATCATTGTCATGGTCTGAGAACAGAGCAGCAAAACAGAATGAGCAGTAATTTTGGTGGTGGAAGTGTTATGATTTACGTAGCATTCTGCGCTGAACGTAAGCCACGCATTGCTTCGCTGAACATTAGAATGAACTCTAACACGTGTACTGAGATGCGAGAGGCAGAATTGATCAGGATATATGAGGATCTTGGGGACGAAAGTCCAATGTCTCAACAGGATAACGCATCTGTGCATGTTTCTGCTAGAGCCAAAAAGTGGTTTTAAGATTGAGATGTCTTGTCCTGGCCTGTATGCAGCCCGGATTTGAATCCTGTGGAAAACCTTTGGGGAATTGGGGAATACTTGCAAGGCGTGTTAATCGCAATGGACGGCAATTTGAGGCCGTATGTGAGCCGAAAAGAGCGATACGAGAAGGGTGGGCGATAATTTCAGCGCCAGATCTCCAGGCCCTAACAAAATCAATGCGAAGAGAATTTTTGGGGTAAGTAGGAAGAATGAATGAGCTGCGCGTGGCTCATGATTCTGACCTGTCCTTCCTGCATTTCTGAAACGGCGAGAATATACAGGAACACCTAACGTTACCGCTGGATACATTTCGTAAACCACATCAAATACTGACGAACCGATTCCACAGACCGAACGTGAGGAGAGGGGCTAGTGTAATTGTTTAAGACAAACCATACAAAAACGGATGTATGTTTTTTAACACAAACCTACGTTTTTTAAAATGGAACCACGTTAGTTTTGTTAGTACATCTGAACATATAAACAAATACGTAATTAGTGCCGTTTGTTGCATTGTAAAATGTTAATTACATCCGGAGATACTGTAACCTAAAGTTGACGCTTGAAACCTCCGACGTTCAGTTGCGTGTTGTAACAAACACGGGCCACGGTCGGCGAGCAGCATCTGCAGGGACATGTTTACGATGACGGCCGTGTTTACGAGTGTGGCTGTAGTGCACTGTTGTGGTTTGGTCTAGCTGTCGCAGTGTCCGCATGTAGCGCTTCCTGCTATTGTTATTCTGCATTCGTCTCCGCACGCAGACCACCTGTATTACACCGTGTTACCAGACTTCTGTGATAGTGTAGTGTTGTAGGAACTGTGACCATGGTGTATTAGAACTCTGAAAAGGCGGAGATGATACTCATCTATAGCGAGTGTCGACGAAATGCAGCTGAAGCCTGCAGGGTGTATGCAGAACGGTACCCGGACGGAGAGCATCCAACGTGTCACACATTGCAAAACATCTACCGCCAACTGTATGCAACAGGTATGGACGTAGCACGCAAACGGGTCCGTAACAGGCCCGTCACAGGAGAAGCGGGTGCAGTTGGTGTGTTAGCTGCTGTTGCCATGAACCCACAGATGAGTACACGGGACATTGCGAGAGCCGGTGGACTGAGTCAAAGTAGTGTCATGCGCATACTGCATCGTCACCGCTTTCACCCGTTTCATGTGTCGCTACATCAGCAATTACATGGTGATGACTTTAATCATCGAGTGCAATTCTGTCAATGGGCATTAACAGAGAATGCGTTGCAGTTCTACCTGTTTACCGATGAAGCGGGTTTCACAAACCACGGGGCAGTGAATCTACGGAACATGCATTACTGGTCCGTGGACAATCCTCGTTGGCTCAGACAGGTAGAGCGACAGCGACCGTGGACTGTAAATGTATGGTGCGGAATCATTGACGACCACCTCATAGGTCCTCACTTCATTGCAGGGGCCCAAACAGCTGCAACATAGATCGCGTTTCTACAGAATGATCTGCCAACGTTGCTCGAAAATGTCCCACTGGAAACGCGTCGACGTATGTGGTATCAGCATGATGGTGCACCTGCACATTCCGCAATTAACACTAGGCTGACCCTTGAGAGGATACAAAATTGTTGAGGCTTGATGTTCGACGGGCGTTTCGTGGAACGTGGAGGACGCATAAATTGGCCAGCCCGTTCTCCTGATCTTACACCTCTGGACTTCTTTCTGTGGGGTACGTTAAAGGAGAATGTGTACCGTGATGTGCCTACAACCCCAGAGGATATGAAACAACGTATTGTGGCAGCCTGCGGCGACATTTCACCAGATGTACTGCGGCGTGTACGACATTCATTGCGTCAGAGATTGCAATTGTGTGCAGCAAATGATGGCCACCACATTGAACATCTATTGGCCTGACATGTCGGGACACACACTATTCCACTCCGTAATTGAAAACGGAAGCCACGTGTGTACGTGTACCTCACCCCTCATGGTAATGTACAGTCGTGGACAAAACGAGCGAGACCCCTCGCCTTTCCGTTATGCTGATCCGCACAGCTTTAAAGAGTGCTACACAGTATAACAGGCAAGGCGACTAAGTGCTACCAACGTATTACGCAAATTCGCTTAGCAGATGTGCTGTGATAGCTAGCAACGGAGAAACTCGCGCTTCGAAGACGCCACAGCATCGTCTGCCACCACTTAGTGGGAAACGAAATACCTGAAGTATAAGCCAATGTGTTGTATTCGCATTTCTGTAACTATGACTTGGATCTTAAGTGCGGTTATGGATAGTACGTATGCTCGAATTGCGAATTTAACATCATGAATAAAGACTAGGGGAAATGAATTAGGCGTCCTTTCTCTTCTGTAACATCAAATATATTTCAGTTATTCGTTCTTAAATGAACTGCGCAGAAAATCATTCACCAGAAGTGAATAACTTTTTACTAACACCAGATGATACGAACAGCTTGCCGGCGCGGGTTAGCCGTGCGCTCAAAGGCGTCGTAATGCGGACCGCGCGGCTCCTCGCGCCGTCAGTTCGAATCCTTCCTCGTGCATAGATGTGTGTTAGGTTACGTAGGTTGAAGCAGTTCTAGATCTAGGGGACTGATGACCTAAGCAGTTTGGTGGCATAGTTGTTAGAGCCATTTTTTGACCTTTCGCGTAAATTTTCTTTACATGAACGGCAGTATCTTTAGATTGCGTTGACTTTTTTACACCACCAAGGGACAGTATACCGCAGGAAGTGCGATACATGTCCGCTTATGATGTCCACCCGTACTCGAGGTAAACGGGTTTTAAGGGTTGGACAGACAGATAGACGGTCAATAAAGTGAGACTAGTAGTTTTCCTATTTCACCGATTTACGTGACAAAATCCTAACAACGAAAATAGCTATCACAGTTACTGAAGATGAGGGCCGCAAAATAATTTCCCCTGCTCTTTATTCGAAATGTTCCAGTTGCAGTCGCCACATCAGCATACAATTGTAGCTACGCTTTCGATCCAAATCACGTTTACAGGAACGCAAATAAAATCCATTTGCCTATACACGTGGTAATTCAGATATCACTATTATTGCTACCGCGATTTAGATGTGCGAGCATTCCCATTTCTAGCTACCTTAAGGAACACTTCGGCTAACGAACGTTTTCTGGCTGTGGCACGTCTAATGGAGAATTCGAAACATTGTAGAATACGTTTGGCAGCTACGTCGCCGTTTATTTCCTGGGGTGGTGCAGAATTGTCTTACTAAATTTACTCCCTAATAACAGTTTTTTGTTATTTCGATAAACATCCCGATTGATTGACACATAAGCGGTGACATAAAGATAGACAATTCATGTTTTTGAGTCCAGAAAGCTCTATGCAACAGAAACTGCAGGTCATTTTGCCATTTTCATTCCGAAATTTCCGGCTTATTCATGGCTGGGGTAATAATAGAGGACTGTTTGCCTGGGTTGTCTGCTAGCATGGTGAAAGGTGTTTCCTACTGCCAGGGAGGTCTGGTTTGTTTTTGGTTCTAATCTCTATGGAGACAGATAGACTATCAGTAAAGGTATTTTACGAAATTCTCACGACCCCAATACGTTTTATTGCTACCTTTAATCTGTACCGGCGCCCTGTGGATGTCGATATGAAACTCTTGTAGAATTTCATACCTCTTAATGCCTAATTTTTCCGCGTCTGTCAATAATTGAATTGACTTAAGTGTAGCCCGGAATGATTCTTAACTGAATTTCGATATGAATCTTCACGAATTGCTAAATTTGCACACTTTCATGGTAGGTCAGCAACGGTAATCCAGTACGACTGGTCTAAACGTTGACACAGACCATTTCGCGGCCGAATGCGCATATTATTTTGCTAATTCGTAACGATCTGGGGTACTTTCTCTTACTAAAACAGTTATCTCGATAAGCTGAAATTCATTTTTATTCGTACAGTTCATACTAATTAGCGTTTCTTCTTTCATTTTTATCTTGTGGTTAACACACTAATCAGCATTAATATGATTGAAAACAGTCTGACAAATTTCGGATAGTTTTTCAATTTCACGCCTGTGCACAGTATGTTGGTAGCACTTCGTCGCCTTGCCTATTATGTTGTGTAGCAGACTTTAAAGCTGTGCGGATCAGCATAACGAAAAGGCGAGGGGTCTCGCTCGTTTTGTCCACGACTGTACATGTGCGTCAGTGAAAAAGACCAATAAACAGGTGTTAGCATGTGGACGTAATGTGCTGTTCCAGTCTCTTCTGTACCTAAGGTCTATCACCGCTGCCTTTGGATCCCTACGTAATTCGGTGCTCTCCGATACACACGATCGAACAGCGGAGGAGTGGTACTCAAGCGTCAACTTTAGGTTACAATATCTCCGGATGTAATTAACATTTTACAATGCGACAGACGGCACTGATTACGTATTTGTTTATATGTTCAGATGTGCTAACAAAACTAACGCGGTTCCATTTAAAAAAACGTAGGTTTGTGTTAAAAAACATACTTCCGTGCATTTTTTTATGGTTTGTATTAACCAATTACACTAGCCCCTCTCCTCACGTTCGGTCTGTGGAATCGATTCGTCAGTATTTGATGTGGTTTACGAAATATATCCAGCGGTAATGTTAGGTGACTCACCCTATATATATATATATATATATATATATATATATATATATATATATATATTAGTTTTGTATTAGTGTCTTCTGGCGCCACTGTCCTTGCTCACCTTCGCTGTCCGTGAGTGGCAGCACCCGCCGTTATCGACAGTAGGTTCGTGTTGCTATCTGTGGAGCGCCCGCGAGTATTTCCGGGTTCCGGGTTCTGCTGTGACAGGAACGAGGCGGTGTAACAGAGTCGGTGGAGTGAGTCGGTGCAATGAGTCGGCAGAGTCGCTCGGAAGTCAGACAGTCGCACGTTAGTCAGTCGGCTCTGAGACTCAGTCCCCTTTGGGTTGTGGACTGAGTCGGGTTCGTCGTTACTCGGCGGTTGGACGAGTTGGCAGTCAGCAGCAGGCAGGTCCGCACGGTGCAAGTGCGCGCCGGGACCGTGGCCGGCTCAGACGGAAGGCCGTCGGTCGGCCGGTCGGCTGGTCCTCGGATGGCGACATGCGGTCTGCTGAGCACTGCGTGTCAGTCGGGGAAGAGGTGGCGACCAGCAACGTTAGTATTCGCCGGGACCGCTGTTGGCGAAAGTGGGCTGCCGTTGGTCGTTTGCCCTGCCGGAAAAATGCTGTTGCATTTGGAGGCGCTAGCTATGTGAGCGCCTTCTCGCTTTCCTCTGAAGCAGGATCCTCAAGCTGAGTAATTAGTTGCCTGTTCTTAAAACTCGACTGTTACGATTTCTTCGTTTTGGTGGATTGTTCTTTCCTCAGCCGTTGACGCGTGTGACAAGTGGTGTGTTATTGTTGCCTAGAACCCGCAGCCTTGGCTCAAATGGCTCTGAGCACTATGGGACTTAACTTCTGAGGTCATCAGTCCCCTAGAACTTAGAACTACTTAAACATAACTAACCTAAGGACATCACACACATCCATGCCCGAGGCAGGATTCGAACCTGCGACCGTAGCGGGCGCGCGGTTCCAGACAGTGGTGCCTAGAACCGCTCGGCCACCCGGCCGCTCCCGCAGCCTTCTTCCGTAGTGACATGACAGCTGTCACTTGTCTTTTCTATTTTCTTTTAAACTTGTCTTGAGTGCTGGTTGATGCCTTAAACTTGGTGAGACCGTGACCGAAGGTATACGTATCTTGGTTTACTCGTAATCGGCCGACATTTTCTATTATTTGTGCAGTTGGATCTGACGGTTTGAAATCGGTCAGATTGTCCCTCGTAGTGAACCGTGCCTAGGTTGTGCTGCCTTCTCTTATCTGACCTGAAGCCTTGGCTGCCTCACCCAGTTCACTGCAGCCTTGAGGGACCTACTCAGGCCGATTCTGGAGTATTTTCTGAACACCACTTATCGTAATTAATTTCTGTTTTCCCTTTTTTAAGTGGATAGGTTAAAGTTAGATATAGTGGGAATTAGTGAAGTTCGGTGGCAGGAGGAACAAGACTTTTGGTCAGGTGAATACAGGGTTATAAATACAAAATCAAATAGGGGTAATGCAGGAGTAGCTTTCATAATGAATAAATAAATAGGAGTGCGGGTTAGCTACTGCAAGCAGCATTGTGAACGCATTATTGTGGCCAAGATAGACACAAAGCCCATGCCTACTACAGTAGTACAAGTTTATATGCCAACTAGCTCTGCAGATGATGAAGAAATTGAAGAAATGTATTACGAGATAAAAGAAATTATTCAGGTAGTCAAGGGAGACGAAAATTTAATAGTCATGGGTGACTGGAATTCGTCAGTAGGAAAAGGGAGAGAAGGAAACACAGTAGGTGAATATGGATTGGGGGGAAGAAATGAAAGAGGAAGCCGCCTTGTAGAATTTTGCACAGAGCATAACTTAATCATAGCTAACACTTGGTTCAAGAATCATAAAAGAAGGTTGTATACCTGGAAGAATCCTGGAGATACTAAAAGGTATCAGATTATATAATGGTAAGACAGAGATTTAGGAACCAGGTTTTAAATTGTAAGACATTTCCAGGGGCAGATGTGGATTCTGACCACAATCTATTGGTTATGAACTGCAGATTGAAACTGAAGAAACTGCAAAAAGGCGGGAATTTAAGGAGATGGGACCTGGATAAACTGAAAGAACCAGAGGTTGTAGAGAGTTTCAGGGAGAGCATAAGGGAACAATTGACAGGAATGGGGGAAAGAAATACAGTAGAAGAAGAATGGGTAGCTCTGAGGGATGAAGTAGTGAAGGCAGCAGAGGATCAAGTAGGTAAAAAGACGAGGGCTAATAGAAATCCTTGGGTAACAGAAGAAATATTGAATTTAATTGATGAAAGGAGAAAATATAACAATGCAGTATACGAAGCAGGCAAAAAGGAATACAAACGTCTCAAAAATTAGATCGACAGGAAGTGCAAAATGGCTAGAGGACAAATGTAAGGATGTAGAGGCTTGTCTCACTAGGGGTAAGATAGATACTGCCTACAGGAAAATTAAAGAGACATTTGGAGAAAAGAGAACCACTTGTATGAATATCAAGAGCTCAGATGGAAACCCAGTTCTAAGCAAAGAAGAGAAAGCAGAAAGGTGGAAGGAGTATATAGAGGGTCTATACAAGGGCGATGTACTTGAGGACAATATTATGGAAATGGAAGAGTGTGTAGATGAAGATGAAATGGGAGATAAGATACTGCGTGAAGAGTTTGACAGAGCACTGAAAGACCTGAGTCGAAACAAGGCCCCGGGAGTAGACAACATTCCATTAGAACTACTGACGGCCTCGGGAGAGCCAGTCATGACAAAACTCTACCGTCTGGTGAGCAAGATGTATGAGACAGGCGATATACCCACAGACTTCAAGAAGAATATAATAATTCTAATCCCAAAGAAAGCAAGTGTTGAGCCGGCCGAAGTGGCCGTGCGGTTAAAGGATTGGGGAGTAGAGAAGTTTGTGGCACAACTTGACTAGAAGAAGGGATCGGTTGGTAGGACATGTTTTGAGGCATCAAGGGATCACAAATTTAGCATTGGAGGGCAGCGTGGATGGTAAAAATCGTAGAGGGAGACCAAGAGATCAATACACTAAGCAGATTCAGAAGGATGTAGGTTGCAGTAGGTACTGGGAGATGAAGAAGCTTGCACAGGATAGAGTAGCATGGAGAGCTGCATCAAACCAGTCTCAGGACTGAAGACCACAACAACAACAACATAAACGGACAGATGCGAGGAAAATGATGTTAACGTTTTCTTCATTCCAAACCCAAGCATTCGCCTTACGGCTGAGGAAAAAAATCTTCGGTCGAAGGGACCCCAGCTGGGATAGGTGGCCTGATGTTCTGACTTATGTATCTTCATATTATCTCAGCGGTCTCGATAATGTGATCTTGGAATTTCGTTCGTGTTGAGAATTTCTGTTTAATTCCGTGTAAGATGAAAAACCTGAAAATCTCGTGGCTGTAGAGAATATTGTCTCCTTGTGTAGGAATTGATTGAAGTACTACTGCTCAGTAACTTGTTCTTTCCTTTACACGCTGCGACATCATCCCAAATCCTAGTAGGTGTTCTCCCTCTGTTGAGAGTCTCAACGATTTCTTTGTTTTCCGGAAGATTCCGTCGGAGTCAAATCGAAACTGCTTCGAGAATAATGAAGGGAGGGAATGCATAAGGAATTTCGGAAAATGAAACGTGATACGTTCGTGCTGCAAAAGTGAGTTTTCAAGTCCGTTGTTGCGCAGTCTGTTGAGTCCCAATCTGGTGGTTTGTTCCATTATTCTGTCTGGCATATTTTTGGTTTTCAGTGTTTCGTACAGGGAATTTGTTGGCAGTCATAGTGTACGTCTCCAGCCATTCGAAGCATCCTTCGCTCAGCAGGCTGATTTTTTTTTTTTTCTTTTGGTTTGAAGACATGATCCGTGCTCGAGACCCATGTTAGAGAATAGGTCTGACAGATATTTTCTATGTGAAAAGGGCAGCTGGCGTTTCCTCTCCACGTGTTCGTTTTTTCATGTTTCCTGCCAATTTAAGAGTTCATCTACTTACATCACGAGGTTTTTAACTTTTGGTTGTGAAGTAATTTCTCCTCCCCAGACCGATCGAGGTGGCGCGGTGGTCGGCACACTAGACTCACATTCGGGAGGACAACGGTTCGAACCCACGTCCGGCCATCCTGATTTAGCTTTTCCGTGATTTCCCTAAATCGCTTCAAGCGTGTGCCGGTATTGTTCCTTTGAAAAGGGCACGGCCGACTTTCTTCGCCATTCTTCCCTAAACCGATTTCGTCGCTGTTTGGTGCCCTCCCCCAAATCAACCAACCAGCCAGTCTTGTCCCATAGTCGAATGTTCACCTCACGTGTGTCCTCTTGCTGGCGATTATTAGCGTTCCTATGCCAGGGTAGCATTGGCTGACTTTGACGTAAATTGTGCCACAATTTTCATTTACTGAGCGATGCAATTGAAAGGCTTTCATTTATAGTTTTCGACACAACTTTACTGCGTTTCGCTTCATTAGGACATTTGAACTGATGTCGCCCTTTAAGCTCCACATGGTGATTGCTACCGGTTATATTTAGACTATTTCTTATTACAGGGTTATACTGTACCAGCATATTTTCGGTGCCTCGTTGTACTATCTAATAGGTCTGTTATCCGTCGTGTTTTCTCCAATCTCGCTGTATACTAAATGTGGAGAGCAGTAGCGCCTGAGACACGGAAGCAGCTAAAAACTCAGACGGACGACAACTTCGCGGGATGAAACGCAGAAGCGGTTTGGTGTAGGCGAGGTGCTTTAGATAGAACAGTACCATCGCTTCATCGCCGCCAAGCTTCAGTTATAGACTCGACGCCTGTACATTTCTGTCTGTCGCTTTGCGCCTCTGTGGGGTTCATCAGATGTACCGTTCTTGGTTTTGGAATTCCACATCCAGCTCGTGACATTACTGCCCTATCAAAACTCTACGTCTGGTAAATACTATCGTGAAGGCAATGACAGCGATTCGGCCTGTAACAGGCATCACTTGTGACTGCGCGCCAGATATACACTATCAGGTCAAAAGCTTGCGGACACTAATTAGTGAAGATACGGGGTGTGTGTGCATGCTGCGCCCTTACGATGTCTTGAACTGAGCTGGAGACGCAATAAGGTGACAATGTCTGTGGTGGGATGGCAGCCCATCCTTTCTCAAGCGGCGAAACCAGAGAACGTGGTGATATCGTTCTCCAGAGAACGTGTTCCACTGGCTCCAGGTCGGGACGGTGCGCGGGCCACTCCAGTCCAGAAGCGTTTTTGTCCACAAACCGTTGCTGCTTTATGAAAGGATGCATTGTGATGATGACACAATCATCATCTCGGAACTCTTCCCCTGTTGTCCGCATTTAGCGCTTTCTGAAGCGCAGTAAGGTGACCACTGCCTAACCACCAAAAACACCCTCGTACTCTAACACCACCTCCTACGTCGTTCGTTACAGGCGCTACAACTGATGGCATTTGAGGTTCTGCTGGCATTCGCCAAACCCCAGTCTTCCATACTATTGCCAAACGGTGTGGCGTGATCCTTCACTCCAAACCACTCGTTTCCAGTCACCCACTGCCCAGCGGCGTCCGCTCTCTGCACCACCTCGAGCGACTACAAAAATGTGGAGCATCTGAGGTTCAAAAATTTTTTGCGCTCCTTACGCCAGCCGGACAGCTGCTGGCGCTTTGGAACTCACGAGTGATTCCTCCGCGGTGCCCGACGGCCTCTGTCCTTCAACACGTGGCGTCTGCCTGCTCTCCGGTTTGTCGTGGCCGTCCCTTCGCAGTCAGAGCACCAGCAGTCAACTTGGGCAGCTTTAGCTGGGCGACACCCACTGGCCGGCCCACGTTCCAACTCACTGCGCTCCCTCGAGCTATGGTCACTTCTCTGCTGACAATACTCGCCACCTCACTTTTCACTCGCGAATCCGCATCTCCTGACATCTAGTGGTGAATTCGGCGTCACAGAGCCACGTCCGGAAACGTTAACGAATGTCGATAGGTTCCCGTGAGTCAGAACTAGCCTGGTATCATCTACAGTGCGAGCTGTAACTCTACTGACAAAATTGGGGGAGTCATTTGGGGAGTATTGTCTGAGCATTTTGGTATGGAAAGGGGAATGTGGACCGGAAAGTTTCAAAGTCCGTAAACAGATTAATGAGGTATCTGGGGCGGCATGGAAACTCCTCGGGGACCAATAGATCTACGGTGCTTAGATGTATTCAATCTAAAAATTTTGAAAGCATTCTATCAATGGAGCGTAAATAGAGATCTGTACAAAACGTTAAAATTCAGTAGAACAGCCTCTATCGCAACGGAAGTTTATTTATGTCGACGACCGGTTTCGGTCGTCCTCAGGTGTCCTTAGGTTGGTTAGGTTTAAGTAGTTCTGAGTTCTAGAGGACTGATGACCACAGACGTTAAGTCCCATAGTGCTCAGAGCCATTTGAACCATTTCACTTGTGACTCAGTGCCATTGAGTTCACAATATTCTATGTTCTGGCTTTGTGTGAAGCGGACAGATTTACATTTCTGAACATTTGCAGAAAATTGGATATATTTGTACCTCTTTGAAACCGTATCGAATTCCCAGTGAATATTTTTGCATTTTTTTTCAAATGGTAATTCATTAAAAACCAGTTAATAGTATGCGATTGCTGTTAATATTGTGTATCTGGTCATAAACATACAACGTCAGCATTAAGAGTCCGAACGCACTTCCCTTAACTTTCTGCTACATCTGTCGTCGACTTTCCACCCAATCTAACATGCCGCATCATGCGTACCAAACAATCCTCAACCAAATCACAGAGTAATAAACTTTGATTTCGAACCGAACCGGATGTTTTACGGAAATCGATAAATACAGCATCCACGTGGCTGCCTTTATCCGTGGCTTTCGGGTTTGTCTTGTGAGAGAAGTGCTGGTTGGGTTTCACACGACCGACGCTTTCACAATCAATGGAGAAAGTTATTCTGTTCGAGATACCCTGTACCTCCTCACTACGTTTGCACTCTGGCTGTGTTCCAGGATTTTACAAACACGTCGATCTCAATGTTACTGCAAGGTAGTTCGTGTAACTGTGTGACTGGAGAGCCGCAAGCTACCTTGCACTTCAACGCCCATCTGCTGTGTTTGGCGCTTTGTGCACTGGATCATCTACTTAGGGTCAAAGATGACGCTTTCGAGGTTGCAAATTTCAAGGATAGAATAATGTGATGACTCTCAAAGACTAATTAATGCTGACGCTTCATATTTTTATTTTATTGCTACTGTTGACCACTTTGTCAACGAGGATTTTGCCGTAAGTACTCTACTACGTATACAGGACGAGAGATCATCTCTTTGCTCCACTACAAACATTTATTTCTGAGCAACTATGCTAGATATGGCTATGTGATTTTTTTCAAATGGTAGTTCAACTCAAGGCGTTAATGCGTACACTTCTACATGTACTCTGACAGCCTATGAAATCTTTTCTGTCTCTCCTGTTACAGGTAGCGAAGTGTTTCAAGAAACAGTGCACCGCCGCACTGGGGGGTTATTTGTTCTCCAGTTCTGTTCAAAAATGTTCAAATGTGCGTGAAATCTTATGGGACTTAACTGCTAAGGTCATCAGTCCCGCCCGCATCTCGTGGTCGTGCGGTAGCGTTCTCGCTTCCCACGCCCGGGTTCCCGGGTTCGATTCCCGGCGGGGTCAGGGATTTTCTCTGCCTCGTGATGGCTGGGTGTTGTGTGCTGTCCTTAGGTTAGTTAGGTTTAAGTAGTTCTAAGTTCTAGGGGACTTATGACCACAGCAGTTGAGTCCCATAGTGCTCAGAGCCATTTGAACCATTTGAACCATCATCAGTCCCTAAGCTTACACACTACTTAACCTAAATTATCCTAAGACACACACCCATGCCCGAGGGAGGACTCGAACCTCCGCCGGGACAAGTCGCACAGGCCATGTCTGCAGCGTCCTAGACCGCTCGGCTAATCCCGCGCGGCTCTCCAATTCTGGAATGGGGACTGTCCAACATCGAGAGAACCACGTTGACTAGACATGACCCCCCACTGATTCTTTTCGTGGGGTTAGCTTAGGATTAAGGTGTTCAGTTCACCAGTTTTTGTTGTGCACAAACTTGCGGCACGAATACGAGATACTGTACGGACGATGATGGAACAGATGTTGGCAAGTATATGGGAATGATTATAGTTTGGACATTCTATGGGCAACAAACTGAACACTTATGGTATTGTATTGATAAAAATTTCATGAGTTAAGCTACTATTTGCAACAAACCGCTTAGCTATATCCAACATATGATTTTGAAATCGGGGACAGACTTGTTGCACACACCATAGAAATTATATCTTCAATTTTCAATGTGGGATGCCACTGAAACAACACTATTTCTACATGTACTGTACGTCCGCCTCCGTGGTTAAGTGCCACGCGCATGACCCAGGTTCGAGTCCCAGTACTGGCAGAGATTTTTCCTTCGTGGGAGGGCTGGAAGAACAGGGTACTCTCAGTCTGAGCAGCTACTTGACTGAAAAGGTGAACACGGCAAGTGCACGTAGTCCGATTTCGGAGAAACTTTGTCACTGGAATAGATATCAGAATAAGCAGACTCGTGTCTCGGCTTGTCCACAGATACTCTACCGTTTTTAAGAAAACGACAGTCATACTTTTAGAGGTACTTTGTGTTTCTTTTAGCACGGAACCAATTCAACCGAACCGGTGGCGCAACGGCTAGCACCATGGCTTCAGACTTTCGAGCCCCGAGTTCGAAATCCAATTGTTTTTATTTTTTTCTGATGTCTGTAGAAGGTTATTACAAGAATGTGTTAACCAATAAATGAACGAGAAAAATTTGAAATTGTTTTCAGTGAAATTCTTGATGGGTGTCTTGTCAATTTGCGTACTTGTTCCAGAGAATTGCGTTTCAGTATATATTATAAATGTATGACATTTATTGTAATTTTACGACTGATGTAATGCCTCACATCCCATAACTTGATAAGGCATTTGTGCAGTAACCTTCTACTGACATGGGTGGATAAATAAAAAAATCATGATCGCGTTTTGAACAAGGAGAGCGAAGGCGCGAAGCCGCGACGCTACCGACTGTGCCGAACCTTTAATTAAACTGATCGCGCAATAGAAGGCCTCTAAATCGCGCCGAAGACTGGCCGTCGATTTCGCAGTAACTGTCACGAATTTACGGTTAAGTCGAGGCACGTTTTCGCTTATTTGGTTCTTCTTCCACTGAGCGAAATTTCTGGGAAATGGGATTATGCACTTGTCGTGTTCTGCTTCTGAGTACTAGCGGCTCCAGGTCGCGAACACTGCCAACGACCGGCAGAGCACTGCGCTGACCCCACGCCTCTCCATACCGCGTCTATTGACCTCACTGGCGGAGGGTGACGCGGCGGTCGGTCGGTGCCTATTGGTCCGACAGGGATGATGGACGGAGTTTATGTTTACAGACTCTGTGTGCAGCGCTTTCGAGATGAAATTAGTAAAAGCGTCGATTACAGCAGCAGCTCACGACGAGAGGGGCTAGTGAACTTCTCGAAGGCTTTGCTCCTCGTGAAGCGCCGAGGAGCTGAACCGATGTCTAGTAGCGGACGTTCGAGGCGCAGAGGCAGAACAGGTGCGCGTCTTCTCCACCGCAAGGTCCCAGCAGACAGCAGCTGCCAACACACAGGCAGCCGGCACTGCTGGCTGTGCAGCTGCTGCTCACAGCTCAGGCGGAGAAGGTCGCGCTGACGCGCAGGGAACTGCGTTTCCGAGCCGAGACGACACGAGAAACACGTCGCTTCTCTGTCACGCACTGGCACTGCGGCCACGAGGCAGTTCACGGACCAGACCTGCGGGACGCCGGCAGACTTACTCCCCGAGTGCCATGCCGTATCCATTGCAAGAGCTATTTCATAATTTTTATTGCATGTGTCCAAACGTAACTCATAACGTTTTACACACAATATAAAAAAGGAAGAATAGATTGCAATTGCCTATTACAAACTATGAGAGAGACACACATTCTGCATATCACTTGGTACAGGAAGGTTCAAAGTCTTACTTTCTCACAGCCACTATACGACAGACTCACTCAACACGAGTACCACGCGCACCTCGAAAAACGTCGAAGGTAGTCCATATCACTCGACACACTAATTGATAGGTCTGTGTTTCTTGAATCGATAGCTGCAACCATTCGATTTCTCAGCCCTTGAAGAGTAGCTGCAATACGTGGGACAAAGTACCTGCAGAAAAAAATCGCAAGGCGAGGGATTTGGTGACCTGAGAGACTGAGACAATGAATAACGTATTGCTGTCGACCTCTCCCAGTCGAACGTTGTTGAGATGAGGCCGCACCTGAAAACCACTCGAATCTTCGTGCAGTTGGGGTAGCAACCAGTACTGCAGTAAGACTTTCCATTCGTAGTTTCCTTTGCAAAAAAGAAAGATACATAAACTTTGCGAACAGAAATGCCACAAAATACAACTCCGGTGAGTCTCTTTCATGTTCGACGGTGACGACAGGATTATGTGAGCCCCAAATTTTTGCGTTATGGTGGTTTTCCTTACCCGATTAATGAAACGTCGGTTCGTCCGAAAAGATGAGTCGTTCGGAAAAAGTGTCTCTACTATGTCCTCGAGAAGTGAAACGAAAAATTCATACCTTCTGTTACAGCTGCCGGGACGCAGCTGGTGCTGTATGTGCGAACTGTAAGGCGAGTATTGTTTCACAACACGCCACACCCATATTTGAGGAAGTTAAAGTTCCTGGCCTGCCCTCCTTGTGGACTTCCGAAGGCTCCGTGTGAACGCATCTCGGATACGCTCGACGTTTTCATCAGATGTACGTGGCCGACCACTGCTCTTCCCTTTGCATGTGCAGCCAACTTCCAAGTGTTTGTATCCCAGTTATAAATCTAAATCGACTGCGGACTGAACGTTGAACGTGCACGACGGATTGACTTCGCGCAAAATGCAACACACAAAATGGTCTCTCTTGCAGCGTAGCGGCCATACTTCTACAAACACTCAGCAGTGCAGCTGTGTCATAACTTCGAACCTTCCTCTAATCGACGACTTGCGCGACGTATTTCTATCTCTTATAGTTTGTCTGTAATAAACAACTGAAATCTGTTCTTTATTATTATATCACCCAGTAGCCGTACATCGATGTTGCAAGGAAACGAAAATCACCTGTTCACCTTTCGAACTTTCGTTAATACACTGCTGTACTCCGTTCATCATAAGAATAGACCTGATGTAAACAGGGTGTAGGTCCTACTTACAGGGGCTGAAGCGAAATTCACGCAGTCGGTCTTCGCAGCGCGACTCCTCACATGCCAGCAGTAAAGAAATGTCTCTCACAAAATATTATCTGGCGAGTACATCCGGCAGGAAAAGGACGCTTAAGAGTGTCAATCTGGCAACACTGTAACCGTATGTATGGTAACCACATTTGTCAGCACATACACGTCGTGCTGTACAGTTGGTGCAGTGGAGAGAGTTTTTGGGTTAGCATGCAGGAAGCCGATGGTTCGATCCTGGGCTTTTCATTTGGCAAATTTAGTCCAGGTGGTACGGTATCTGGCATCTTAATCGTCAACAGCGATAGCAGCATGTCCTCCAGAAAAAACTGCACTTACGTACTACAATCGTAGAAAAGGAAGATTGGTCAGCTTCGAAAGAAGCACTTTCCACGTCGTGGGCGTGAATTTATTTTCAACATTTCGTCTACTAGATGCGAAACCTTTATTCTTTGTACCCTCCTCCAATGGTCCCACAGATTAGTACCACCTACTATTCTAGCCTCGTTCAGGTCCATTACATTTCGTTAGGGCCTCACGTTACCACTAGGACTAGCGATGTGCTTTGCGAATAATGTCCAAACTCGGTAACTATTTGCATGTGTTATCACTATGGTCCCACTAATTATACCTGTCAGTACTGAGTCTGGTAACCGCATGCTGTTCAGTACATATCTCAATGCATTATTATAATAATAATAATTATTATTATTATTTCTTCCCTTTCTCAGACGTTATGTCTGGTTGGAAATGAAAAGTGACGCGGACCTTGATCCAGCGTGACTTCCTTTTAACTGTACGGTATATGTTACATCGCATTTAGGAACTTTCGGGTAATTGAACATGAATCGTGCAGAACAATATCGGTCAGGGGGGTAATGCACTGCAGGTGGAACAGCGCGCGGGACTGATGGCTTGTTTACAGTGTGTCCGCTGTCCACTAGACGGAGTAAGGCGCCTGTCATAGGCTCCAATGTACGGTACCTGCGTACACGTTTCGAATTTTCTCATTGAAAACCTCTAAACCAGTGTGGCAGACGTATGGCGTACACAAACGACGAACAGGTGCATATGCTTCTGGTCCCTGGTGCAGCTGATAACCGGGCTGGTGTTGCTGCTCGTGAACATGCTGCTAGATATCCTCGTCGTCTGCAGTTGCGCCTTCGGGAGTCAGGTTCGGTCCTTCCACCACTGTGTGACAGAGGTTGTCCACGGACTCACCGTACTCCAGCTACTGGGGAAGCTACTCTGGAGGCGATACACCGAGACCTCAGCAGTGTGCGCGTAGCGTAGCCAGGCAGCTGCGTGTCTCGCGACGCACTGTCGTCAACGTGCTGCACCAGCGTGGGCTGCACCCCCTTCATTATGCTTTCACGCAACACCTGCACAGAGCAGATGGCCATCAGCGGATGCAATTCTGTGAATGGTTCCAACAACAACTGGAAGCCAACGATGACTTCGTGAACATAATATGGTCGGATGAAGCAGCATTCACTCGTGCGGGTGTCTTCAATGTGCACAATGCGCGCCATTGGTGTGAGGTTAGCCCGTACGTCAGCAGCGACCGTGGATATCAAGTTAGCTTTGGTATCAACGTCTGGGCCGGAATATTGGGCGACAGGTGTTTGGGCCTCTACATGTTACCTGGCGGGTTGACTGCACGAAGGTACCATGCATTCCTGCCTGATGCACAGGAAGATGTCCCAATAAATGTTCGGTAGAGGATATTGTTCCACCATGATGGTGCACCTCCACACTCTGGACAGTATTTGGAACATTTCCGGGGAAATGGCTCGGAGATGCAGGCCCAGTTGTATGTTCACCTGATCTAAATCCCCTGGATTTCTTCCTGTGGCGACACCAGAAGGAGTACGTGTACTCTACTTCGCCGTCGAAAATGTGGAAGAATTGGTAGCGCCGATCATGCTGTTGTTTTCACTATGGGTGCAGCTTCGCTGCGAAGGGTCCAGAGCTGCAAGATCCGGCGGTTTGCGCATTGTTTGCAAGTGCAGGGAGGTCGCTTTGAGCGTGTGTTGTTCTGCGGACAGCGTATTCTGTTGTGCAGGTTATGGACATTATTATTGTCACTGGTTGCTAAAGAGCGCCATCTTAAACGTAGTATAAATGACAAGTAGATGTCGTGTTATTGTACTGTGCTACCACCTTTAGCATTTCGAAATTGGTATTGTTTTTATAGTTATTCTGCCCTATGAGAGGTCATTTGTTTCAACTGTCAATTTCTTATTTGTCTAACTACATATTTGCTGTGGTCAGCGTTACAAAATGTTGTAAATTTAGGATACATGTGACCTAAGAAACGGTGTAGTACAGTATCAAATGTCGGAATGAAATTAGCAAATAAAAAGGTACGCCACTTCCCAGGTTCGAAACTTCCACCTCCAGCATGCAAACCCAAAACGATAGCCATTGCACCAACTGCACAGCACAACTGCTGCTTGCTGACTGAGGTAGTTACCATATGTATTGTTGTAGTGTTGCCAGATTGCCATTCTTTAACGTCCTTTTCTGCCCAATGTACTCGCCGGACGAAATTTTGTGAGCGATTTTTTTTATCGCTGGCATGTGAGGAGTCGGTTCACCCTATATATTATATTATAACTAAGTTATGTTAAATGAAACTTGAAGAGATTCAAATGTATTAACAGCCATCAACGTTTTCCATAATCACGCTTCTTCTTTCATCGGATAGAATCTAGAAAAACCAGCGGTGGCTGAGCACAGGTTGTTAAATAAACGGAATTACGGAAGCGTCCGATCCCGCCCGTCTGCTTTGACCCATGACGTCACAAATATGGCGGAAACGACCATAAACCACGATTCCAATATGACGCATATAAAGTCGGTACGTACACATTATGAGAACGAAAATACATCTAAAAACAAAAACACACACATTCCACAAAAAGCCTAATGACACTAATGGGACAAGCGCGAGAAATGGGGTGTTTTTGGGTGGGGGCAAACTAAATATAAACAAATTTAGACACCCACCCCCATACAAACCACACAAAACGACGAAAAAAACCATCATCACGAAACTCCACAAATACCACTAAACACAATATCATCTGGAATCGGACACTTCCCTTGACCTATATAGCTCAGCAGCAGCTCCCGATCCCATAAGTTAGGATCAAACACTTCCCTTGACCTATATAGCTCAAAAACATCTCTCGATACCAGTGTCAACATATACAGCCACACATTGGGATCGAACACTTCCCTTGACCTGCGCACTGTTAATTTTATCCGCCATATCGATTCGTGAACATAAACAACAACAGATTAATTTTACTAAAATTACCACACGATGTACAGCGAACAACACTAAATTAACCTTCACACAAAATCGTTAACTCACTGAAATGAATTACACTACAAACACAGCCGACACTCGAACAATTCTGGATAATGAGCAAAGGCAAACTGAGCCCATTACGCCACACACACGAAAACCCTGAACATACCACCAGAGAGCTCAACAAACCACAATACGACGACATCTACAAACACGCCACTCTCACAAACCAAACTCCGCGCCGTCATGACGTCACGGGTCAAAGCAGACGCGTGGGATCGGACGCTTCTGTCGACCCAAATAAACATAAGATTCTATTCGATGAAACAAGAATACTTGCTCACGCTTGAAACTATTGGAACTCAACAGAGTTGAAATTAGACTATGTGAAAATAATTTCAAGAGAGACTCCGGACATGCACTCAGCAATGCATGGAAGCGCGCCGTTGATAAACAAAGAGCACAAAGGGAGACTTCTTACATTCCTCGCAGTTCTCCGCCTGTTGCGATGGGTGGCGCTGCAAGCAACGCTGGATAAGGCGCGCAATCAAAATCTACGGGAATAAAGGCCGCCACCTCCGTACGCGCCGTTTTCACCGTGACGTCATCCAGCCAATGAGAAGCCGTCCACTGCTTACAGAAGCGGAAGCCTGGCCGGTCCACGCTTCTCCCAGGGCGACCTTTCCTCCTTCCCTCCCTGAGTCCCTGCACCCCATCCTCGGCTGTTTTCCCTTCCCTTCCCTTCCGAGCCCTCCTAAGGTGCGCCCCCCACCTCATCCCCCTTTCCCTCCTCGCCTCCTTTCCCCTTCTTCCCCGTGTCCCTCCTCCCCCCCCCTCCCCCCTTTTGCAGATCCTCACAGGTTTTTATTCGTTATCAGTGTGCTACGTTAGTGTTGTTTCCGTACCGTTATACAGTGTCACCTAGTGATGTGGGTTTTAATTCTGTGCTCGACATGTTTATCGTCCATGAAAGTTCCTTGCTACGCCGTCCATCATGTGGCTGTTTTACTCATCCTACGGACTTTTATGCTCCAGCCGTACTTTGCCTGCTGACTTTTAATGTAGCAAGTTTTTTTTGTGTAACATACTTTTCAGATTTTTATATCTGTAAATCGGAGATGTTGTTGTTGTTGTTGTTGTTGTTACAACAACAACATCATCTCCCATTTACAGTCACCGCTTTGCTTGTCTTCTTTGCTTCTGTTCCGCCTTTTTTGTTTCTATATTCCGCCATGTTATCTCCTTTATATTGGTTTTTAAATGTCTTCCTGTCCATTTATGTCTCTTGGCTGAAGATCAGCGCTTGTGCTGCTGCCAGCCCGCTCCTGATGGGGAATGGAAATGACAATAAAGGAAAAATAAAACCGGTCCACGACAGTCAGTTTTACCCCTGACGAAGATGACGGAGGTAGTCATCGAAATCTCGGGATTTTGTCCACATTTGACGCGGCTAGTAAACCGAGAACTTTTTATGCATGACAAACAATCGTTTTCACAGCATCGAGCACACCATACAAATTCTGCATTGTTACATTTGCCATTGTACCATTACAACAGGAACCAACAGAAGTTATCTGGGGCGATGTTACGTGATTTGGGCCGAGAAGTAACAACAGTGTTAAGATGCCGCACGTACTGGAACTAAACGCACGCAGGTTTTTCACGTGGCACTGCCGAACGCTGACGGGATGTAAAACGACTCATCACAAGAAGAAGAGAGAATGCGGCGCCTGGTTGGCTTCGTGGCTGGTTCAAATGGCTCTGAGCACTACGGGACTTAACATCTACGGCCGTCAGTCCCCGTTGGCTCCGTGGATTCTGTTGTTGCCAGGCTCGTTATCGACGTAGCAGCAACACATCCAGAACTGAAATGTAGTTCTCCTATTCGGACGAGATGGGCGCTAGGAGATTACCAGACGACCGACTGTAATTAATATTCAACAGTACGGTGAAATCCCTGCAGTACGCTACGCTTTCGCGTCGCAGAAAAATTACTCTGTGTTTAACGTAGAAATTTAATTTTCATCATTATCGTTTGTAATTAGAATACTGTGACAGGTGAGAACGAGGGCATTTTATGCTTTCCGTCTGGTCACCTAAGAAGCACGCGGTATTGCTACAGTTTTCCAAAATATTATTTCATTCTCCTTAAAACTTAAATGACATACTGTCAGTTTGATAGCGGACTGGGCAGTGATGTCGCAAGTTTAATACGCAGGTAAAGCTGCTGCCCGCATTGTCGTGTAACACGTAAAACGTATCCTTATGATCGTACTTGAGTGTACTGGTCACAGCTTGGCTTCTGCTCCACTCGAAATCCAATGAGATTGAAGGAAACGCGGAAGAAAACATGGCGTAATGTTTGCATGAGTTTTATTCTTATGATGAACAGAGTATAACCATTCAAATTTTAACACCACGAAGAGTAGCAACAACGAAATTTTATTTATTGTGAGTGTACAGTGTAGTACGAAGAATGAATGCGTTATTCAATTTGCAGGTGATTTCGAGACATACAGAGAGCGAAGTTTAGTAGACAGGCGGCAACGGATCGTTAGCCGGCTGGGCACTAGTGGTGGGCAGGAAATCGCGTATCTGTTAGAAATCACAGTGACTGAGAAGTCACAGATATCACAGTAGCAACTTTACAGAATCTAACTGCGATTTCAGTCACAGTTAGCAGTCGCAATAAGTATTTCACATTCAAAGCGTGAGCCATCTATTGGTCGAATTTAGCACTGCTTTCTGCGATTTCAGTGACAAGTCGCAACTAAGAGTCGCAAGTAGCAACTAAAAAGCGCAGTTAGCACTCCTATCTGTTGAGCAAAGTTCATACTACGCTATTCGCTACCGAGTCAAACTGCGATTTCTGTGACAAATCGCAACTAAGAGTCGCAAGTAGCAACTAAAAAGTGCAGTTAACATACTTTTCCTAGTGTCATCTGTTGACGGACGGACGTACGTACTTCGTTATGAGAGCCTTGTGCCTCACGAGATCGATGTGCTGTGTGTGCATATGAAGGGCTTATTTCAATAGTGGTACAAGTCCATTTTTGTTCATTTTGAGATACAGAGTCGTAAAGTTAAACGAGCGCTGAAAAATCTGCAGTTGAGATACCAGAAATATTCAAGCATATGGCTTCTTGCTACAGATGAACCTTTATTTATGTTTGTTTGGATCACTAATTTCAGAAGCATTATAGACAGAAAAGTGGAGGTAATGGACTTGTACCACTATTGAAATAAGCCTTTCATATTATATGACGACATGCACATTCAGCATCAGTTATGGTTGGTCAAATACTGCTGTGACTCTGAATGTATTATATTAATAAGAAGCAACATTGCCCTTTTCTCCTGAAAATATCAAGTAACGTAACAAATGTGTTTGATTCTGCTTCCAATATGACAGTTTTGGTTAATACTCCACATGCCTACAGGACTTTGCAATGTTAACACAGCAGAACTCAGACATCTGTATAAGTGTAGAGAAATGAAAACAGTCATATGAATGCCTCACTTTTGTTCCGACACAGTTCAAGACTCGGGAGAAAAGTTTTACACCTGGTGTTCTACATGGCAACTTCACACACAAGAACTTTTTGCCGACAGTCCTACCACCTACATAAGTAAGCTTTTCCTGTGTTACTTTCAAGTAATGCACTTAAGCTATTCCTGATTTAACTGGAAGATCTGTACTTCCCACTTTCATATCAACAGCCTCAAAATGCATATTGTAGACTTCGGGATATGTTACAGGTCAGTGTCACACCAAGATTGTGGAGAAAGGGGGGGGGGGGGGGGGGGCGGCGGCATGTCGCTCTCCAACAAGTGTTTACCAATAAGTAAGTGGCGGAAAATTATGGGTATAGGACGGCTTAAACATGTGGAAAATGAGATTTTTATTATTCACTCACTGTATTTGACATTTATTATTCCTTTAAAATCGCACAACAACTTCAATAAAACACAGTTTAATCATTCACACACTTATTTCACAATTATTTCACTTTTAAACTGCAAATCCTCTAAGAGCTGTCTTGAATCTTCACGAGTCTCTCCCAACAGCCTTGATGTGGATAGATACGTACAGCAACCAGTAATCAGAGTCAGAACTGTGTCTGCAAAAACACAAGGATTATTAAACAATTTTTGCTGTCATTAATTACTAGCAATATAATTGACAGAGTAGATTGCTAATATTTGCTATAATGAATATCACATTTGCAAGAACGATCTCACTGATGTAATTAAGTCCATCGAAACGCTTAGAAACTAACCTCTCGTCTGACGAAAACGGTCTAAAGACGCAGTGGCAATTTCTTCAGATCTGTTGACAATGATATTTTGAGTTATCACTTTACTGAGTGACCGAAATGTAGTTCATGTACCTGTGAACATAACAATATGTTAGAATTCATTTTCTAAATACGAACTATTACGGTACTGTACGGCTACTTACATATTAATTACACTATTAATATTTTCACAGTTGTTTCTTTAATACAAAATTAAAGCCAACGGAAGAAAAAACGTAAAACATACTTGCCAATGACAGGTTTGTTGCGATGCAATTTTCTGTGTTGACAGATGTAACTTTTTCATACAGTGGTAAGTCGCAGAAATCGCAGGAGTCGCAGAAGTAGCAGAAGTCACAGAAATCGCAGAAGTCACAGAAGTAGCAGAAATCGCAGAAGTCACAGAAGTCGCAGAAATCGCGGAAGTAGCAGAAATCGCAGAAATAGCGTGTATAGGACGGCTTAAACATGTGGAAAATGAGATTTTTAATTATTCACTCACTGTATTTGACATTTATTATTCCTTTAAAATCGCACAACAACTTCAATAAAACACAGTTTAATCATTCACACACTTATTTCACAATTATTTCACTTTTAAACTGCAAATCCTCTAAGAGCTGTCTTGAATCTTCACGAGTCTCTCCCAACAGCCTTGATGTGGATAGATACGTACAGCAACCAGTAATCAGACCTATGTTCCTTAACTGCGACTCTTAACTGCGACAAATCGCAGTTAAGAATAACAGATACTGAAAAGTAGCATTCACAGAAATCACTGATATCGGAAAATCGCAGTTTAGCCCATCACTACTGGGGACCGTGTCTGACTGAGCACGGCAGAGACACCGACCGCTTCAGCTCTGTACGACGTGACGCAGCAGTGGGCGCTGGCTAGCGACTGGGGGGGGGGGGGGGGGGCAGCAGGTGGCGGCCACGTGCTGGCCGGAGCGCTCTGTGCCGAGTGGGGCCAGGTCAGCACGGTGAACGTGCCGTGTCCAAGCCAATGTCATGCAAACCTTCAACACAGTGCACGGCTACCGCCCGCAAAACGTCACAAATCTACCTGCCTCCGCACAGATTGTTGACTATGCGAACCAGAGATCATGGTGCTGCGTAGCTAATGTTCCCACACATATTGGAAATGAAATCGGGACGAAATCCACAGAAATTCAGTAGTACGACGAGGGTGAGGAGGCATACCAAACGCTCGGAAAAATTAACCTACGCGTAGTTACTGAGCATAATACTTGTGTAAATACGTGTTTCACTTCCACTAATTTAGTGAGAGACATCTACGTAAGAATGCAGAAACGTGATAGTTCATAGGACCATTTGGTAAGGTAAGTAACTACACTTTCTCAAAACTCTTACGTCAGTGTAAAGTTTGTCGATGGTTAGTTCAGAGCAACGATCTTCTGCATTTTTAAAAATTTAGTTAGTTTTCATACTCAAATAGTAACAATTTTCTTCGTCTCATGGTGAAAACACTGAATTGTCAATAACAAACTTCGCTTCAGTTACAGATGTGTTGCGAATCTCAATTTTCTTTCTTTCTTTATTAAAGAAACTTAGCTGTAGATGAATAAACCGTAAGTAAGCCTCGCTTAAAAGATGGGAGGAAATTTGTGCGCTTTCGCTGGAGGCCACGGTTTTCCATGTAGGCCTATTCGAGAAGTACAAAAGCGACCTCCGTGGCACGCTCGCCCCTCATCACTGAGGACTTCTAGTGTAAGGTTCGTGGCGCTCTGTCCTACCACTGTACAAAAGTTTCGCACGACACCAGTTATTGGCAATACTCGACCTTTTTTGGCTTGTCGTGATAGGTCTATTATGCCACCAGCATAGCCGGCTATTTTTTAAACATTATTAATTTAAACGTGTCTCTGAGGGAAATGAAAGAAAAACAGTTGCAATAACGCCTGTGTGGACGATGCGGCCTATTCTACACGTTATGACGATGCTATGCTGATTATATTTATATGTTTTGACGATGCCATTATGGCCTTATCACTTTAGGACGAGGTGTAAAAAAGACCTGAGGATGGTCATTACGGACTGAAACTGGTCCTCGTCTAAAGAAATCATATTGTGATCAAAGACTGGAATAAAAAACATTTGACAGTATAGGATCACTGTTTGTATACGCGACCGTGTCGCAGTTGGTGATAAAACTAGTAATTGCCATGTGCCGCATCTACATCTACATCTACATCTACATGATAGCTCTCCTATTCACAATGAAGTGCCTGGCAGAGGCTTCGCCGAACCGCTTTCACTCTATTTCTCTACCGTTTCACTCTCCGACAGCACGTGGAAAAAACGAACACACAAATATTTCCGTGCGAGCCCCGGTTTCTCTTATTTCAATACAATTATCGTCTCTCCCTATCTAGGTGGGTGTCAACAAAATGTTTCCTCATTCAGAGGAGAACGTCGGAGGTTGAAATTTTGTTAAAAGATGTCGCAGAAGCGTATGAAGGCTTTGTTTTAATGTACAGGAAATATATTCCCATTTGCGAATACGGACAACCGTCAGCTGCGTAATGGAATGAGGACAGCGAAAATCTGCGCCGGACCGGCACTCTAACCCGGGTTCCCCGCTTTGCTCGCGGCCGCACTCAAACTTTCACACACCGTCGTTAATGCGTCAGAACCCGCACTCGTGCATGCATGCACGTTCGAAAAAAACAACCTGCATCATACTTGTAAACAACACAGGCACTGCAATATGGTATCGTCTGTTTTAATGATTACCATGCCACTGGTGTGTCACATCCGTCATACCCTCTCCTGTATTTCGCGGTGGTGCAAAACGAGCTGCCCTCCACTGCACTTCTTCCGTCTCCCCCGCCTGTCCTATCTGGTAAGGATCCCATTCGGCACAGCAGTACTCGAACAGAGGTCGGGCGAGGATGGTGTAGGTGATCTCTTTAGTAGTAAACCTGTTTCAACTACGAACTGTTCTGCTAAGAAAATGCGGTCTTAGCTTTGCCTTCCCCACAACATTACCTACGTGACACTTCCAGTTAAAGTTGTTCGTAATTGAAATTCCTAGGTATTTAGTTGAACTGACAGCCTTTGTACTTCTGTCATTTATCGTGTAATCGAAATTTAACGGATTCCTTTTCATTATTTAGTGTCAATTACCACTTTTCGCACCATACAGATACCTTGTCTAAGTCATTTTGTAATGGGTTTTGATCTTCTGGTGGGTTTACTAGATGGTAAATGACGGCATCATCTGCAAACAATCAAAGATTCTCTCCTAGATCATTTGCATAGATTAGTAACATCTGAGGCCCTCCAACACTTCTTTGGGAAACTCCACACATTTCTGTTTTACTCAATGTCTTTCGTCAGCTAGTACGAACTGTGTAACGTCTCTGAAAGGAAACCGCGAATCCAGTTGTAGAACTAATACTGCATATCCATGCAATTTGATTAGAAGTCGTTTCTGACAGGCGGTATCAAAAGCCTTCTGATCATTTCGAGATCCCCTGTCGATAGCACTGATTACTTCGTGATAACAAAGAGCTCGTTGTGTTTCATAGGAACGATATTTTCTGCGCCGGCCGCTGTGGTCGAGCGGTTCTAGGCGCTTCAGTCTGGAACCACGCGGCTGCTACGGTCGCAGGTTGGAATCCTACCACGGACATGGATGTGTGTGACGTCCTTAGGTTGGTTAACTTTAAGTAGTTCTAAGTTCTAGGGGACTGATGACCTCTCATGTTAAGTCCCATAGTCCTCAGAGCCATTTGGACATATTTTCTGCATTCGTGCTGACTGTCAACAGATCGTTTTCGTCGACGCAATTCATAATTTTCGAACACAGTACATGTTACAAAACCACATTGCAAATAGACGTCAGCGATAGGGGTCTGTAATTCAGCGGATTACTACTATTTCCTTTCTCGAGTATGGACGTTTCCAGTGCAACGGAGCTATCGCATCAGGGCAGTCTGAGAGGAACCTGACCGGTATGCAATCTGGATCGGAGGACCTGTCTTTATTAAGTGAATTCAGCTGCTTTGCTACACCGAGGATATATATTTCTAAGTCACTTGTGTTGGCAGCATTTCTTGATTTGAATTCTGCAATACTTTCTTTGTCTTTTATGGTGAAAGAATTTCCGAAAACCATACTTAGCAACTCCTTTTTAGTAGCACCGTTACCGGCAGCATCACCATCTCTGCTGCCTGTGTTCTGCCGCTGGTACACTTCACACCGACCAGAATATCTCTGGATTTTCTGCGAGATTTCGAAACAGGGTTTTGTTGTGGAAACTATCGACAGCATCTCGCATTGAAGTTCGCACTAAATTTTGAACTTCACTAACACTTCGCCAACCTCGGAGAAGTACGAAAATGAGCCTCGAAAGGTTCGGAAGTAGATTAATGAGGATAAACCTATATTCGTAAAGAATGGTAATATCTTGTTGAAATTATATGAGATTGAGCGGAAAAAAACCGATTTTAGAAGCGTTGAAGGTGTGATGGTGCAGCTTAGTGGTGTGTTGCAACAGACGGAGAAGCAAATATTGAAGTACTCGGTCCCACACCAAGCATACCACAGCAACCATATTTTGTTACGTTTGTAAATATTCTGATTACTTTACTTTCTGATCATCATCTAATGATTCAATACAAACAACGCTGTTATTAGCCAATTGTGTAAACGTTATGCCTGTTTGCTGTGTAAACATTATCACGTTACCGAACTACATGTACATTTACACAAAAACATGCACATCACATGAAAATACCTAATTTGGTATTGTGAGAGAAATATTAGTAAGCAGTTTAAAGTACTAATTGTATGGTAAATTAAGATTTAATAACTTCAGATGTTAAAAATGTCCATAATGTAAATTAGAAATTAGACTTTTCAATTTTTCCACTTACAGCATAGCTTAATCTGTTTTTATATTTTATTATGTACGCCATGGTGTGACCTAAGTGAGTTACAATTAATTTCAGTAATTATAACTTTACTAAAAGTGCTCTTAGCAGTTCATTTGGGACGACAACACAATGTGGTTTGAGTTCAGATTGTATCGAGAAAGTTCTTAGTTTTTTTCAATACATTTCAATTAAAATTAAGAGTCGTGTGTGCGGGGGGGGGGGGAGAGTTATTAAGAATGTGCCATTTAAGTTCCTCAAATTTGAAACCCAGATGGACGTAGACTACAGCGAAGAGATTATGACGCCCGCTGTTGACGTAAAAATATTATGATTTTGCATTTTTAGTAACATACAGGTACTCAATTTGTGATACGTTTCGTTCTAATTTACTTCAATTAGTGAACACACAAAATTGTGAACTGTGATTCTTCTGCTGCGGTACTAGCCGTTTGTAATGTTTCAGGAGGTAAGAACACAGCCCGCAAAAGGCAAAGTTGTGGGTTTCAATCCAAGTCCAGCACACAGTTTCAATCAGTCAGGAAATTTCGAATCAGGTGACCAGCAGCAAAAGGAGAGACAGTTTCTGGGGTATGGCGGCAGAAGTGCTGCACTCGTGTCTAGGGACAGCAAATCCTGGTGGGCCTCGGGTTCGTAGCTCGTGGCAGACAGCGGAAGCTTACGTCAGTCGTCGTGTGATTTGGGTTTAGTGCACATCTTTCTCTTAATACAACTTTCATTTGGAAGGTGGAGAAATATAGCAGCGATTTCACTGGAACGTACGGCAATAACAGAACCTTATCGCCAAATTTCCCAAAATACGGGGATGATAAAAAATTTTCGTTAAGTTAACAAAACTCCCACAAACATTTCTCTTTACTGTAGGTGAGTGAAAATCTGTTGACAGATTAATAAATACCAGTTTCTCTTTATCCTGCATAGCCTTATTACAGATTGCATTTCAAGATCATCATCCTTGACACGTAATCCTGAATGTCTCCAACCTTGGTACACCACCCCAGAAGGTTACGGAAAGATTTTTGTTGCAACAATGTTATTCTTGTCACATCGCAAATATAGGTCTTCTCATGTGTGTAATTTATACAAACTTTCTTCAAAATCGTAAAAGATGAAATTAAAAAATTATTTATTTGAAGAACATGATACAGAATATCTCATCCGCTGTATTTGCAATTTACATTCTCTCATCTGTGAGACTTAGAAGTTTAGTCACACCAAAGAAACACACTGTCACCTACTTTAACATGGCTCTCCCAATAAAAAAATGTGCCTTGAGACAGTTTGCTTTACTTTTTCTACTGACTGTCGCTAGCATTGACGACTTTCATTTGCTTTTTACTTATCGCAATCAGACAGAACGGGCAGTTTTTATTCTAAACTGACACTGTTGTACTAACGTAGTTTTAATATCAATAATCCTGAAAACAGAGTACCTTAGAGGCAACTCCTTCATTTAAAACATATTTAACAAGAAAGTTTTTTCTACGTGACTACAGAAAGAGTTCGGGCAATGTTTCAAATATTTCGAACACTTGTAAAAAGCACGAAAACACAGGTATAGCGTATATCTTGCTCTAATAATAGATTCATTAAGGTAACTGGCTTATATTACAGAAACTGTCAGCTGTTTCTGATTCTCCACTTCGATCCAGCATATTAATAAACACTTCTCCAATTCCAGAATTGCGAAATATGATTACAATATTTGTGCTACCGGAAAATTCAGTCCTCTGGAAGTAATGTTACATAGAAACATATTGTAGTGTCGGCAGACTTGCCAACACTACGCACACTAATTGAAAGAGGCGGCCAAGATGCACGCGCTAACTCACGAAGGATGGAGTGAGGTCTGAAACAGGATACGTAATGAATGTTATAAAGAAAAGTACGTAGCTCCTTGAATACTTAACTTTTAATCCATTCTTGTATACAGCATTCTTGATGAGACATCTGGAGATTGTGGCGATACAAGTGAGGCTCTTTAGATACAAGCTATCTAAGGCTAATGGCGCCTTGCTAGGTCGTAGACATGGACTTAGCTGAAGGCTATTCTAACTGTCTCTCGGCAAATGAGAGAAAAGGCTTCGTACGTGCAGTCGCTAGCAACGTCGTCGTACAACTGGGGGCGAGTGCTCGTACGTCTCTCTAGACCTGCCGTGTGGTGGCGCTCGGTCTGCGATCACACAGTGGCGACACGCGGGTCCGACATGTACTAATGGACCGCGGCCGATTTAAAGCTACCACGTAGCAAGTGTGGTGTCTGGCGGTGACACCACACATATAGCTTCTCAAAACTGCTGTATTTGGGTACTAAGTTCTCGAGAGAAGTACATAACGCTCTCTTACTTCAGAATCAAATTTAACTCCAGGTTAGTGAAGGAAAGCAGTGGCCAGAGTGTTTTTCCAGACATGGGCGATAAACACGTGACCCATACCGAGCTATCTGCGTAGTTCTCTACACTCGGAACCTAATAGAATTATTCGGTTAAGTTAATCATAACTGCAAAACTTTTCTCATGTAGATCGTGGAGAATATAAATTTAATTACGTTGTTAGTTTAGGGATATATTTTCGAGGTCTCTGTTTTTGTAAAGTAAACTGTAAGTACTAAAATTGGATACGTGGTCTAGGCACTTGGAGACGTTGTGGACTTGGACGATATAAGCAACGATTTTGAATTTCGCGCGGAATGTCGCACAATGATTTGCTGTGCCCAGTCGCAAGTAGGTAGGTAGGTAGGGGGGGGGGGGGGAAGGGTCTGGCAGTGAGTGTGGCCGCCCGGGCGAGCAGTATGCGTGTCGCGGGCCAGGTGGGGCCGTGGTCGTGGTCGTGGTCGTGGTCGCGGTGTGGTGAAAGTCAAGGGCAGAGCGGCGCCCATTCCGGTCCGGCAGGCCCCGGCGAGGCTCAGCCGCCTTCTCCCACGTGCCGGGCTGTCGGGGGTCGGCGGTTCCGTAGACGCTGCCTCTGAATCCCTGCCGAGCGGCGATCCGCAACTACAGTCAGCCAAACGGATTAACCGAAGCGTTCATACCGCTTCGCCAACTTACTATCAAACCGTCACCTTTCGACGTAACCTAGACCTCGAGCTACGCTACAAATCAATATGTCGCCATGTGTAAAATGTCATATTCACATCCTCGGGTTTCGCCAATTCACAATCACTCACTTGGCAACCTAACGTAGACTTCATACCACGTTGCCGATCTGTCAGTCTACATAACCTACATACCAGGCACTAGTGACAGTCCGCAGCTCGTAGTCGTGCGGTAGCGTTCTCGCTTCCCACGCCCGGGTTCCCGGGTTCGATTCCCGGCGGGGTCAGGGATTTTCTCTGCCTCGTGATGACTGGGTGTTGTGTGCTGTCCTTAGGTTAGTTAGGTTTATGTAGTTCTAAGTTCTAGGGGACTGATGACCATAGATGTTAAGTCCCATAGTGCTCAGAGCCATTTGAACCACTAGTGACACAAAAGACATATTGTGTTCTGTACTCCCTGTGCTTGTGCAAATATCGCGTCACACAGCACATTATCATTGCGTCACGGGACGAAGCCTACATCCGGTATCGGTAGGTCCTGTATATCCACATTAATGGCTCCCGAACAGTGATACGGAAGTAGAACAGATAGTTCGGACGCCAACTCACGATCGAAACACAGGTTCCCCATTAAAATGGCAACACCAGGAAGGTAGCCAATAACGAAAATTAACTTACTGCGCGTACACAAAATATACATGCAACAATACACATTTGAGTTTTGGAGTTGATGTGTGGATAACACGGTGCCAAATTGGGTTCACAGAGATGTCATCTTTGGCAGCAACAATGCGTCTATATGGCTGCGTTCACACTGCCGGCCGGGCCGGGCCGGGATGACGCGTACTGGCTCGGCTCGTGTCTAGCCAGCTCAGGCCGACGTGTAGTGCGTACGTACACATTGCGCGCCGTGCCGAGACGGGATGGCGAAATGGGGGAAATTCCACTTCTCCGATTTTCATGTTTTAAAAATTCTTAGCGGTATATAAGACTTCGCCACATCATTTTATGAACTTATTTTTTTCCTTAAAAGAGTTACTTACGTCGTGAAAAAAGAAAAAGTCTGCTTTTCGTTTCGCGTGATTTCTTAGTTTCGTAACGCTTCCCAACCGATTTTGAAGGAAGTATGCGGCTAAAAATCTGATTTTTGTACACGTGGTAAACATCTTAGCTTCCTATTGAATCATTTATCTTTCCATATTTCTTAACAGTCATTGTGAAATGATGGTATTTGTCAACGTTGTGCACTTGATTTACAAATCTTGTAGTGAAAAAGTTATGTAGCGGGTAGCTTACTGTTAGATCCGTTTTAGACCATACATTGTTGGTAATGAAATGTAGCTAAAAGTACCAAAAAGTTTTTGAAATGATAATGATACTGATATCTGTCTCTGGTCACAAGTAATGCGAGCTATTCAGTGGCGTCAGTGCCGCGTCCGCAAGTTCGCGCGGTTACAGCTTGCTTTAGTGTAGTCATATAATGCACGACAGAAAAGAACTAATTACTAGTGATCAGCGCAGACTAGTGTCGGTCCCTCGTATTATTTTAATGGTCTCATTGCCTAGATAAAGTGTCTAGATAGAAGTGTCAATGACATACGTCTGATAAAATTTGGTGTAAAACTAATCACAAAAACAAACTGGAGATTTGTGACACGTTTACTGCAGAAACTGAAGCGCAATTCTGTAGTCTCGTTGTCTACTTTGACAGAAAAAATAATGGAGAATTAATGAAACTACTGTAGATCGACACAGGTGTGCGTTTCATTGTTCTTAATTGTTTTTTTTTTCCTTCCTTGGCGGGCTGCGCTGCACTGTCAAGGTAATCCCCATTCTTTGGTTAAATGGCTGTCAGCTGCCGGAGGCCAAATAAATAAATTTTAAAAAATCCCCACCCTTCGACAGCTGACAAGCAAGTCAGTAGAAAACGCAGCTGCAGTCAACAGTTGCTCGCCTTTAGCTAGTCTGTGCTGTCGTGTAGAACAATGTCTTCACTCTTTTATTGGTATTGTTTTGACTCTGCAGTAACTCGTCGAGTTTTGAAGTACAGAAGAACTAGGAGGTTATGGATTCATCCCATAAATAGCGACAGACATTTAGGAGAGTTTTTTTTTTTACATGAAGAACTTAAAAACTATCCTGAAAATTTTTATTCATATTACAGAATGAATCATAATACATTTCAGTGTGTGCTGCAGAACATTCAAGACAAAATTTCGAAACAGAACACAAATTTTCGCAGAAGTATAACAGCAGTAGATTAATTGTGTATAACGATAAGGTAAGATTCGTTAGTACACACTTTTTGGTTTGCAGTATATAACAGAACGTAAGATCCTGTATGTCAGTAATTTCTTTACGTGTAATAACGATAAGGTAAGATTCGTTAGTACACACTTTTTGGTTTGCAGTATATAACAGAACGTAAGATCCTGTATGTCAGTAATTTCTTTACGTGTAATGTTTTATGTAAATATAGCCTTTGACTGCGAGTTTAACAACTAAGAGACAGTTATCTTTGGGCATGCGGAAAGGAGGTGGAGAAGCCTGAGGGGCTTTGGATAGGTAGCGTGGGCTGGAGGAGGTGGTGATACAGATGTGGTGTAAAACAATGTCTTATTTGATATTTTTGTAGAAGTGTTAAATGTGAATAAATGAATTAAATAGTGATTTGCAAAACTAATGTAACGTTTGCTCTCTAAAAATCAAAATACCACATCGCCCTACAAACCAGTTAGTCTCATCCAAACACAAAGAAAACCACGGGAACATAGCAGTGGAATCACCTCTAGACTTCACGAAGACAACAACGCAGCCATCGATATGAGTTAAGTACCAAACTGTTCGTACTTGTTAACGACCTCGGACTATAAATTTGAATCTCCTGTAGTGCCTGAAGTCACCATGTGGACAAAGGAGTAGGACAACTATATATACAGTGGAAATCATAGGAAGAGGTCTGTTAAACTTGGGGGCTCGTCCGGGATATTACAGTTAAACGCGATGGGACTAATTGTGCTTCGTTTGCGGAACATTGCAAACTTTATAATTCGTAAAACGTGAGTAACATTGTACACGTTCCCTGGACCAGAAAAAGTAGTGTGAGAACCAACAAAGTGCTGGCTTATCGGAGAGGTGGACGTGTGATCGACGTCGTGGTGTGAAAAGATAAGTACAATTCTGCTTTGTTATAACTTTTCGTCAAAACTGTGTCCAAACACGTGGTGTCATCATGACGCTATCAGAAGAAATTAAAAAGGAAGTTGGAGAAATGTTAGACTCGAACGTGTGTGGTGTAAGTGACGATCCAGATGACTCACAAACCGAAAGAAAACCGGATCAACAGGACTGGGTAAGTTTACTTTTTGCCAGAATGGGACAAATGCAGTCCGAATTAACAAGGGCAATGAACTCAAATAGACAATTCCTAGAATCGAAAATAAATGAATCCAGTGAATCGCTGGAAGCAAAAATGAAAAGCAACGGGGATGTACTGAAAGAACAGATCTCAAATTTAAAACTTCAATTAGGAGAAAGTTTGAAGGGTGTGAACTCCAAAATTGAAGCTATAGAAAATAAGTTTGTGACCTTAGAAAATAAGTTAGCCACAGTTAGCTCAAGTCAAGGGAAAGAGATTGAAAGGTTAACTGCAGCTCAAAGAACTGTGGAGGAGAGGGTAGACAAATTAAGTCTAGATACAGAATCAAAAGTTAACTCCTTAGATGCTGAAGTAAATAAGATACAACAGTCTGCAACATGTAATTTAAGTGTAATAGACAAGAGATTCACTGAAATGCAAGATAATTTTGTGTCTAGAAATTTATGTATGAATGGTGGAAGTGTGTGGAGTAATTCACCTGTAAAAAGTTTTCCTTGTGATAATTTACACCCTGTAGATTTTTTACAACACTGCTCTGACAACCTTGTTCCTGGCATGTCTGATAATCTAAAGATTAAATTTGTCAAAAAATTTCTTGAGGGAGAAGCTTTGTCTTGGGCAAACCAACATTTTGATGAGTGGAAAACATTTGATGATTTTAAGAAGAGTTTCTTAAATAAGTTTTGGTCTGAGACCGAACAGGGTAGAATAAAAAGTGAATTTTTAAATGGGCCTAGCTTCAGGGGCAGAAACCACTCAATGAAAGACTTTGGCAGGGATCAACTTAGGAAATTGGTACATCTAGATAAACCCTTCGACGAAATGACGCAAATTGATGCCCTTAAAAGGAGGTTACCTAAAAGAATACAGTGGGAATTAGTGCATGGACCTGACGACTGTTTAGACCAGTTTCTAAAATATATAGACAAATTAGACAGGGCAATGGAGAGAAATGTGCAACAGTTTAGTAACGGAAACCATTACAGTGGGAGGTGGAATCCTGATTACCGTGGGGAGAACCCTAGAAGGGACGATAGAGATTTTCGGAATGAACACCAATATGATAGAACAATAGAGTACAGTGCTAATTGGAGAGGGAGTAACTGGGAAAGCAATGGTGTAACTAGGAACAGCAGATGGGAAGGTAACAACAGAATGAATACAAATTGGAGGAGTGACAATAGAGGTAGACCTCCGGAAAACTCCGGACCGCCTCAATGAGGGTCCACAGCTTTGGGGCGAACAGATTTAAACATAATAGGACCACTAACTTTCACACAAAACCCAATACTGTAAATAACTGTACCATTAACAAACAGGTTAAAAACCAGGAATACCAAGTGAATTATATAAATTTTGATAAAAAATTTTGGGATGCTATGTGGCACAGTAGACCACCACAAAATAAACGTAGGAGAGATCAAAGTTCTGACTCAATTCTGGATGAGGAGATGTTAAATGATTTTTACAGCTGGGCAAAAAAGGGAGAGCAAGCTAATAATGAAGAGAGTAATAAATGTTTTAGTTCAGAATTGGGGGGGTTGTTCACACAAGAAGGTAATAGTGAATCAGCTGATGATAAACCTAAGCAACAGGAAAAAGAATCAACCATAGAAAGTGAAAAACAGAGAGAAATAGATTACACTGGCAGTAAAGTATACCATAGTAGTGATGATAGTATTTTTGATGTGAAAAGTATGGTAAGCAAACCAGTAAGTGAGTACAATGTCTTTATTGAAATAAATAATGAAGTGTTGGAACTTGATGATAGTTGTGGTGACGAAGCACAGGAGAGTAAATAAAAATGAAACACTGCTTCATAATGATGTAAAATTAAGGTATAAATACTAACAATCTTACACAATTTAAGTGTAGAGTTTGTCATAATTTGATCTATAAAGCTGAAATAGACGTACAATGTGAGGATACTGCAATTATAGTCGCAATCATATGGAACGTCTCAGCTATCTCATTATAAAGGAAACATTAAATCATAAATATGTAAACCAATCTGACTCTGAAAATACAGTGCTGATCACACATAATTGAATTTGCACTGGATTCACCATGTGATTCCATTCATCACGTATACATGAATTTTCCCTAAGAGACAACCATTTAACATTGTGTATAAGTATTACTATATTTTGAACTATGTCTATTTTATGTATGTGGTTAAAAGAACCTGTTTTAGAATAATGATTTCTTTAGATTTAATGGTTGTTTTGGGCACAAGCCATACCATAAGGTATTTTATTGAAACACTTATATTAAAAGATTGTGAGAGATGCCTGCATTCCACAGTTCACTTAATATATTCTAAAGAAACCACTGACAATCAGAAGAATGAGGTTAACTAAGATGCATTAAGTCAGTATTGAAGTAAACTTGAGTTTATGCATATACTATATAATTATGTACCCATCTTAACGCGGCTCTGCATCTATCATGATCAATTAAATATAAGGTGCCATATTTTATTGTTAGTTACAAGCTCAGTACACTTATTGCTCAATACAGCCAATGTAACTTTCAAATTGTATATCATGGAAAGTGTATATATATAACTAAGATCACTTGGGAAACCAATTTTATTACTAACTTTCGGAACTGGAAATTTTATTATGATGTGTGTATTAGATATATTTTATTCCATAGTGACACACAATCCCATGCATGCCATGCACGGACTTGTGTGGGGGAGGGGTATTATAACAGAACGTAAGATCCTGTATGTCAGTAATTTCTTTACGTGTAATGTTTTATGTAAATATAGCCTTTGACTGCGAGTTTAACAACTAAGAGACAGTTATCTTTGGGCATGCGGAAAGGAGGTCGATCTTTGGTGGAGAAGCCTGAGGGGCTTTGGATAGGTAGCGTGGGCTGGAGGAGGTGGTGATACAGATGTGGTGTAAAACAATGTCTTATTTGATATTTTTGTAGAAGTGTTAAATGTGAATAAATGAATTAAATAGTGATTTGCAAAACTAATGTAACGTTTGCTCTCTAAAAATCAAAATACCACATCGCCCTACAAACCAGTTAGTCTCATCCAAACACAAAGAAAACCACGGGAACATAGCAGTGGAATCACCTCTAGACTTCACGAAGACAACAACGCAGCCATCGATATGAGTTAAGTACCAAACTGTTCGTACTTGTTAACGACCTCGGACTATAAATTTGAATCTCCTGTAGTGCCTGAAGTCACCATGTGGACAAAGGAGTAGGACAACTATATATACAGTGGAAATCATAGGAAGAGGTCTGTTAAAAGTAGAACTTTGTACAGCATTCACTACCTCCAATTAATTGTAGTCATGCTTTTGTATTTTAAATTTCACAAACGCTACCTCCGAGGGGAAGAGAGTTTATGGGACTCTCACTGAGAACCATTAGGAAGTAAGTAGCTTCGTCATTTTGGGTAATGTCTTGCTGTGTCTTCAATGAAGAATCGCAGAAATACTCCTTCAGAATTTTCCAACTTTTTTCTTCATGATGCAGCGCTTGGCAGTGGTAATGGTTCATCTGTGGATCCACTGATGACCTCACATCATTCTTTTCATTACCTTGTAAGATAGACAGATTGATAGGCGAAGAGTTTTGAGATAATGCCCTTTGACTCAGTGGTTCTATTTCCACTGATAAGGAACTGTGCATAGCTTTTGGAACTTAGGAAAATCAGATGACAGAACAAAGCCCGAGTGGAATTGCATTTTAATATACTATTCCCTGGATCACATGACCTTATTTTGCCAAGTTACACAAGTTATTCTCTGTAACTGTCTCCCAGGTCTTTGCATTTCGATTTCATTATTTTAATTGAAAGAATATAGAAGGGTGCAAGAAAATGTCTCTTTAATTATTTATTGTTGTATTACTGTGAAATGACATGGAACAAGTAAATATCTACTGTGCAAACAAAACTGTAAAAACTTGGCCCAACACCACACTTGAGTAACACATTTTACGATTTTTTTTCTCAGGTATCTGTCCACTTGGCATCTCCTTTCATGCACTAGCATCGTCATTCCGATTAGGATTGTCAACCAATCGGTGGTGGTGAAAGACATTTGTATGGCCATATGGGAGTCACTTGCTCCCATTGATTTACCAACGCCAACTGTTTCTCGATTTAAAGAAATTGCCAGTGAAATGGATACGAGATGGGGATTTCCAAACTGTGTTGGATGTATAGATGAGAACCACATACGTGTCCAATGTCCTAAACTTTCTGGCAGCATGTTTTACAATTACAAAAAGTATTATTCGATTGTACTCCAAGCAGTTGCTGATGGAAATTACAAATTTATAGCTGTAGATGTTGGTGCCTACGGTAAACAGTCTGATGCAGGCGTGTTTAATGGAAGTATGTTATATAAGAAAGTTACAAATGGGGAGCTGTTATTACCGCCACCAACAAGACTTGAAGGAATGTGAGGAACTACCGTACGTCATTTTGGGAGATGAAGCTTACCCCTTATTAGAGAATTTGATGAGACCTATTGCTCGCAGAAATTTCGACAACGAGAAGATTCTATACAATGATATGCATTCCAGAGCAAGAAAAATTGTTGAATGTGCATTTGGTATAATGACCAATAAATGGAGACTACTGAGGAAGGAAACTGAAATATCCATTTACGTAGCTGATCACATAGTCAAGTGCATTTGTCTGCTTCATAATATTGTCATTGACAGAGGATGATGCAATGCTGAGGTTCAAAAATGGTTCAAATGGTTCTGGGCACTATGGGACTTAACATCTGTGGTCATCAGTCCCCTAGAACTTAGAACTACTTAAACCTAACTAACCTAAGGACATCACACACATCCATGCCCGAGGCAGGATTGGAACCTGCGACCGTAGCAGTCGCAATGTTGAGGCTGAAAAGTTTTGTAACAATGCTGATATGCAGACAGCTGGTGTCACATTCAACAGAAATTCCACATTACGTTCGAAAACTGTCGGGAACACTTTTGTTGAATATTTCGTTAAAAGTGCAACTTAAATTAATTAAAAACCTTCCAAAAATAAATTTTGGAATTGGAAGTACTTAGCTATTTACTGTACTTTCGTGTATCTCATTTCATTGTAAATAAGACAAATAAAATTATAAAGGAAAATAATTTATATTTGTGTGTACTATCTGAAACACACTTCTCGGTTACTTCGTTCCATAATCTGGAAACTGCATCATTACTGTCATACTAGGCGAATTTCAGATACCAAATTGATGGACACAAATTAATGTCATGTATATGTTATTTTGTATCATTAAAGTAAGAACATCGCAAAAAGATGTCACAGACAACTGCTTATAATAACGTGCCACAGCATGACTTTACAATGCATTGTCATCTGATAGGGACACATTTCCGTCCCTCAGTGACATATCTGCCTCCGTTTACAAGTAAATGCGAACTATTCAGTGGCGGCAATGCCGCGATCGCTGGCAAGCTATTGTTGTAAATGCATGTAAATACGGTAGATTAAATAAATGAAATAAAAGTAATTTCGCATGTATCATTATAATAAACGTAATTTTTCTTGACTGATTGTGAAATGTGTGGTAACATCTTAAAATAAAAGACGTGTGCAGTCACACTTGTGATGAGAGCAGAAGGGAGACGTGTGATGCGTGTACTGCAGAAGCTGTGGTGCTGCTCCACAGAGCCTGCGGTCGGCTCGCGCCGGCAATATTAACACACTCGGGATGTCGCCGGCTCGGCTCCGGGAGGCTGACGCCGTGTCGGCGCGGCCCGGCCGCCAGTGTGAACACCGCAGTTCAGAACCACGTGTTTGATATCAAAGCGGGCGGCGGCCCGGCCAGGCTCGGCTCGGCGCGGCCGGCAGTGTGAACGCAGCCTCTAAGAGAGCCGGCGTGCAGTCTGACTCAGCTCGGATGATCTGCATCACTGAACGGCACCCCAGTCACCCAAACCCAAGTGATCGTTGCCTACCTAACGGTTTGCAGGGACGAAAAAAGTTTCTTTTTCAGTACTGAATGAGCTGGTGCGCTGCTGGCGCCACTCTCCATCGATTGTCATCCCGATCGTGGTGAGCCGATTTTCGATGCTTGCTTGTCTTCTGCGCATCTTTGGCGGATGGCTATTTAACTGCGGCGCGCGCGCTCTGCTGGGGTGTCAACTGTGTTGAGCGACAGTGACGTGTGACGTGTGGCGTGTGACGTGTGACGTGTGGCGTGTGACGTGTGGCGTGTGACGTGTGGCGTGTGACGTGTGTGACGTGTGGCGCTGGCGAGTGGCCGAGTCGGTACGACGGAGCAGCGTGGCCAGCTGCCGCGGCGCGTTTAGCCGCTGGAATGCAGATCCACTGCCGGCGGTGACTGGGATTTCCTCGAGATTTGAAGAACAGATTTCCTTCGCATCTGTTACATGTTACTCAAAGTGAACGAACTGGACTCGTCGAATTGTTCCTTGGTGGGTTCTCTTCATGTTAATTGAATACCCGAGTGTACTGAAAACTATCTTTACTGTTTCAGTTACTTGTCACTGTATTTGGTCTGGCCTCCTCAGACGTTGACGGCATTTAAGGGAAGGCTAGCTACGCACAACAAATAGGCTACGGCCACACGAGCGTTTTTTTCACGCGCGTTTCTGCCGTCGTTCACGCCGACATTATAGACCACTGCGTGTTGAATGGGGCTAGCCACACGAGGCGTTTTCGCACGCGGCGGGCCCGCGAACTTCGGCGTTCGCGCTGAGCGGACGCTCTCGAGTGCATTCGTTCTGCGTGTTTTTCACGCTGGGCGCTGGCCACACGGGTGGGAGACACGCTGCGGCAGAGTCCGGAACCTCAGCCCTTTCCTCCGACGCTTACCGACAATTACCGAACTGAAATCGTAGCGCCGGCCGCGATGGCCTCGCGGTTCTAGGCGCGCAGTCCGGAACCGTGCGACTGCTACGGTCGCAGGTTCGAATCCTGCCTCGGGCATGGATGTGTGTGATGTCCTTAGGTTAGTTAGGTTTAAGTAGTTCTAAGTTCTAGGGGACTGATAACCACAGCAGTTGAGTCCCATAGTGCTCAGAGCCATTTGAACCATTTGAAATTGTAGCGATGCCAACATATGCAACAATGCGTGGAGCGGTATTATTTCAATAGGTATTTCATAATAAAGAACATATGCACTCTAACAATGCGTGGTGCGATATTATAAAAAGTAGGTATTTCATAATGAAGTAGCCACATACGTCTTATTTTTGGTTTTATAACATGTCAGATGCATGATAAATATACGTGGTTTGAAAGCCAAAGTACGAGATTTTAGTTGTTTCTGTACGAGGAAAAAAGTTCTATGGTTCGCAACCCTGCTCGGCAGCTCGTTGTTCAGTTTACGGACAGACTTTGCCGTCCTCGCTTAATTGTCATTGTAGCAGTCTTCTTGTATTTTATAAAGTTCCAGAATGGAGCGTCTGGACAGTGAAATCATTATTATCGAAGTGCAGAAACATCCATGGCTGTACGATACAAGGAATCCGGAATACAAAATTAGAGAAAGAAAAAGAGAATCGTGGGCGAGCAGTTACAGGGGCCGTTCTGGGAGAAAAATGGGACGGAATGGATGACAAGCAAAAATCAGATCTAGGTAGTTACAAACAATAAATATTTTATTAATTGCTATAAACAGTGTACAATGAAATTTATACATGAATAAAATGTTGACAAGCCAATACAAAAATTAGTCTTCATCCGAAGAAGTTTGCATAATGATCTTGCCATGGTACAGATCCTTGAGGGGAACAGAAGTAATCAGCAAAATGATCTCTGACACTTTTGCCAGTGACCGTTCCTTTTGTCCCATGTGCCGGAATACTTTCAAATGTGCAAGTCAGTGTGTCTTCAAAATTGTAACCATCATGTTGTCTCACAAAATTGTCAAGTACACAACATGCTTGAACAATAGTATCTGCCACATCCACGTTAACATCGATTGGACGATGGAAAATTCTCCATTTATTGGATAAAATGCCAAATGCACGCCGCGTGAGAGAGGCGGTCATGTGGCCGGGCGTGTTGCGTGAATTCTGGCAGAAACGCACGTGGAAAAAACGCTCGTGTGGCCGTAGCCACAGACGTGAAGCCGTGGTTAATGCGTAGCTAGAGGCCATACCAACTAGTGCGCAATTCTGTGCCAGGCGTTCGACAACGGGCCGAAATAATTTCCCCTATTTCCTTTCTCTATGTTATTATTTCATTTGTTTGTTCTAGAGAACTGGTTAATCAAATTTTAAGAGCCGCTACTGGGCAAGTGGTCACGTAGGTTAGTTCTGGTCGGGTTCATTTTATGCCGCGTATAATTAAAGTTTTACTCATAACCAGTTGGGCAGATATGTTTTGTGTATCTAATGTGCCAGAACGCTGTCTGCCGCTCATGTGTTTATGTTTCAGATAATTGGCAGTTGTCGAAGCGAGCTAACTCCGATCGGGGTATCACGGCGGAAGAGGGAAATTCAAGAACCTAGATCGGTGTCTATCGTTACGCTGTTAGTGTCCTGCAATTGCATCTTTCCGATGGAGCGTTGTGGTTTTCCGGAAGCTTAACTGTAGCTCAAAGTTGAGTATAGTTCTACTTCACCGTCTGGTCCGTGAAACTCCTGTACCTGTTAGAACCTTGCGCTCTGCTCGCGTCCATCAGTAATTTTCAACGTAAAATTGAAACGGTCCCATTTTAAGATTGTTTAATACGGTATTATTATAATGTAGGGATGAAATATATGTGAACCTCGCACCTGTAAGTAATGCTAAAGAGAAGCCTAGTTGGGTGTATTAATCTGCTAATACTTTTAATTTGTCAGAGCTGCATAAGATCAGTCATGGAAGATGTCTCGGTTGGTGGAAGCAGTTTTAGAATTTGATATGAGTTATGTGAAAGCCAGTTTCTATGTAAGTCACGAAGAATGTTTAAAAAGTTTGTGTGAATCAGTTATGTCAGTGAAATTTGATTAACAGTGATTTTATGAACATTGTTTTAATTAGTGAAAATTGGTTGCGTACTTTTAAAAGGTCTGTGTCTATCGGACTTGAATGGATTAATGTTTTGATCTGAGGCTTGCCGGTTGTTCTGTAGCGCACGTGCCTTTTATTGCAATCCTTGTTACTGTTAATTTCATTAAGAGCATCTGTTTGTAATAGTGTATGGCAACTACAAACTGGTTACGTGTTTAATTTCGATGTGTCGAAAGGAAAAACACATAACTGAATATACACTCTAAGGCAGAAGAACGGCGCACCACGAAGGAATTATCAGGACAGAAATCGGTAGATCTGATGTACACGCACCGGCAAACCAATGAGCACAATTTCAGGAAAATATTCAGGAGAAAGAGCTTTACAAACTGAGCAAGTCAGTAACGCGTTGGTGCACCTCTGGCCCTGTGCAGACAGTTATTCTCGGCATTGACGTTGAGTGTCCTGATGAGGGATAACGCGCCAAACTGCGTCCAACTGCGGTGTCAGATGGTCGCAATGACGAGCTGGTTGGAATGCGCTGCTCATAACGCTCCAGACGTTCTCAGCTGGTGAGAGGTCTGGCGTCCCTGCTGATAAGAGTGGGACTGGTTTGGTTTGGTTTGGCGAGCACAGCGACGAGCAGCGGAAGCTGTCGCAGTATGCGGGCGGGCATTAGGTGAGCCCAGGACGACTTGCCACCGACGTATCGCTGCGCTGTGACGGTCGTGCTGTGGCACCCCACCCACCCCACCCACACCTCTGCTCTCGGCGGGCGACACTCAGTCGGGTTGACGTCCCACCGGTGGCCGGGGGGTCTCCAGGCTGGTCTCTCATTGACTGGACTAGAAATGTCTTGAGGCGTGAGTCCCCTTGAAAACGTGCGCCGATGACCAGCGAAACGTGTCGGAAGACGCCCTGGACAGCGTTGGCATCGTTACAGCCATGTGGTACGTCGACGGTAGTGTGAGCTCCGTTTTGTTGGCAAGCCGTCCTGGGCTCACATTTCAGCAGGATAATGTCCGTCTGCAAACGGCGAGAGTTTCTACTGCTTGTCTTCGCTAAACCGTACGTCGGCCAGCAAGGTCGCCGTATCTCTCCCCAATAGAGAACGTTTGTAGCAGCTCGGGATTTTGATGATCTAACGCGCCAGTTCGACAGAATTAGTCACGACATCCGTCAACAGCTCCGTCAGCCAATCCCAAGCCGAATAGCCGCTCGCTGAGGACCAACCCGGTATTTGACTTGTTCAATAAGTAATCCATTGTGTCCATAGTTGTAATGTGTGTTTTTTTTCCCCCTATACAGGTACATTGCATCTACCGATTTCCGTCGCATTCGGTTAACTCCTTCGCTGTACGTCTTCTTTTTCCCTCGAATGTATTTCACTAAACCAATTCACACAGCTTGCTCGGACAGAGTATTTCTACAGTTCCCTTCATTCCGCTGTGGGCCTTCACCCAGAAAATGTGTCAGCCTTGTACAGGCGCGAAAGCTTCTGAAACGCTTCTGTAATGCAGTGTACTAGATAATTTTTGGTATTGTTGACACGATAGAAGTCTGAAAAAATATTGATCGATTCTTCTCGAACTTTTTTTGTGTATTTAAGCCTGTCTACGATCGCTGTAAGATGTGCAGTGAGTGTTGACGCTGCTTCAGGGACCTCGAATGTGCGCCATGGACAACTCCTGCTAAGTAGGAACGCATTTCCTGCTCCTTCAGGTTGAGAAATATTTTGCTTCCTAACAAGGGAACCTCCTCATCGCACCCCCCTCAGATTTAGTTATAAGTTGGCACAGTGGGTAGGCCTTGAAAAACTGAACACAGATCAATCGAGAAAACAGGAAGAAGTTGTGTGGAACCATGAAAAAAATTAGTAAAATATACAAACTTAGCAGTCTATATGCAAGATATGCAACATCAAGGACAACGCGAGCTCAGCAGCGCCGTGGTCCCGTGGTTAGCGTGAGTAGCTGCCGAACGAGAGGACCTTGGTTCAAGTCTTCCCTCGACTGAAAATTTTACTTCCTTTATTTTCGCAAAGTTATGGTCTGTCCGTTCGTTCATTGACGTTTCTGTTCACTGCAATAAGTTTAGTGTCTGTGTTTTGCGACCGCACCGGAAAACCGTGCGATTAGTAGACAAAAGGACGTGCCTCTCCAATGGGAACCGAAAACATTTGATCGCAAGGTCATAGGTCGACCGATTCCTCCACGGGAAAACACATCTGATATATTCTATACGACACTGGCGACGGCATGTGCGTCACATGACAGGAATATGTTGTCGACCCACCTAACTTGTACACTTAGCGAATGGGTAAAAAGATTCTTCTACCTTGCCCGATTTAGGTTTTCTTGTGGATGTGATAATCACCCCCAAAATAGTCATGAAAACATAAGAGTTTGTCACATAAACTGACAATAAAAAATTAAAATTTTCACTCGAAGGAAGACTTGAACCTAGGACCTCTCGTTCCGTAGCTGCTCTCGCTAACCACGGGACCAAGGCGCACCTTGACTCCCAGTCTCCTTGATGTTGCCTATCTTCGCATGGGCTACTCAGTTTGTATATTTTACTATTTTCTTTCATAGTTCCACACAACTTCTTCCTGTTTTCTCGATTGATCTGTGTTCAGTTTTTCAAGGTCTATCCACTGTGCCAACTTGTAACTAAATCTGAGGGGGGTGCGATGGGGAGGTTCCCTTGTAAGAAAGCCGTAACGGTTGGTGGGATCATTCTAGAGAAAACAATACAAGTACCCCGACTGAATACTGTAGCAGTGCGGCGGCCGGCCTTCACAGCCAGCGGGGCTGAATGTCAAGGGCTCGGAGGCGCCGCCGCTCCTGTGGGCAGAATACAGAGGGGCCGAGCCGTGTACTCCAGACGCCTCCCTGCCCGCAAGTCCTCCCGCCCGTCAGCGCCCCGTGCTGCCGCGGGCGGAGGCAGCGCGTGCGCTGCCGAAAAGCAGATTAGCACACCTGTAAAGACGACGTAGGTTTTGATCCGGTGACGGCATGTCCCACACGGGGGATGGCAGGTGTGCTGGTAATGGTTTCGACGTCGCTCGCCGACAGATGGCGTAGTGGCGTATCTGTTTGTACCCATCAACAGCACACGCTCACAGCCGGAGAGCTCAGTGCGGTGCAGACGTGAGAAGCAAGCAGGAAACCGTGCCACGGAGAGGGACCCGTGCTCCCTACAGCCAGCTGAGCGGCTTTGAAAGGAGTCAGGTGGTGGCCTTCCGGGTGGCGGGATGGTCCTCTCTGAGAACTCGCACACCAGTTGGGCGTGCTAGCGTCAGTGGTCACGTGACACGAGGTTCCGGACGCCCACGCAGCACAGACGCTCACTAGGATCGCCGTATTGTGAGGGCAGCAGTGGCAGATCGAACAGCTACCACAGCAGACAGACAAGAGGGCTCGTGAGTGCAGACGTGTCAACACGAACCGGTTATTAGTAGTGGGGCTACAGGCGCGCACGTCTCTAGCCTGACAGCAGCGACGTGGACGACTCGACTGGCTCCGCCAGAGCATCACTTGCCAGGTGGGGTGGCGATGGAAGCACTCTCTGGCTGCACGCGAGTGGCGGTCGCTTGTCTGTACGGCGTTGACCCGGTGAGCGCCGTCTCGTCGAGCGCATTCGTCCGAGACACAACTGACCCCACCCCAGGTGTGCGGGGTGCGCGGTGCGGTAAGCTACGACTCTCGTTGTCCGTTTGCATTTCTGGAGGGAACACTAACCGCTCGGTCCGTGGAGAATGTTACGAGACCCGTCAGTTGGCCTTTCCTGCAACAGCAAGGTGATGTATTGTGCCAAGAGGACGGTGGTCGCCCACACGCTGTACTTGGAACTCGACGTGGTCTGCAAGGCAACAGCAGGATCTGTCTTGCCTCCAGTCGAGCACGTGCGGGGTATGACGGGACGAAGAGTGACTCGTGCGACTCGTCAACCGACCAACTCTCAGAGAAGTACGTGGACAGGTCCAACAGTTGCGGCGTAACGACTCCCCGGACAGTATTCGCCAGCTGGACGCCAGAGTCGGCGCCTGCGCCGCTGCCCGTGGAGGCTGCGTCAGGTGCTGACCAGTGAGGGGGTGCTGCAGCGAGGGTCGCTGCCTGCTACCCCACAACCGCTTGTGCTAATCACCTGGAAATGTAATCGTTTCGTGTACTCCACAATAAAGCTTGAGTGAATTGGCCGACGGCTGGGTGGAGAGTGCTAGTAGCCTAGTAGCCTAGCGGGACCGACCGGTGGTGGTGTTTTCCCGACGGAGAGCGTTCAACAGAGACATCGGTATCGTCAGGAATGCCCCAGGGAAGTGTGGTAGGGCCGTTCTTATTTTCTATTTACGAAAATGATCTGATGGACAGTGCAAGGAGCAACCTGCGGCTGTTTGCTGTTGAAGCTGTGGTGTTGTCGTTCAGCGACGAAAGAGGATATGAGATGGTGCACAAAATTTCTAGTTGGTTTGATGAGCAACAGCTGGCTCTAAACGGATAAGAATTTGAGTTAATGCAGATGAGTAGGAAAAACAGTCCCGCAGTATACGAAATACACCATTTGTAGTGCGTTACCTGACGCAGTCACGTCGACTAATTACCTAGTTGTAACGTTACAAAGCGATATCAACTGGGACAGCACTTAACGCAGATAAGTCTCTGGTAATGCATCGAGCACAGAGGGACAGCATCAGGACATCAAGTAGTTAAAGAATCATAACTGAAACAAACAGCCCGTAATCCAGCGTCGCTTATTCAAAACATGCTACCATTTTCGATGGTCATCTACAAGCCGCAAGCGTAATCTGCCATCAGCGTACGAGTCTTCAAACGGAAACAGTACAACTCATTAATCATGTTACGCCAGCATGTGCAGCCGAGTGCAGCGGGGCCAAAATGAAATGGATTCCGTATCTTCGTAGCAGTGAGAAGCCCACCAATGTCGTCGGACCAGTGTTTGGCTTATTAGTGCTACGAAGATACGGAATACCAATGGTGAGGCGACCATTAGTGGGCTTCTCACTGCTACGAAGATACGGAATCCATTTCATTTTGGCCCCGCTGCACTCTACTTCGTTGGTCGCACATGCCGGCGTACGTGCTTAATAACTTGTGCTAATTCCATCTGAACACTCCGCTGATCTTTATTGTTGCGGTTCGTACGTTGATGGCACATTATGCTTGGTGCCTGAAGATTATACTATGTGCCGTCGAAACTGGTATCAAGTTTTGAATAAACGACGCTGGATTATAATCTAGCACTTCGTTTTAATTATCATTATTGAAGATGGCAGATAATGGAAATGGTCGACTTTGTTTGCAGACTCTGAGGAAATTGTGGTTCATGAACACTTTGGTGCGACCCATTCTTGAGTACTGCTAGAGTTTTCGGGATTCCCACCAAGTCGGATGAAAGAAAACAATCGAAGCAAATCAGAGGCGCGCTGCTGGGTTTGTTAACGGGAGATTCGATCAACACTTGAGTGCTAGAGAGATGTTCTGTTAAGTCGAATGGGGATCACTGTAGTGAAAATGACGTTCTTTTCGCGAAAGATCTTGGAGTATTTAGAGAACGGGTATTTCCGGTTAACTGCAGAACGATTCTACTGCCGTCAAAGTACATTTCGCGTAAGAACCACGAAGATAAGAGTGATCAGGGCTCGTGCAAAGTCATATAGATAGCATCGTTTTCCCCTGCTCTGTCTTCGAGTCGAACAGGAAAGCAAATGATACCAGGTAGCCTCCACCCTGTACCATGCGTACCATGTACCATGTGTACAGCTTCAGAGAAGGATTATTGATATTTTTAGAAATATTTGGAGTCCGGTATATCGATATTTAAAAGAGTATCATTATCGTTTCGCGATATATCGAGAAAAAATATCTCTGGTACCGCGCGCCGCGGAATTTGAATCCCCCCCCCCCCCAGACGTCATGGACGTCGAAGACCCCTAGAGAGGTAAACTGGGGCGGCGCGCGCCTCCTGGCCCGCATTTGGACTGAGGGCGCCACAGTGGAACACGTGGTCCCAGCGGCCACTAGCGGCGCCCCCGATGGAGTACTTAAGCGCCTGTCTGTCTAACCATGCATACGTCTCAGGACATATCGCCTCACATTAGACAGCGTATTTACTTTCGTGTTTTCTTTACCAGTGGACGTGGTTGTCTTGTATGGTTTTCTTGACTCTGTTGTCCGTTCTTGTCGTATTCGTTCTGTCCTCCGTTGGTCGTGTCCGTCCTATCCCGTTGTGTTGTTCGCGGGCCTCTCCGCGGGTCCCCCGCATTTCCGTCACTTCAACCCCGCGACTGCCGCCGTTACAACAACATCGATATGTCGACGGAAAAATTATAGGCTGCACATTCTACATATACTGTCGGTTCTAGAGCTGTACATTTAAGTATTGATTTATTATTAGATATTGTGTAAATCAACAAGCTAGCAGCCTGCTTATTCCCCTTAAAGAAAGAATTGAAAGGAAAACGATGAACGTTCACGCTTGCCTAACAGTGCTAACTGGATGTAAGTGGCACATTAAAAAGCGTCACGACAGGTCCGTCCTTCAGTTTCGTCACATACCGGATTTGTCCGGAACACTTCGCGCCCACTTCCCTGCTTTTTCATTTCTGCCAACGCCAGCGACCTAGCACCTGTAGTCGCAAACTTCCGTGGTCAAGCCAGACCTTGCAATTTCTGTCGGTAGCGCCCGAGCGCCGATCGCGTCAGCATTTCCCCTCACACGTCTCCACAAGTCGCGGAGACCAATCTTGTCATTCAGGTTTTTGTTCATCATTTTTACTCCCCCCCCCCCAGTGCATCGGACTTGTTCTTTTGTGCCTGCTCCACACAGTCAAACGGAAAGGCTGGACGTGATGAAAGCTCAAGAAGTAATGAGACTCCTTCACACATTGAAAGTAAAATTATGGTCTGCTACAATTTCAAAAGAACAATTTCAAATTTTTTCCGAAATTGTGAAGAAAACAATATAAAATAAGAATATCGGGACTCGATATTGCCTCTTTGATATCGATGTATTGAGAGAAAACATATCGCCGATGCAAGTCGATGTTTTTTGGAAAAAGATTTCGATATATCGACGTCTTATCAAAAGCCCTACTTCAGAGGGTGGCTAGGGTGTGACCGTTTGAAGGGATTTTTCCAGTGAAAGAATATAAGTTGATACGCTCACTACACACGTTTCATACTGGCTCGCTATGGTTCGCCTGTGACCCCTTACCCCTTTCATGGTCATGGCAAAATATCGATTTCGGTCTCGGAACAAATTTCGCGAAAAAAATGGTATAGGAGAGAAGTGAAGCGAGTGCCAGTGGAAGCCGGTGCCACAGAGAACGTCCAGCGTTAAAGCGGCGCTCCTGGCGACGCGCAGCGGTCCAGGTCATCTGCTGCACACAGAGCTTCAAAAGTCTCAGATACCAATAAGACAGGCCAGGTGACCTGTACAGCACAACTGTCCAATTCGCGACTAGCCTACCCTCCTTTTTCGTTTCCCATAGAACTATGTTTCTACAAGTATTATCGATTTAGCAAATTTTAAAATTTTGTAACTAGGTCTCACAAATATGATGCACAGCGAAACCGACTGTCGAGGCGCTTGATACCAGAACTACACTCCTGGAAATGGAAAAAAGAACACATTGACACCGGTGTGTCAGACCCACCATACTTGCTCCGGACACTGCGAGAGGGCTGTAAAAGCAATGATCACACGCACGGCACAGCGGACACACCAGGAACCGCGGTGTTGGCCGTCGAATGGCGCTAGCTGCGCAGCATTTGTGCACCGCCGCCGTCAGTATCAGCCAGTTTGCCGTGGCATACGGAGCTCCATCGCAGTCTTTAACACTGGTAGCATGCCGCGACAGCGTGGACGTGAACCGTATGTGCAGTTGACGGACTTTGAGCGAGGGCGTATAGTGGGCATGCGGGAGGCCGGGTGGACGTACCGCCGAATTGCTCAACACGTGGGGCGTGAGGTCTCCACAGTACATCGATGTTGTCGCCAGTGGTCGGCGGAAGGTGCACGTGCCCGTCGACCTGGGACCGGACCGCAGCGACGCACGGATGCACGCCAAGACCGTAGGATCCTACGCAGTGCCGTAGGGGACCGCACCGCCACTTCCCAGCAAATTAGGGACACTGTTGCTCCTGGGGTATCGGCGAGGACCATTCGCAACCGTCTCCACGAAGCTGGGCTACGGTCCCGCACACCGTTAGGCCGTCTTCCGCTCACGCCCCAACATCGTGCAGCCCGCCTCCAGTGGTGTCGCGACAGGCGTGAATGGAGGGACGAATGGAGACGTGTCGTCTTCAGCGATGAGAGTCGCTTCTGCCTTGGTGCCAATGATGGTCGTATGCGTGTTTGGCGCCGTGCAGGTGAGCGCCACAATCAGGACTGCATACGACCGAGGCACACAGGGCCAACACCCGGCATCATGGTGTGGGGAGCGATCTCCTACACTGGCCGTACACCACTGGTGATCGTCGAAGGGACACTGAATAGTGGACGGTACATCCAAACCGTCATCGAACCCATCGTTCTACCATTCCTAGACCGGCAAGGGAACTTGCTGTTCCAACAGGACAATGCACGTCCGCATGTATCCCGTGCCACCCAACGTGCTGTAGAAGGTGTAAGTCAACTACCCTGGCCAGCAAGATCTCCGGATCTGTCCCCCATTGAGCATGTTTGGGACTGGATGAAGCGTCGTCTCACGCGGTCTGCACGTCCAGCACGAACGCTGGTCCAACTGAGGCGCCAGGTGGAAATGGCATGGCAAGCCGTTCCACAGGACTACATCCAGCATCTCTACGATCGTCTCCATGGGAGAATAGCAGCCTGCATTGCTGCGAAAGGTGGATCTACACTGTACTAGTGCCGACATTGTGCATGCTCTGTTGCCTGTGTCTATGTGCCTGTGGTTCTGTCAGTGTGATCATGTGATGTATCTGACCCCAGGAATGTGTCAATAAAGTTTCCCCTTCCTGGGACAATGAATTCACGGTGTTCTTATTTCAATTTCCAGCAGTGTATTTCGGTTATCTTTAGCACAGTACTTGGCAAAGGAACTTCAGGCTTTAGATGCTTTAGCATTTCATTTTCTCTGGACTAACAACAAAATACATAATACGCAGGGTGGTCAGAAAAAGTCTTGAAAGGTTACTGCAGGGTACGTTGTGCTGAGAAATAATTGTTAAGAAAAAATTCGACATGTTTTGTTGTTTCCGAGTTAATTAGCACTGAAGTTAGCCAATCAACCTCGTGCGTGCGAGAAAATCAAGTTGCCTGTCGGATATGATTATTGTCAGTTGCTCTCACAGCGCAAATGAGAGCGCGCGGAAGGCGGTCAGCCTCTGTCTCGGGTTCGATCCTTACTGCCGCCCTGTGTCCAGCTTTTGTGTGTCTCTCTTGGTCGGTTTTAGGAAACCAAATGAAGAAGACGTTTGGCGACACCTCTGGCCGGCCGCGCGACTGTCCGATCAGCCAACTTCAATGCTGAATAACTACCGCTGCAGCAGAATTGGTTCAAATGGCTCTGAGCACTATGGGACTTAACAGCTGTGGTCATCAGTCCCGTAGAACTTAGAACTACTTACACCTAACTAACCTAAGGACATCACACACATCCATGCCCGAGGCAGGATTCGAACCTACGACCGTAACAATCGCGCGGTTCCTGACTGAGCGCCTAGAACCCAGCAGAATTCCTTAACTTCGTGACCACCAGTTTTGTTGTCAAGTTTCTCACTTTTTTCTCATTTCTGTTGCTTCTCATTAATTTCGTTTTTCTTCCATTTACTCTCTGTCTGTACCCACTCAACAGATCGTGTAATTCTTCTTCGCTTTCATTGAGCATGCAACGTCATCAGGAATTCTAATCATTGATAGCCTTTTACACTGGATCTGAACCCCGCTCTTGAACCTCACTACAACTTCGATGTATAGATTGAACAGTAAGGGCGAAAGACTGCATCCCTGTCTTACACCTCTTTTAATGCGAGCACTTCGTTGTTGATCTCGCAACGTCCGAGTACCTTCATTTTATTTCATCACTATTTTGGGCTGTTTTAAGTCCCTGTATATGAAGGGTTGAACACTGACAGCGAGGTGATGGGAACTTGGTCCCCGAAACTTATAGACGTGGAAAACATTTCTCATTTTAGTGTGTTCTATACAAATAAGGATAACGATGTACGAATGCAAGTCGGTGCGCAGAAAAGCAATACCTTGGAATGTTTTACTGTGTTCTCGATGTCGTATTACGTGTCATGGATATTACTCGGTAGATTTTACCGATTCGCTGGCACAAGTTGCAACCCTCTACCGTTAGAGGGTAACGTGTAACGTGGCGGTGTTAACGTGAGAAAAATATCATCCCAATGATGTCTTAAGATAGCAAGAGGATAGAAGTGCGAGAATTATCGGACAATCGTCTTAACAGCTCATGTTCCAAGGCGATGACAATAATAATATATTGAAGAATGGAGAAGAAAACTGAAGATGTGTTGTACGACGATCAGTTTGCTTTTAGGAAAGGTAAAGCCAGTAATAGAGGCAGTTTACATGTTGCACTTGACAACGGAGGTGAGGAAACATCACACCACCTCAGTAGGATCTATCGACCTACAAAAAGTGTTCGGCAACGTAAAATGCCGCACGACACTTGAAATTATTCCAAAACTAGGTTAAGGTATATGGGTGAAGGGTAATATACTATATGTACAGGAGCTAAGACGGAAAAATAAGAATGTAAGACCACGAACGTAGTACTCGGGTCAAAAAGGGGGCAAGGTAGGAATAATGCTACTTCGATGGCCGGGTTAAACATCAATTGAGACAATTGATGTTTAACCCGGCCATCGAAGTAGCAATGACGGAAACAGAGGCTTATAAATAGAAATATAAAGTGAAAAGATGAAAATGAAAAGATTGTCTGATGACGTCGTTTTCCTCGTTGAAAACGAGGACGAATTACAGACCTGTTGGTGGAACGAACAATTTTATTAGTACAGGATGTGGATTGAAAGCAAGTAGATAAAAGACGAAAGTAATGAGACGTAACAGCAATGAGAACAGCGAGGAACTTAGCATCAAAAGAGGCGATCACAAAGTAGACGATTTTAAGGAATTGTGCTACCTAGGCTGCAAGATAACTCACGACGGACGCGGCAATGAGGACACAAAGAGCAGACTGCGCTCGCAAAAAGGATGTTTATGGCCTTGAGAAGTCTAATAGTGTCAAACAAACGCCTTAGTTTGAGGAAGAAATTTCTGTGAGTTTGCTAAACACAGCATAGTACGGTAATGATACACTAATTGTGGGGAAACCGGAACAAAAGAGATTCGAAGCATTTGAGGTGCAGTGCTACAGAAGAATGTCGAAAGTATGGTAGACTGATAAGAAATGAGTCGAATCGGCGAAGTAAGGAACACAAGGAAAAGAATGACGAGAAGAAGGGCCAAGATGACTGAACATGTGCTAAGACAAGAGATAGTGACCTCCGAACCGCTTGAGGGAGTTGTAGAGGGTGAGAACCGTATGGGAGGACAGAAACTGGAATACGGCAAACAAATTACTCAGTCACACACATCGGGTGTTGAAAGGTGGCTACACTGAGCCACAGCGCCAGAGATCGCGCTAGAGTGTTGTATTGTTCCGCCGCCTCCACTGGCAGTGATTCTTGAGATGTCGTAGCAGTCAGTGATTATTGAGATGTCGTAGTGGGCAGTGCTTGGGGAGAGCTCGTGGTAGTCAGTGCTTGTTAAGAACTCGTAGCAGAGAGTGTTTGTTGAGATGTGCTAGTAGGGAGTGCTTGCTGAGATGTGATACTGAAAAGTTCTTGTTGAGATGTGGTAATAGCGAGTCGGTGTGGAGATATATTGTAATGATTAGAGTGATTTTGGTCAATATATGAAGGTAACGAAACTTGATTTATTTTTCATTATTTCCATGTTTTAAATAATGCGTCATTACAGGTTCAGTCAACAAAGCATCTGGCTTGTGTTCCTGTATTAGAGTGTAATTCTGGTTTTCTTGAGTAATTAAGGTATTTTTATTTCCTTTAATTAATTCAGTATAAATGTTATTTAAAAATTCTTGTGTTATTGAAGAAGAACCGTGCCAGATGCGTACGTTGAGTCATACTTCCACACACAGAACAGTTACACTTGTGCTTTGGTTTCGTAGGTTTTATAGTTGCTGGGGACTTAATTAATTAATTGTGTTAATGAAAATTTCCATTTCATTCTTTGTTGTTGTTCTATGCAGTCAGATAGCGTAATAATACTAGTCAGGGCCAACCGTTTACGAGACTTCGTAATCGGACAGACAGCTACTAAAACAAAAATTAAAATTATTTGCATTTCATTTTAATGAAGCCCCCATGCACGTGGCGACCACTGCTTCGGATCGTCCCTTGGAATTCTTCTGATTGTAAAAATAGTAGACAGTAGTATTGTTGTAATTTGTAGTTTAGTAATTATAGTCTATTTTGCATGTGTAGATTTGGTAATTGTCATTCTTATAATGGTATTTTTTCTCTGAATTTGATTTGTTGTCTTGTATACGCGTTGACGATTTAGCGCAATTATTTCAATTGTTCGTTAATCGAGTTTGAGGGAAACATTTCGAGTGAATGGTATTGTTGATTATAAAGAGTCATTGTGTGTAATTTTCGTACTGTGACGAGTTTTGTATGTTTTGTAAATGATTACGCGATCGATGAAAAAGGCAAAAATGATGGATAGTCAGAATGACGAAATTGTTGACATGGCGAACTCGCCAACACAGGACAACAGTACTATAAATAATGAAGTTGAAAACAATTTAATAAGCAAGGAAAATAGTCCAGAACCCTTTCAAAATTTTTCTCAATCAGAAAATTCACAGAATACGAGATTAACGATAGAAGATTCTGGAATAGTATCGAACACAGATAGCTTTACAGCTATGACGAAGGAAACTGGTTTTGCGGGAAATGTTAGGGGCGAAAAGAATTTCGAACAAGTTAGTACGGAGCAGTTGATGAGTGCAATATTAAATTTGGGATCACAAATAGGAACAATTAAAACTGAGATGGGAACTTTGAGATCTGAATTAAAAACAGAGATGGGAACAGTGGGATCACAGTTACGATCTGAATTAGAAACAGATAGGGGAACAATGGAAACACGGTTTGACTCACTGGGATCACAGTTAGGATCTGAATTAAAAACTGAGATAGGAACAATGGAAACACGATTAGATTCACGAATAGGGGCATGTTTCAAAAACATGAAAGATGAATTAAAGAAAGAAATTAGAGAGGAAGTACAACCGATTTTGAATTCTCACAATAATAGATTAATTGCAGTAGAGATTAGACAAAGGGAACAGGATAGAGAACAGGAAGAAAGAGATCGCGTGATAGTACAAAAATTTTCAGAGCTAAATTTACAATGTGCACACGATAAGGAAGAGATATTTGAGAGAATCGAGGAATCCGTACCAAATGACAGAATAAATAATCTAACACAACAATATGAACAGTTAACTACCAAATGTGACAACACTGAAACCCGAGTCGCGACACTTACGGAAGACGTAGGTAAACAGAAAGAAAAAATAGGTGACTTATCGGAAAGAGTTGAGGAGATTTCAGATAAATTGACAAATCTTAGTTTACATGGGGACAGAGATTCAGATGATACAGCTCCATTACCATTTGCAGAAACCGAAGAGTACCAGAACATAAATAAGCATGTTGAAAATCAGGGAAAAGTTAATGAACGCGTCAAAAGGGAATTTGAGGCATTACAAAAGCAAGACAAATATATTGAAAGCGAAATCGTAGGAAAAGACAGCAGACGAATTTTAGTATCACAGATAGCAGAGGGCTTTGAAGAAAGTAATTTGTTTCATTTACGGGATGTAACAAGAGAGCGCCAGGCGCGGGAACTTGACAATAATCGACATTGGGACTGGGACAGACGCGGTAGGTCTTTGTCGCCGCGAGGCGGAAGCTTTGACTGTAAACACTTCTTGACTGTTCGGAAATTTAAGATCTTTTGCAATTCTAGGAATGACATACGTCCATGTTCATGGTTGGATCGATTTACGTGCGCACTTCCGCCAGATTTGCTACTAAGTCACAAATTGAAATTAATGTGCAGCTATTAACGTCCTCAGGGGATTCACTACACTAAGTGAATATGTGCAGTAGCGATCACAGGGCCCCGAGCTGTAGTGGTGTTATTTCCCTTTTCGTTTTCTGCACCGCTGCCTACTCTTTCACTATTCTTTGCATCTATAAAAACAACTCTTCTACTATCCATCTGTCTAGACAGTAGGTAAAAAATAACCGGATTTGACTGTTTTACCCAAAAGTGACTTTGGAAATTACCGTTTGGACTTACTATATTTTCTGCAGCATTCATTCGTAATTTAAACGAAATTTTACCTGTTTATCTTCGTGACAATATGACTTCATATGTTGACGACATTCTTATTGCTAAACGTTCTTGGAGTGAGCACAACAAAATTTTGGATTCATTATTACGTATTTTTGCACGAGTTGGCATGACAGTGAACTTGGAAAAATCAGAATTTGGTCGTTCTCAGGTGAAATTTCTCGGTCACATTATTTCTACAGAAGGTATTCTTCCTGATCCAGAGAAACTAGACGCTATTTGTAATTATGCTGTTCCTACTACAAAACGTGATGTTCGTAGTTTCCTTGGTGTCTGTAATTTTCTTAGACGCTTTGTTAGACTGGATGATTTGGCCACACCTCGTTTACACATTTCAGTTATGCGCACTTTGGTCCCAGAAAATGCTTTCATAAATTACGAGAAAATTGCTACTTCAGTAATATGGAAAAACGTATTCGATCTGTTCTTGCCAAATGCAAATTATGTCAAAAGGCTAAGCCGCCAACTGTTTCTCACAGAGCACTGTTGTTTCCTATCATTCCAGCGAAATTAAAGGACATGGCTGCAGTCGATTTGTTTGGTCCAGTGGTTCGTTCTACTAATGGTTTTGCGTACATTTTCGTAGCAGTGGAATTAACATCAAAATATGTGTGTTTTATACCGTTACGCAAAGCAACAGTTCGTTCAGTGTCTAATGCTTTCATCAAACATTTTCTTAAAGAAGTGGGTCATGTTGATAAGGTTATATCAGATAATGGTTCATAGTTTCGCTCCAAAATTTGGCTTCGTACTCTACGGCGTCGTAAGATCAAACCAATCTTCATTTCACTGTTTCACCCTCAGTCTAACGCTTCAGAAAGATGGATGAAAGAAATTAATAAATTGTGTCGTCTTTATTGTCATCAGAATCACAGAACTTGGAATGAGTATCTTCATATTTTTCAAAACATTCTGAATGAACTTCCTAATGATTCAACTTCTTTACCGCCTATACTGATATTAAAAAATAAAGTACCAACAAATCGCATTTCTGAAATCGTTCCTTTTCCGTCTACACGGAAACTGCGGCATTCTGAAGTTGTCAACCTGGCTCTACAAAATATTGCATCTGCGGCTGCTAGAAGAGAGAAATCAGCTAAACATCCTGGTCGTTTAAAAATCTTGTCAGTTGCTCAGAAGGTTTTAATTAAGTCTCATCGTTTGTCTCACAAAGGAAAAGGCTTGTGTCGCAAATTTTTCTGCTTTATAACGGTCCATATAGAATTCGCAAAATTATTCATGATAACACTATTGAAGTAGAAACTCTTAAATCTCGACGCTCCAAGGGAATACATCACATATATAACGTTAAAATTTTTGTGGAATGACATACTTGTGAGAAACCAACAGTTATACGTAAACATGGAGAGAGTACAAGGATACCGCGCTGTGTTTTGGCGGCGGCACATACTCAAAGCAACAGTCAAGTCGGCGCGCCGCACAAGGCAGTCGTTGACCGCAAACAATCACTTCCTACGTCACGCGCCTACAGCTGATCGAGCGCTCAGTGCGAATGCACTGACAGACGTAAACAAATACACAGTCTAATTTCTCCGACTAAATTCAGTATTAAGCTATAATGACTTCATGAATTATGTTATTAACGTTTAGTATTTTTCAGGATACGGTTGTATAAAATATTTAAGACCTTCAGGTAAATTCTGTGTGTGTCCGACGTTAAGAGGACTTACTATCGAGAAAATTTCAGGAAGAATGTAATTTCGAAGATGAAACTAATAAACTAAAAAGGTAATGATTAATTGAGTTTATTTTTCAGGTAACATATTTCCACTTAGGTACGTACTTTAGACGTAATTTGCTGCTTGCGATTACGTGATTCATACTTTGTGCTAATTTCATGTTCTAGGAATTTACTTGTGAAGCGACGTGCTTGCGTACTTTTACTGATTTTGACAATGATTGATTAATGAACAGGCTTGTTATTTTTGTATATTATGCATCGCTTGGCTGCACTGCTTTTACACTGACGTCATATTTTTTCTATTATGTGCCTGCTGTGCTTATTTATTTAAATTATAATTGTCACCTGATTAATTGTGCTGACTGTGGTTATGTATGTAGGTTATACTTTGTGATGTATCTGCTTGCGCCTTCATGTTTACTTATTAAGATTACATACGAACATTTATTTGCTTATGCTGATATGATGCTAATGACTTGTTTATTACGTAAGATATATGTTTGCTGCTTTTTGTATGGATTGCATATTTACACATTTCTGTTTTGTTGTCATAACTACTCTTCAATTTAGAATATAGCAATGCTGATGTACAGTGTACGAACATAGAGTTTAGGTTACACTGTGGTATTAATTATAGATTGTTCGCTTGGCAGAGCCTCGTTGTAGGAATTGTGGTGCATCCTTTTGTTGACATTCTGTTCTCTACTGGTATATTTACTCGCTATTGCATGTTTTGCTTACGCTTAGTGCCTTATATTTTAAGATAGGAAAAAGAACTGCTATAATCCAACGAACGACATTAGTACAAGAAACTTCATAGAAGTCACATGAGCTGGAGATTTTATGGAAGCTGTATAAATTTATGCTAATAGGAAGGAAGCTAACGACATGACACACCAACATTAGGTTTAGACCATTGACAGTTATTACACTGCATTTTTCGTGAGCAATTGAAATAGGAAGTGACACTTGACACAAAAACTCTCCACATGTTTGCTTCTGTTTGCCATAATTCTTGAAGTGGTGTACACACTGTGAAATATTATGATTATTCACGCTCCGTAATCGTACTTAATTACTGAGAGTTATTCGAACTAAGTCTGTTAGAGGTCATGTATGCATTTCTTTTATTTAATGATGGACAAGGAACCAAAATGTATCTTATAATTTATAATGAGTAGAAAATTTGGGTCAGATGGATTACACAGAGGTTGTGTGTGGACACTGTGTCTTCGGATTGTATGGGATGATGAATTGAAGTTGCACTAGGATTTTGTCTGTACTTGTTCGAGGAGACTGACTAGAGGAAAGAGTTGTTATGGAAGTGAAATGATATTGGCAATAAGGTTTATAGGTATCGACGTATTGAAGAGATATTATTGAGGTATTATTGAGATTATGTGAAGTTGATGATTACTGGAGTTTTCGTGGACAAGAGGTAAAGTAAATGAGGAGCATATTGTTTTTGTGGGTTTATATGGAACAAGGAGGATGAAGATGGCAGACTAGAACACTAAAGTGGAAGGAAGATTGTCTACACACACACTTTGTCAAATCACTAAGCAGTATATACTTTTTTTGAGAGAGGAAGCATGTGCATATCTTGGCTCACTGACAGTTGTTCAGCAACCGTACATTTTGATCTGGCTTGGCAAACATTGGTCTTGACATGATGACTATGACGTTGACTTAACTATTATTGACTGTTATACATTGCTGCCACTACTACTTGGTACACATGATGAACATCAAATCTTGGACAGAGTTACATTTACACAGTTAACACTATTCAATTACACAGTAGTACTTAATGTGGATGAAAGATGAGTGAGTGTGTTTTGTGTGTTTTCCTTTCCCAATCTCAAATTGGTCCCAATCTATCTCCTAAATATTATTTTATTTGTTTGTAGTGGCTTGCACTGACACCCATAAATATTATAGGTTTACTGGTATTTGTGTATTGTAATAGTTAATAGGACAATTATCTGATATCATTTGTGTGTTTGTTATGATTTGTATGTTTAGTGTAAAAGCATTGTATGTGTATTCAAACTATTGTTCATGCCTGAACTGTCTGATTAGTGATGGTGCTGCACTTTTCAACATGATGTGTGACATTTAGTCATGTTTAATTTCTGCTGATGAACTGTGTGATCAGTGATAGTAAAAATTATGGACTGTTACTTGTACCTTTTCTACATGATTGGTGCCACTAGGACATGTTTAATTTCTGCTTATAAACTCTGATGAACAGTGTGATCAGTGATAGTGAATTTTATGGAACTGCTTCTGCTGAGAAATGTGACTTGTTGCTGTGTGTACCTGCTCAACATTGCTGGGTACCACTGATGGACTGCTTCTACTGAAATGATGTTGCTTCTTGCTGTCTGCACCTATTCAACATTGCTGGTGCCACTGATGGACTGCTTCTACCGAAATGATGTCACTTGTTGGTGTCTGCACCTGCTCAACATTGCTGGTGCCACTAATGGGACTGCTTATACTGAAATGGTGTTACTTGTTGGTGTCTGCACCTATTCAACATTACTGGGTGCCACTGATGGACTGTTTCTACTGAAAAAATGTCACTTGTTGGTTTTTGCACCTGTTGACCATTGCTGGGTGCTACTGCTGGAACTGTCAACTACTTGTTTCTTGGGCTATGGAAAGCGTTTATGTGAATATTTGTATAAACTGATTTTTTGTGTATTACTGTTTGTGAAAAGTTATGAGACTCTTACCTGCACATATTCGTCATTGCTGACGCTATTGATTGAACTGTTTAACCACATAATACTTGTGTAAACTATTATGTAAAGTCACATGTATGAAAGAATTTGTATTGCTTACTGTATTTTATATATTAGGTTATTGAAAGGTCAGTGCAAAGCAAAAATTTTATCTAGTTATATGATATTTACGTATTAATATTATCTTTTATTTTTGTCTGTATTTTTTGACGAATTTGGTGGTATTTTCACCACCAATGCTGGCAAAAATACCATCAAATTCTAGCCCGTGGAGGAAGGGCATATGAAAGGTGGCTACACTGAGCCACAGCGCCAGAGATCGCGCTAGAGTGTTGTATTGTTCCGCCGCCTCCACTGGCAGTGATTCTTGAGATGTCGTAGCAGTCAGTGATTATTGAGATGTCGTAGTGGGCAGTGCTTGGGGAGAGCTCGTGGTAGTCAGTGCTTGTTAAGAACTCGTAGCAGAGAGTGTTTGTTGAGATGTGCTAGTAGGGAGTGCTTGCTGAGATGTGATATTGAAAAGTTCTTGTTGAGATGTGGTAATAGCGAGTCGGTGTGGAGATATATTGTAATGATTAGAGTGATTTTGGTCAATATATGAAGGTAACGAAACTTGATTTATTTTTCATTATTTCCATGTTTTAAATAATGTGTCATTACAGGTTCAGTCAACAAAGCATCTGGCTTGTGTTCTGGGATTAGAGTGTAATTCTGGTTTTCTTGAGTAATTATGGTATTTTTATTTCCTTTAATTAATTGTATAAATGATATTTAAAATTTCTTGTGTTGTCGAAGAAGAACCGTGCCAGATGCGTACGTTGAGTCATACTTCCACACACAGAACAGTTATACTTGTGCTTTGGTTTCGTAGGTTTTATAGTTGCTGGGGACTTAATTAATTAATTGTGTTAATGAAAATTTCCATTTCATTCTTTGTTATTGTTCTATGCAGTCAGATAGCGTAATAATACTAGTCAGGGCCAACCGTTTACGAGACATTGCGTAATCGGACAAACAGCAGCTAAAGCAAAAATTAAAATTATTTGCATTTCATTTTAATTAAGCCCCCATGCAGTGTAGATGCCAGTCTGTGACGAAGAGGTTGGCACAGGAGAGGTATGCGTGGTGGGCGCGCCTCAACCAAGTTGGAAGGCTGATCCGAAAGACAGATATCACCGGATTTGGTCAAGTTATTCATAATGAGATAGCCTAGTCCTGAAGTAGGTTGGAGGGACAGAGTAGGAGAAATCGGAGTGATTATCGGTAAAATTGGAAATTTTTGGTAAGGTCTTATGGGACCAAACTGCTGAGGTCATCGGTCCCTAGGCCTACACACTACTTAATCTAACTTGCGCTAAGGACAACACACACACACACACCCATGCCGGAGGGAGGGTTCGAAGCCGCGGGTTATCGGTACATTCGACAACTGTGTCATCTACAGATTAGGCAGCGCCCTCCGTTACTCCACGACCCCGGGGCAGCGCGCGTCCGCAACACATTGCCGGCTGTCGTGGCACCGCGAACGCTGTTAGCTGGAGAAACCTCCGTGCGTGGTCGCGTAGGAGGCAGCGCGCGATTTGCGCAGGGGCCGCCGACGGAGAAAGTCCGTAAACGGCCGGCCGTGTTTTTGTTGCCGCGTGTCGGGCGGCAGCGGGAAAAGTCGCAGGCCAGAGCAGAGCAGAGCAGAGCGCTCTCGTTTTTCAGAGTCGGCCCAGATACCGCGCGGCGGCAAGCAGAGCGCTTGAGCCACGCCCACACCCTGTGTACCGACGGGAGGCGGCAGCGCCTGGCGCCAGAAAATTTCGGGCGAATGCTGCCGCACAAGGAGACCACCTGCTAATTGGCGAAGCGGTATGTTCAGCCGCGACGTCGGTGGGTGTGCGGCCATACACAATTTGGCTGGAAGAAGGGATCAGTTGGTAGGACACGTTCTGAGGCATCAAGGGATCACCAGTTTAGTAATGGGGGGCAGCGTGGAGGGTAAAAATCGGAGAGGGAGACCAAGAGATGAATACACTAAGCAGATTCAGAAGCATGTAGGCTGCAGTAGGTGCTGGGAGATGAAGAAGCTTGCACAGGATAGAGTAGCATGGAGAGCTGCATCAAACCAGTCTCCGGACTGAAGACAACAACAACAACAACAACAACAACAACATGCCGTAGTACTGCTATCCCATGAGTTTTGTCGCCTCAGCGTACTTCTCTATTGCAACAATCGCTGCAAATGAAATAAAATAATTACTTATTGGCTACTGATAGAGAGCTTACGTGATCTAACGTCTGCGAAGTGACAAATATTACCACAAAAATAAACGTGTATACTCACAGGTGCCGCTGACCCGATCTTATCTGCCAAATGTGAGAACTGACATAAGCAAAAGCATGACTCGAGATTCGAATAAACTTTCGCGAATGCTTCGGTCCTGGACGGCATTCTGTACTTACGAATACTGCAGTTCAATATTCTTCCGACACGCGGCCGTAAAATCGAGTACGATAGTTGGTTCTCTTTTGAATCCTTCCTCCGACTGAGTGTCGACAACGCCTGTAGACTCCTTCACCGTGCAGCCTGTAGACGCCTAACCAAGCGCTGTCGCAGGCCTCACAGACGCAGCATTTGTTCTCGCATCGATCGAAATACAGCAATGGTAACTTCGCAACAGCTTTCATTCGATTTTTATGCTTTCATTCGATTGTTACTCCCGTTTATGGCTGTCAAATATTATATTTATTTGTTTACTTACTTATTGTGATTTCAATTTCGACTACTTCTTATCTTCATGCGGAAATCTCAAATACAAATTTTCACATACTGGTAAAATATATAGCTGCTAATTCCGAACGAGTACAAACTGTGTGAAAAATAAAAAAAAGACAGTAACATATTTTCCCACATTCGTTTGTTAGTATCGATTCCCTGATATCGAAATCATTAAAATTGGCTACATTATCAACAGGGCTTTCTGTTTTTCAACTGATAGAGATCGGTGGTCTTTGAGATGAACTATGGCCATAGCGTACATTATTTATGGCCTTTCCTCTTTTGACGACATGTTTTCATTTTTATGTCATAGAATAAAAATTTTTGATAGCCACTGGAGGGAGATAAGCATCAGGTACTTTCATCATATTCTATGTGGATATTACGCCACGCCTGCAATAACAATGTTTCAACAGCATCTTTCACAATCAATGAAGTCAGTTGTACGAACTGGAATTGCATGGAGCTTTAACTGACTCGGCACTCATGTGTAACAAACACCTTGCTTACCTTCCTTCTACCAGACAACACCTAATTTTTGAAGCATTTGTTCCACCATTTGGGACTTGGAACATGTCTAGGGACATGCAACGGAGTACCGAGAAAACGGCAGCACGGAAAGCACGTTTCGTGAAAAAAAATGCCGCTGACAACGTTTGAAATTTCCTCTCTTCACATACTTTTCGGGAGTTGCAGGTAGGTCGTTAGGCCGACGCGTAGGACAACGGTCCTCTCTGCTACAAGCAGACATCTCGTGCGCCCACTGGGACACAGCCGGCGAGTCCGGGCTGCTCATTACAGTTATACTGCCTTTACGAATACGCTGGAAGTTCTCTAAAAAAATGGCTCTGAGCACTATGGGGCTTAACATCTGAGGTCATCAGTCCCCTAGAACTTAGAACTACTTAAACCTAACTAACCTAAGGACATCACACACATCCATGCCCGAGGCAGGATTCGAACCTGCGACCGTAGCGGTCGCGCGGTTCCAGACTGAAGCGCCTAGAACCGCTTGGCCACATCGGCTGGAAGTTCTCTGAGGATATATATATATATATATATATATATATATATATATATATATATATATATATATATATATATAATGCGGTAACGAATAGCGCAGTAACTTGAATCCCAGAGGAATGGACATCTCTCAGAAGGGCAATCACACAAGTTTGTAAGTAGGCTGTTTAGGTTTTTATATTGGTAACGCCACCGCCACGTAGCGCTCTGTATGAAAATCACTGGCTGTGCTGTGTGCAGTCTGTGGCTGGTTGGCATTGTTGGAATGTTAGCCATTGTAGTGTTGGGCAGTTGGATGCGAACGGCGCGTAGCGTTGCGCAGTTGGAGGTGAGCCGCCAGCAGTGGTGGATGTGGGGAGAGAAATGGCGGAGTTTTGAAAGCGGATGATCTGGACGTGTGTCCATCAGAAAGAGTAAATTTGTAATACTGGATATCATGGACTGATATATATATATATATATATATATATATATATATATATATATAATGACTTTTGAACTCTATTAAGGTAAATACATTGTTTGTTCTCTATAAAAAATCTTTCAATTGCTAACTATGCCTATCAGTAGTTAGTGCCTTCAGTAGTTTGAATCTTTTATTTAGCTGGCAGTAGTGGCGCTCGCTGTATTGCAGTAGTTCGAGTAACGAAGACTTTTGTGGGGTAAGTGATTTATGAAAAGTATAGGTTATTGTTACTCAGGGCGATTCTTTTGTAGGGATTTTTGAAAGTCAGATTGCGTTGCGCTAAAAATATTGTGTGTCAGTTTAGTGATGATCAGAATAAGTATAGAGAGAAATGTCTGAGTACGTTCAGTTCTGCTCAGCTGTTTGAAAATCAAATAATGTAAGAGGTTTATCAGCACAGTAATTCATTAAATTTTCTAAGGGGACGTTTCATAAGTTGGAAAGAAGAACATAGTACAAGGAACGTAGCTGTGATCTAACCCTGGTAAACAAAAGAAGTACTTCAGCTGATATGTGCGGGTGTGGAATTACGATTACTCATTACAGTTTTATTTTATTTATAATTTTTGTTCTCTACTTTGGACTTGGTCGACTATGTTTTTGTTGGGACTTTGATCTGTCGTACACGTGCCGTTACCTTCAGCTGCTTATTACTGTTTTCGTCTCTCTGGATTTTATATTAGTTCCTCTTTTGGTCGGGTTCAGCGCTCCTCACACCGTCTTTAAAAAGTTCATCTCGTATTTCCATTACTCACTCCCCGTTCCGCTTTCTACGAGTACTTGGTACGTGGCAGTCGTCGCCGTAGTGTCACTTTCCAGACGTTTAGTTTCTCAGTTACGGACACTCACATAGTTGTTGCGTCCGTCACAGTTATGTCAATCTGCGTACTGCCTATGAATGACACACTTGGCGTCGGTCAGACTTCCGTAAGCGCAGCAATTTATGGCTTAGTTTCGGCTTACTTTGTAGCTCCCGGCCTTTCAAATACTCTCTGGTCCGTCTCGGTTTGTGTTTACTTAGTCTGTAGGCGTAGACCCTCGACTGCACCTCCAACATACGGTTGGGTACGTCAGGCACATTTGAAACGGGATTTCTCCGTGGTCGTTTTTCCATGGTTCCTCTGGTGAGCCATGCATAGCGGATGTGCTGCCTTTTAACTTGTACACTTTGTCCAAATTCTGGGTATTTTCATTGCCGTCTATATACATTTTGACCTTATTTGTTTCTGAACTACTGGCAGCTTTTTGTTCAAAGACATGGTTTCATTTTATAGTTGCACCTGAAGATGGATCTGAGCCCTCGAAAGCTGATTGTGTAAAGCTTCAGTGATGAACAATGTACGATACAGTTGTGGATGTCCCAATAACAGAAATTTATGTTATTTTAGTTTTAAAAACGTGTGTCTGCGGTTTCAATGAGAGTGCACTTAATAAGTAGGCAGGCTCATTTGAACCTACCGCTGCACTACCACGGTTTCGTCTCGGTAGGTAACGATGTAGATGCGTGGGAATAGAAAATACTTTTTATGGTCTACGTATTTTTTGGAATCAGATTTTGGTGACAGACTGATGTACATAATACGGTCTTCCAACTGGACACCACTTCGGCAGCCTCCGTGTCCTTGACCTACTCCGGCTATCCAGCCGTGGGGAAGCGGGACCGACAGTGTCATGTGCGGCAGCACTTGTCTGATAAATTGTAAATTAATTTACTCTTTGTTTTTTGTTCACGTGCTTCTGCAAAGAAGTGAGCTGTACGTGTGTACTTTACTGTGTAGACTAGTGGTTAGAAAATCGTAGTAATCGTAGTTTTGGTTGTTGCATAAGTCTTGTGAATATCCTTGTGTAGGACGGCTCCCTAGTGTAAATTTTCCCGTCGCCATAAACTCCGTCAGGCCCCTAAGTTTTAATTCTGGGCTAGTACGCAGCACACAGTTTAGATAAATGCAGTCTAGTTCGAATATTTATCTCGTGCAGTAACTTTCGGCAAACAGGATTTCTAATAACAGGCATCTGTAAATACATCAACTTCAGTGCAGAATTTTTTTTTCTGTTAAATAACATGCGGTCTCAGCAACTTTTAGTGTTATTTTATTCTCCTTCGGTATATTTTCAAACTCAGTATCGTCATTTGAGACCTCATATCTATTTTATACACAGTACGCTATGGCTAGGGACTATGCTTGTTGTGAGCGGACACGAGGAGAGTTGGCTGCTGTCCGTAAACAGCTGGAAACTGCGTTGGCCACCGTCGACAATCTTCTAGCTAATGCTCGAAGTTGCGGTGACGTCGGGGCGCCAGTGACGAGACCAACGACACCTTTGGTGCCACTGGAATCCCTGCGCTGCGGCTTCCGATGCGCAACATCTGACCGGTCCGTCTGCGTGGGTTCGCGTGTCACTGCCCGGAAGGCGAAAGAGGGAGCAGGCCGTGCGGCTGGCTCCCTACGTCTTAGCAACAGGTACCAGGTGCTTCCAAGTGCGGATGAGAACCCTGAGCCAGCACGGGATGCCTCTCCTCTTGGGCCATAGGTTGATTTTCCTGCCGAGTCCGGACAGGTACAGAGGGTGGGTACGCTAGTCACTGGGAGCTCCAATGTTAGGCGGGTGACGGAGCCCGTAGGGAGATAGCAGGTAAGGCGGGAGAGAATTCCAGTGTGCATTCTCTATGTTTGCCGGCAGGTCTCATCCGTGATGTGGAGGAGGCCCTGCCGGCGGCTATCGAGCGCACTGGGTGCAACCGGCTGCATGTAGTGGCACATGTCGGCACGAATGACGCCTGCCGCTCGGGTTCTGAGGCCATCCTCGGCTCCTTTCGGCGGCTGGCTGATTTGGTGAAAGGAACTAGCAACGCACGCGGGGTGCAGGCTAAGATGTCTATCTGTAGCATCGTACGCAGGGTTGATCGCGGTCCTCTGGTTCGGAGCAGAGTGGAAGGTCTAAACCAGAGGTTCAGACGGCTCTGCGATGTAGGGTTCCTTTAATAGGTCTGGCGTGCACTACACGCAGGAAGAATCTTGGTCCTCGCAGATCATAGATACAAAAGATTGATATGATTTTAGTAAACTGCAGGAGCATCCAAGGAAAGGTCCCAGAATTAGTATCGCTTATTGAAGGTTATAATGCACAGACAGTATTGGGAATAGAAAGCTGGTTGAAACCAGACGACAATGACAACGAAATCTTAAGTTCAGGCTGGAATGTTTATCGTAAGGACAGGTTAATCGCCAATGGTGGCGGGGAGTTTACGGCAGTCAAAAATTCATTAAATCTAGCGAGGACATCACAGATTCCGAATGTGAATTAATCCTGGTGAAACTGAGTATGAAAGAACGGCAAAAACGGTGATCGGGTGCTTTTATAGGCCACTTGGATCAGGATCTGTAGTTGTAGAGCGCTTCAGACAGAACTTGCAGAATATAATTTGTAATTTTCCTGATCGTGCTGTTGTAATAGGGGGTGACTTCAACTTGCCAGGTATAGATAGGGAGTGTTATGCCATCAAAACTGGT